>NW_020955282.1:227375-472958 GCF_003031625.1 Empidonax traillii
TCATGGGGTCTCAAATTCTCTCCTCTTCATCAGGTGACCCTTGTGACCTTTCGTTCTTTCCATTGTTCTGTGTTCTGATCACTGAGGCTTCAAGAAAGCTTTGGCTCTGGGCCTATATTACCTATTGAGATGTCACCTTGGCTCCTGTGGATGAGATTTATGGGCGCTGGGCCCCTTGCCCAGCGTTTATCGTGGTTCCTTCAAGGTCCGATGCCCTCAGCACAGGACAGAATCTTCTTGTGCGAAATACAGTTTACAAAATATGGTTTAAGGCAGATTAAAAGTGTACAGGGGGGTGTACAGAGGGGTAGGGGCCCTCATGGGCCCACAGTAAAAGTGTCCCAATTAACCCTTCCTGCTTCACCAGTTGCTCAAGTCAAAGTGTTTATGCATACATAGAAGATGTGAGCTTAAGACATCTAGCAAACTTTCAAGACCACCAGCAAGATATCTAGAAAGCTGTGTGTGCCCCTGGAGGTAGATAATATTGGGAATAATCACTTCAATGGTTCAGGTGCCAGCATTACACAAAAGCCCTAGTCTAAGTTGATTTTGCAAGTTTTATCTCACTTTTTAAGTGTGTTTAAAGCCTGATTTGTGAGTTTTTATTTAGTTCAGAAGATGTCATCTTTTTTCATGTAGAAAAATTGTTTTTTCTATAACTAAATCTATTCTCATCAGTGAAGTTAGCCTTGGAGAAAGCTGACACCTGACATCCATTAAAAGGATGAATGGCTGGCTCTGTCCAAAGGGTTTTGCTCACTCCTAATCAGGCAAACTTCCATAAACGTCAGTGGGAGCAACCAAGCCAAAACTTTAGAATTCATTCTGCAGAAAACTGCAATTTTGATAAATATTTTTTATTCTATTACAAAAAGAGAAGAAAATAAAAACAAGCATGACTCTAATGTGACCTCAAATTTTCCTATAAAATCTATAAACCAAATCCATTATTTCTACTTGCAGATTCATCTGACGTACCAACCATTAGACTATTGCAGTACAAGAGCTAAATACATTTCAAGTTGCTGCTTCTCTTTAATGAAATATGCAAACATATATATCTTCTTGATAACTTTGATATTCAACATGAAAGATGTCAGACAAACTGTAGTAAAGCATTAATAAGCCATCTGAAAAATTAATTTCAGAATTCTAAGTCTGCATATTCCATCTCCATACTACAGATCTTCTATATAGTAAAGTGTTTATTTTCTAAATTAAAACCACCTGTGATTATATATACAAGGGAGGTTATAATCACACACTGCTGCATAAATTTATGCCTCCACTTGATTAAGATTAATAACAAATTAGGAATTAGAGGGAGCATCAAAAAAGCTCTGTCAGTCATTGGCACAGGAGAGCTATTATGTGTCTTTGGACATCTACTTATTATTCTAAAATTAGGATACAGATACAGAAGCTGGACACCCGGAGTACCAGAAGTCTTTTAACTGCAGTACCATACATCTCTCTCTGGAGCTAATACTGCTGTTTCCCACGTCTCAGCTTCATGGTCACCTCATACAGGACAGTCCCAGGGGTTTTCTTCCTCATATATGTCCATATTTGTTCTGCCTTGGGAACATATGCAGTATATTAAATAAATAATCACAGTTACAGTGAAAACAGACCTCCCCCCAACATAGCAGCAAAAAAATAATTCCTGCAAAAATAAAAAAGGATGCAGGGGAATCCCCAAACAGTCTCTTTGGTCATTAGTCCTACTTAAGAATGACTAATCAGAAAACCCAGAGACTTTAGACCATCTTCATTTTATGCACTGAGCCACTCAGAAACGGAAATTCCAGGGTCAGACCTTCCACTGAAACAGCCTTGCATTAAAATTCCTTCCCAAGTTCTACCAACACAGCTTCATCTGAAGAAAAATCTGTCAGAACCTGGAAATACAGAGAATAAAATGCATATTTTCCAAAGTAATTTCATGACTGATAAAGGCTACAAGTCTCTGCTCTAATGTGCTCACTGAAAGAATTTCTGTTTAGTGAATTCTCACCACAGTCTGCAGCACTTGAATGTCTAGTCATCCATGAAGCAGAAACCCCAGAATTGGACATTAGTGTAAGTTTGTCTCATAGGGTTCTCTGTAGGAAGATTAATATCTAATATTTTCAAATATGCCTTGGCAGGAACAGATGTGCATTAGGATTCCAGCAACATTTTCTAAATGTGGTTCCAGACGGCAGAAAAGCAGAGCTTCTTCTACACACTGATATGTTAGCAGCTCCACAGACAGCATCCACTGTATTGATTGCCTTTGACACAGTCACAGGGAATCTTTCATTTGAGAATCAGATATTCTTCAGTGAATCCCTGAAATAAGCAATAACAAATACTGTGTGATCTTGGTTTCCTGCTGGAGTGGTAATGGGCACAAACTCAGGGTGTTATTGTTGCCATATGTCTCGACAGTCATATTGATTTAATTGGTTGTCATAAAAAATCTGACAAGAAGGAAGCCAGTTCATAGCTGGGTATGGGCCAGAGAGTATTAGTGAATGGACTACTGAGATCTCTCAAGAGCCTCTTTGTCTTCTACCAATGTCATTGAACTGGTTGTCTTACTCGTAATCCAGAAACAATCCATTTTATAGATGGAAATGCAGGCCATTTACTTTCGGATCCAATATGTCTTACAGAATGGAGGAAAATCTTACATAGTAAGGAAACTATCTGTATAAAAGTATATAAATTCCCTGAAACAGAAGATGTTTTCACTGAGGGCAGCAGATGGACTGCCTCATCATTTGTCTCCACATCACCCATCCATAAATCTGTGCTGTATTTAAACTATTTCAGTCTTTCCTTAACATCAAAAGACAACCACAAGCAAGAACATCTATATTACATAACAGGATACTTAGCACTTGCATGAGAACTGTCATACAGGAAGCAAAGTGTGCTCTTACATATCTGTGGTTTTCTGCAGGGTAGCATTGTTACCCACATTTCATGCAAAGGGAACGAAAACAGAGATGCTTGAGAGATGATGTGCCTTGACTATGGTGTGAAGTAAAATCAGGAGCGGAGTACAGGCTCAACTTTTGAGCTATGGACCTTACTAAGAAAACTGCCTATTAGGATTTTTCCGGGCACCCCCAGCCCTGAAGTGTTTTGAAAACATGCTTCCTGTTCTGGAGAAGAAAACAAAATTACAGCTACCTCCCCTCCATTCGAAAATACGACAGCAAATGCTCTTATTTGCATGTTAATTTTATAGCAAGTAGTCTGTACCTCTTATGTTCATCCATGAGGAAGTTAAATGCCCAGCCCGTGTGAACCACCTAGGCTGCCCCTGTGTTCAGTGTCTTTTCTGGCAGTTCTTTTCACTATAAAATAAATATATCTAATAAGAAGAAAGAATCATCCATATGCATTGAGAAAAACATATAAGCATCACCTAAAAATGGAGTTTGAATAACCTTGAAGCAGTCCAGTGTATCAACTTAATAAACTACAGCTTTATGAATGCTTTCCCATGCACCAGAAATGCAGTACATTGAATGCAGTCTCGTTTTAGTTAAAATACAACTTTAAAGTTTCAATAGGCAATATTATATTTAATAGATTACATTAACCTATAAAAAGGAGGGACATGAACTTAAAGACAAAGTTCTCCTTAATTTTTATTATCAAAGTCCCCTAATGATTGTTACTTATTTTGAAACTTAACATAAAAGTGATGTAAAAATACTACACTAAAGAATATGTTGTGGTGTTTTTTCCTATAGTAAAGGATTCACCAGACAATACCCATTAAGACTCATTATCCAAAATATTTAGTGAACTTTTTTTTTTGCTCAGATGTCTATCAGTGTAGAAAATCTGTAAATCTAAACATTTTTGCCCACAAAATGATGCCATGCAATAATCAGAATTGACAATCTCATCAGAAAAAAATCAAGTTCAATTCTCAATTTTCATGGCCTAGTAACCAGTCAGTTAGTTATCAATGAATTTAAATATAAAAATGAGAATCAGCAGACTCCTGAGAGATGGTTACTGAAAAAAGCATAGCACCATGGCAAGAACTATATAACAATGGAACATTTCCATGCAGCGATTAAGTTGATACCCATTAGCTAAGGACAATGTGTCCAAGCCATGAAATTAATTGAACAGATCCTGACAGTAACTGACTCCTATTTCAAAATGCTCAAGTGAACAATCTTATGTTCAAATGCATCATTATTAAATTGAAGAGATTAGCTGATTTTGGCTATTATGGCATAAACCTTGAAAAGAATCTGTGACCCTAATAAATTTAGTCAGTTTTCACCACCAAACTTGATTAAGTGACTTGCTAGAAGAACCATATTTGACGTGATCTAGGAAAAGCAAGGCAGTTGGATCACACTCTGGTGAATTACACCTATACAATTCTACTTACTATTGTTGGTTGGTTTCAGATGAAAGCTGGTACAAAGCTGTGTGTGGAACATTTGTATGTTAAATGCTTGATGGGTTTTAAATTCTTAAGGGCTTACCACGCTCTAACACAAAAATCAATTGCATTAAAGCAATACTAAGCAGTTTATTGAAGAACCTGATTGTCCCTTGTGAAAAGCTTATCTGAAATTGTTTTGTGTGGTAGCAATAAATTATTTTTTCATGAATCCAGATAAAGAACTTCAGATCCCAGCTATTTTATCCAATAATCAACCTAGTGCATACAACTTTTGTGGCCTCTGTTATTTGTTAAAGCTAAAGTAGAAATTTGAGACATTCAAGCAGGAAAAATCTAAAATGTTGTCTCACCTTGAAGATAATATATGAAATGCTGGGTTTGGACACACACAAATACAGAGCACCTCCAAAGAAGAAATTATTTACTTTCAACCAAGTAAATAACAGCAGATTTTGGTCTTTCCTCTTCTCTATAGGCGTTAACCTATACTATCTCATGTACACTCAATCATACTTTTCTGATTTATCTGCTATTAGATTCAACATATGAAGTTCAGGATTTACAGGAAAGTTTAGGGATTCAAGTTACTGGACAGCAGCGAGATGACAGAAAAATCAGCAAATAGCCGCTTTGCTAATGCACCACATGCCCAAAGTACCTGTATGTTCCATTTAAAAATTTGATCTGGTCAGAATTTTCCTTTTGAAACCCAATAAGCATTTCAACATCCCCAAGGCACTCTGGGAACTTAGCTCCATTTAAGCTCACATGTATTCCAGCGGGACCATTCAAACCTGACTGTGCCCTGTGCTTAGTGCTAGAGGGTAGTACAAGAATAAGGTCTCAAACTTAGTGGGAGCTAGGCAGCCTTGTGGCATACCACTGGCTGTAACACATCCAAGGCAGTGGCTGCCAGTGACTGCTAAGTTTATGAATAAAGATTAATGTCAGCTATTTCTGTACTCATGAGTGATCTCAGTTTCTGCTGAGTTCCTCTAAGCCTCGGGATGTCTCATGCAAAGAGCTGTCCCATTAGAGATTTTTCTGTGTTTTCCCTCTAGGACTCAGTTTCTTATTAGTTATGCCCACTACTCAGTTGAAGAACTATGAAGTTCAGAGCTGGCCAGTTGTAGTTAAAACTCTTCTATACTAAAAAAAAGCCAACTCAATTAATGTGTTACATGAACACAGACAGAAGATGAACTAAAGTTAATTATTTAAACTGTTACGACCAAACGAAATACTACCTTTTCAATATCACCACATTTCTTTTACAGATTATATTTCATCCTTTCCATAAACAAAGGAAATTCATATGGCCAAGAAAAAGAAAAAAAATTAGCATTCAGAGTAGCCTTACAGAGAACAGCAATTAACCCTCTACAGAACTTAGTCTGCTCCAGTGGAGTAACCTTTTAGTTGTGTTCTCTATTTTTCATTTTCAACAGTGCTGCTTTGTACTGACAAGACTGACAGCACTGCTCACTGCACCACTTTTTGCATTGCTATTCTGTGAAATAACATCAGAAACTGTGCTCATGCAAAGAAATATATGCATACTTAAATTCTTAATGTATTTTGTCTCTCTTAGGTTTTATTCCTGTTCCTACATTTTCCTTTACTTTGCTCCTTTAAAAAAGGGCTAAATCGGGGCAACAATCAAGTAAAATGCCCAAAAGTCATATTTTGCATTGTTGAGGCAAATCCAAAAGGACACAATAAAGAATTTTTTCAGTGTCTGGATTGGTTTCAGAATAATCTTTGTAAAAGCAAGAAGTCACTGAAAAATGTCACGGGCCTTTACAGTTTACCAGGACTCATTATTTGATTTTGATTCGTACTCCACAATTTTGCCAGCATTTCATTAGCATTAAATCTTACAAAAGTAGGTAAGTGCTAAATCCAGCTCCAAAATGCGTAAGTAGTTAATAGTGTACAGCAAGAAAGCATACCACTCTAAGAGAAGAAGCTAAGTGGAGTATCATCACTCTATATCAGAAATAATCGGCACTCTTCGCAGTTTCGCACCAGTGCACTCATAGTGCCAGTAGCCACATAGATAGGAGAGCTAAGAAAAAGTTTTGGAAAGTGGTCCATAGGCAAAAGATCACAGCTGCTCTCCAAAGACTTCATTGTTTCTCTACCTAGAGAGAACCTCACCTCTGGTCAGGGTGAGCCAGAGCAGGACTACACAGAAGCCTTGCCAGCCACATAACCAGGAGTCCAGAGTATATGGTCTCCATTTTCCATTTTACAGGTAGTATGCCGCCTGGAAGCTTCACTTCAGTAGAGGAACAGATACATCTGACTAAAAACCATGAAAAGGTAACTTCAGCTTCCTACAGTATAACCATTTTGAGAATTTAGTCAGGAAAAATACAACTCCTTTCATGGCATAGTGGTCAGGACTGTTACATGTGCAGAAGGTGCAATAGGCTCTTCAGTTAGCATCAGTGGTGGATTCTTTACTTCAACTGGAAGATGGCAGCTCCAACAGTAAAGGGCTCACTGACTTCATGAGGAACCATTGATTCAGTGAGATACAAAGCATAAGTTCCACCTACTGAATGACTAGAACCACTTCCTGATCCTCCTACATCCTGCCCTTCAGCCCAGCATCCAACCATTGATCCTGTTTACTGCTAATTTGGAATCAAATCCAAGAGCCAGAAAATACATCAGTCCAGAGAGTTAAGTTAGAATTAAGTTAAAGAAACTAAAATTTGTTTGATTTGGTTTGTTGTTTTGGGGTTTTTTTCAACATTCATGTGCTTCTTTCTTCCAGATATCACAAATACATAAATCATCCCACAGTTAAGAATTTATATCTACAGCACAAAAAAAGGATTCATATTTTGAGTCTTTTCGCCAATGTTAGTCTGCAGGTACACTGAAGTTTAGATATATTAACTGCAATTGTCAAATTCAGAAGTAATTAGCAAATATCTCAAGTATTTTGACAAATGAGTGAGTCATGTAACAGGCAACACGACAAAGAAAATAGAAGTTGTGCTTGTCAGCATGAGGGATTTCACTGCAGGAGAGCTGCTGTGGCTTTCATTATTTCAGTGGTCAATGGAGGTTGCTATAGAAACTACATAGTTAGCAAGCCATGTAAGCAAAAGAAATATGAGAAAAACAAAACTAAAACAGTGAAAGGATAAAAATCCCAAGGATCTGTCCAACAGCTTAAAATAATTTGTTGTTTTATCTTTCAATGATATCACTGGTTGATAAGATTCCTAGTAACGATATCATATACTTACATATCACTTTTATAGAAAATCCCATCATGTATCATAACATAATAAAAACCAGCATCAAACAAAAACCCTTCCAATATCAATTTAAAAATGAAACAACATTTCAATATGTAAAAAATAGTATTTGGCTTCATAATACGTTCATTCTTCATAATACTAAAAGGTAATTATAATGTCTCTTGTAAGACTTTTTTTTTTTTTGCTGACATGAGAAATAACATTTTAATATTTAAACTAGCTTTCATGTGTGCCAGGAAGTACTTGCAAATAGTTAACTACATAAAATATGCAGGTGTTGATCATCACCTGCATAACAGCTTGGCTTCTGTTCATACAGCCCGTGTCACAGTTTATGTTTATTCAAATATTTGCATGTAATGAATGAAGTCTGAAACTCTTCTTCCATTTCAGATAATCAAATAAATAGCCAAACTGAGATTTTAAAACAAGTGAGATTGAAGAAACTGAGAGAACTTATAATGCTAAAAAGAAACTGTGTATGACAGGTGATCATATATCAGAGTTTATACAGAATCCATGGGCTATATTCTGTGAACATGTTTTGTTGATTTTTCTGTAGCCACACTGTCCTCTAAATTGATTTCTGTTGTGTACCCTTTCATTAATAATACAACATGATTTTTCTTTTTAGAAGTGAATGAAAAAATACAAATAGAAAAAGAACTAACAAATCCTCTTATTTCATTTCCTAGTCCTGTGATCAGGGTTGAGTGGCAGAACCCTGAGCTTCTAATTCCAACTGCTGTCTGGCTGTTTTTTTTGGTTTTTTATCTGATAGAGGAGTCCACGGCATTATTCACCAAAAGAGATGCATTAAATAGGCAAAAGTCAAGACAATGAGAAAATCTGATACATCAAAATGAGAATTGTGCCAAGTAACCAAAAACAACACATGCATTAGTGTCCTCAGACAAAGAAAAGAAACTTGAGGGGCATAGGAAAACCATAAAACATTTGCCCTCTATTCAACTGCAGCTTGTTTCTCTAGCCATCACAAATAAATCTTTCATTATCACATTGCTTTCCAGGTCTGTGGAGAAAAGAATGCCAACATACAGAAACGATTGCTTGCATGTCCACTGAAAGCTTTGGCACTTTTAGGTCCAAAGTCTCTTGAGAAATATTGATAGGCTCTTGCCACTAGGTCACATTAGAAAAAAAAGAATACCACGTATTTCATAAATGTTTGCACAGGCACTGTAGGAAAACACACAAGGATGATTAAACTGAAAGAGAGCATTTGAGACTTTTTTTTTTTTTATTAGAGAAAGCAAAAGAAACCAGAAATAACAATTTAAATAGGACACTTCTGGTTTGCACTGGTCCATGATTTGGTCTGTTTGGTCATTTTAGCTGGACTATTAAAAGTAATTCTTGGACAAGGCACTGAGTCTTCAAGGGTCTCATTCCCTTATCATCCCAGAAGGCTAAGATTAATGTCTGCTATGGGACTGTGACAGGAACATGGTCTTTTCTTGTTAGTGCTGCTCCTGGAAAAAAAGAGAACTATTGTACACCTCTTAACACACTTTCCCCTTGTCGTGTCTCTCAACACTGTCACACAATTTGAAAGGATATTAGAACAGACAGAGAGTGCAGAGTTGAAATCAAACATAAGTCCTTATTCCATGGAAGCTTTGCATATCACAGCTTCTGTGTTATGAAATGGTCAACTGTTTGCCCCTGAGTCCTCATCCATTACATACACATAAAAAAAAGACCATCTTGCAGTCAGAGTTGTGCAAACTGTTGGATGCTGCCTCAATCTAGCAGGAGGGAAGAAGTTCACTGCCCAAGCCCACTAGCTCAATATACTCCAGGGACCCAGGCTCAGCTGAGGTAGCTGAAGGACAGACCAATTTGTTCCTTTGCAGAAGAAAACATCTGAGGCTGTTGTTGGTTGTGCCTAAACTTTGGATTAGGGGTCTCTCACGCAGAGAGAGCTTAGAGATATACCTGTGTTTGGGGCAAAAGATACGTCTGAGCTGGTGATGAAGATAGCTTGTCAAGACAGAAGTTCCTTAGGAATAGAGTGGATATGACAGTATTTCTGTAAATAGAAATTATCTGTATCTTTTTTAAGAATCCTTGCTTGGTGTTAAAACTCTTCTACAGATAAACAACCTAAGGCACAAATGTCTGGATCCATCCTAGTCAGTTCATATTCTTCAGTGAGAAACCTCACCCAGGATTGCAGAGTAGTCACTAGAGGAACAGGATCATCTTGGAGAGAGTTGGCACATTTCACATCTAGATCATCTGAGGAGGTTCTGGCAAAACAGCTCAATTCAGTAGCCCAAAGCCTCTCACCAAGTTAATGTCAAACCACAGAGCAGAACACTGTCCTTAACTGTTGGTGGTGGTGTCAGTCAGCCATGAGGACAAGTGGTTTCAAAATATAGAGCATTCAATTGTGAACAGGGAAAAAAAAAAATAAGGGAGAAGTGAAGCTAATTTGATGTGACCACATTGTCTGCCTCTGTCCCAGCAGTCTTACTCAAGGCTGGAATTTTATGTATTATTTAATTTTGACAGTGCTCGTTGGCACAGCTTTAGCCAGTGCCCCATAGGTGCAAGCAATCCCCTGGCACATTCAGGAAGAGACACAAGCAGTGGCCTGCACCCAAAAGACTGAGCAGGGATTTTTGGGCTGTGTGGTGTAGATGAGGTTAGCTTTATGGGCATAATGGCCCTGTGCTGCCTGCTGTTGGTGCCCTGGCCATGTCTGATCTACAGATAAAGTTGTGTGTCACTACTTCAAAGAAACATTTCAAGCCATTTTAATGTATTTTCAGCTTTGCTGTGTTTGGGGAGATGAGAGTTATTAAAAAAAAAAAAAATCTGTTAGACTGAATATCTATCCAAGCTCAGAATGTTTTCCCCTGGAAACATAATATGTTTTATTTATCCAAGGAAAGATTAACAAATGGCCTGACCAACAATTCTAGTGGCTGTTCTAAAACTTCCAGTAGTTTTTAAATTTGCTTTTTGTACAGTGAATTATACTACTTCAGCAATTCTGGCTCTTGTGCTCTCTTCTAACCTAAGTGCAGATCAGTGCCACTCATCTGCTGTGTATGACCTACTTTGGAGTCCTATGTTAGCAGAACTAATTGGAAAAATAATGATGGACTTATATTCTATCTAAATAGGCACTTCTATCATAATCATAAAGATTTTCCTGGAATTCCATTCTGGAAAACATGTTAGAGGCAATGATGAAATTTACAGCTAGAGAACAATATACTTGTTTTTCTTACTGGGAGGGGGTTTTTTTTGGGGGGGAGGGGGTGGGTTAAAAGACCAATTAAGATAATAAAGTAAATATAGTAAAATAAATTGTTTTAATTTTTTTTCTTTAATGCAGAATGTTTAAGTTAATAGTTCATAGTATAAACTCTTGAAGCAAATTCTGAGGTCTTAGTTTGTTCCTCATTCCATACAAAGGAAGTTCATCATCAGGCAATCTTTTCCTCATAGTTTTACTGACATTCAGGGTTTTTTATCATCCTTTCCGAAGGCATGATTTTGTATTTTCTTCTAGACCACAACAGAAAATGGGCATATATAAATTATAAACAAGATCTGGTAAGACCTAACTAGACTTTTTGTCCCATTTGGATACAAACCAGTTTAATTTATTTCATGTGGGTTCCATGATATTTTTTCTTAAATTATTTTTAACCAGAACATAATGTGGTACTGGGTCCTTATATTGTATATGATGTCAATACTTTTAACTGCATCAGCTGACATTGACTATGTCAACGTGTTTTGCTATTTGATTATGCTTAATATGAGCTTTTCCATGCCTTGAACAGAAGATTAGCCAGCTTGAATACTTAAAATGCACTCTTTATCTTTTTTCCTATCAGGACAGTATATCTATGTTTCTTACAAATCAAAAATAGTGATCGAGAAATTAATGAGTCAACTTTGAGTTATGGTAGATCTAGATTTTTCCAGTCTTGTTGATTCAAGTTGCCTTGTTAGGTTAGATTTGCTTTAACACTCTTGCAAACTGATAGTAGTTTTTCCATTGTATTTTATAGTTGTTCTACCTTTATCTCTTACTGGAACTATATGAACAATAGGATTTTTTTTTCTCTGTTATTTTGCAAGCATTAATTCTTAAATATCTGATAGTTTCCCTTGCCTATTATCATTCACTGATGACATTTATTGTGGATGAAACATTCATATATCCTTATATGCATAAACACGTTTCTATGGCTTGTCTACATATACATTATGCAAGACATTCCCATATCTTTTTCTAACTGGGATGATTTTCTAATCACAGAAAATATTTTGGTTTGTTTCAGAATTGCAGCTCATTTCTCCAGGAAGCGCTGGTCAATAATTCCCAATTAATAAGTTTATACTAGTCCTGATGTAATAGATATGTAAAGCAAAATAATTAAAACATTTATGAGAGCAGAGAGCTACCATTTTGAAAACCATCAGTTTTCAGTGCTTCTTGCAACACCGGGGCTTGAATTCCAGTGGTACTTATTGCTGGCAATTTACAGCAGCTTCAAGAGCAGAAGTAGTAGCATAGTTTTTAAGTATTAAAACATTCACATAACAAATCACAGGGGTAGTCTAATGTGTTGTATATTTATCACATATTAAACATTAATTGCTTGGATTTTAAGAAAAAGAACCACAAAAGTATGTTTAACTTATTTCCACTTCTAACAAGGCAGGCTCAAAATAATGCAGAGTAACATTCAGGTGGTTTAGTAACAAATTATCATGGTTTCTAGATGATTTAACAGGATAAACATATCTTAAACAGCAAAAATCTCTTCAGACATCACACACTTAAACAGCTGCCATGAGAAGAAGTTGTATTCAGCACAGATAACTGTCCATAGGAGCTGTTGTGTGAAAATATCAGGCCATCCGGCTCTTCCCAAGGCTCAGTGACTGAACCCTGTGTGCCACTCAGACTGGAACTCTGAATCCATCAATACATTACACACTCAAATCTTATTATTTTAACAAGGCTTCTTACTGTGCCCATTCCAAATGGGCATTAAGGCTGAACACCAGAACAAATAGTTGGGGCAATGAACTTCATCACTGCGAACACCTGATGACTACTTCCACCAGCCCTTTCTTTTCTCTTTCTCTTAGAGGCTTCCCATTATTTTTGTACTCCTGGCAGCAATTAGCTGTCATCAGGCTCTCTCTCTCAGCCACCCTTTCTGCAAGAGACTAATCCCCCTCAACACAGTCCATTCTTCTAGCTGTTGCCATTCTTTGTTGGTTACACCGTGTGCACAAATTAATTAGGGCTCGATTTAAGGGCTGACTCAGCCAGTTCACAGCACAAATGAGTGCAGCTGTTTTTCTGCCTGAGATTTTCAGCTTCTTGTTGGGGGCTTTTTTTTTTTTTTCCCCTCTTGGTTTAGAAATGTATTCTCTGTGTGTGTGTATGTGTGTGTGCGTACAAATTAAACATGAGATTTTTGGCAGATGCTATTGCTGAGGGAGGTTGACAATACAGATCTGTTTAGCCCATCTGCCCCTAAGGATTCAACTGAATTTCTTGCAGAGCTATAGGGTTAGGACTACTGAGTTTCCAGTGTCACAGGGTGGCTTCCCTACCTCAGTCATGCTGGCATTCTGATCCTGGGAGGTCCCTGCCCCCAAAAAAGGAGAAACATCTGGAATCACAGGGGCAGCTTGTCTGCTGAGCTCAGCAACAAGGATCCCTGTTGCTGCAGCTCCACCCCACTGTTAGGGGACATAGAAGGCACTTAACAATTGCTGTCTTTACTATAGGATTACAAGTGCATTTGATATCAGATGTGTAGTACAGTCCTTTGGATTTTACACATAAATATTTTTCAGGTATAATTCAGACTGAAATACATCCTCAGAAAGATAAGCATCATGATGTTTTAATTTAATTTAGTGAATATTTCTGAAATAAAAGGCTATTTTACTTAAGTAACCATGTTATGTTTATATCCTCTTACATTTGCTTGAATTTTAAAATCCTGAGTGATGATTCAACACCAATGAGGAGCAATAAAGCACCTCAAGTGGTTGGGAAAAGTACATTTTGAACATGCATATATTATTCTTTACTGTTCATTTAAACTGAAAGAATTTAATCTTTGGTCATGAAACTGGGGTATTTGATTTTATTCTCACTGAAGTCAAATGAGAGTGTCACTGTTGGATGGATGACCGTAAAATATAGGATATATGTGTTGATGAGACTTCAACTGAAATTGTTTAATACTTTGGGCTTTGTTCCACTGCTGCTGGGCTTTAAAGGTGACAACAATGTATAAATGCCCCTATAATTACCTAGTGTTTTACAAAAAAACACTTTCATTGACTTCATGGAATTTGGCATTCCCTGTGATCAACTGAGGTCTTATTTTATTGGGATATATCATTATTTTAGAATCCAATCTCATAAATACTGCTGAAAAATAATCAAGTACAGGTGTAAACCTCAGACCCTTTGGAATTTAGCAAAAGCTAGAACAATTAGTTTATATTTTATGTCTGTGTATGTGTGTATATATATATACATACATACCTATATATGTACACACCGGTTTCTTTTACTTTCAGAAGATTTGTGTGCTCATGGGGTAAGCATTTTCCCTGACTAAAGTATACATGACATTCAACAAGAACATAAGGATGGGCTCAGACCCTCCATACCACCACAATCCAAATAGGCAACTTGACATTAGCTATGAAAAGATGTATGTCCTTAGAATTAAACAGCTGCTGAAGTTATTTATTAGACTAGGTTAATCAGCTCCTCCCCAGAACACACTGTCATTTTAATAATGAAATTCTGTACTCACATTTACTGAAGCAAAAGTCTGCAGTTTCTTCCTATTTTAAACAGCAAGGGAATAAATATATATTATTTAGTCTGTTCTATCTTCCTTTTTTTGTAAAAAGGTTGATACCGAGTTGTCATCAGTTCAGATGTGAACTACTACCTTGTATGTCGAATACAAATATTACATAAATTATGTGTTTGAGTCACTCATGGAATAGATATGAAGTTATTAGACATACAGTATGTAAACAACACAGCAAAAGTCTCTGAATTGACCTTTAAAGGAGAGTTATTTAAATCAGTAGCGTGAAAACAAGAGGTAAAAAGGCGAAATTCAGAAGAGAAATCCAATTCATAATTTCCTAGACAAACATGTAAATTTAAATTCAGCTGTGCTAAAAAAAAAAAAAAAAAAAAAAAGGTAAATATTTACGTGATCAGAATCTCACCCAGTCCAGTCCCAACACTTGTATATATGAATAACTTTACACACTTTAGCAGTGAGAATGTCTCAAATGGCACTGTTCAGGTAAAAAATGCACTGTATTTGCAGAGTCTGTCCATTACCACATAATCGTTATGCATTGTAAGAAAAGCCTTCTAGTCTAAAGAACATAATTTGACAATCTGAAATAAACATTTTAAAATATAAAAATAAAAATTACCTTTACCTCTAGATTGTACTATTAATAGCCACTGATTTTTAGCTCATAGCTCATTAAAAGCTTCTGTACCAATGAAGCCTC
Organism: Empidonax traillii; assembly: GCF_003031625.1. Lineage (NCBI taxonomy): Eukaryota > Metazoa > Chordata > Aves > Passeriformes > Tyrannidae > Empidonax > Empidonax traillii. The sequence continues at coordinate 242,661 of NW_020955282.1, forward strand.
TTTCTAGATTGACAGGTGGCTGATTTAACAAAAAAAATAATCTTATTTTGAAGGTTTTTTATCATGAAAAACCCTCTCAAGCAGCCCAGTGTATTGTGATTTCCCTGGTTCTTTTTCTTCTGAGCTGTTCAATTACTTGGAAATCTCTCTCTGATGGACTGAAGCAGCTTGAGTGAACGCCTGAGCGCACAACCAATTAGGCTCATTTGAAGTTGCAGAATTGCCTTCTTTGGTGTTAAAACCCCATGTCAAACACTGGGTCTAAGATCATTTGTAGTACAAAATGAGATTGACAGAGCAGCTGTACCAGGGGGCATGCCTGCTGGACGACTTAATTGTGGGGACTGAAGGGCCATCATGAACTGGCGTGTGGAGATTGTATCACCACCGCTGCATTACAAATGCTCTTTATTAACAGTGATCTGTAATCAATGAGCTCAGGCTTTTTGCCAGGGCTCCAAAATCAGATAGGCAGCTCTCCTCACAAGGAATAGGAGGAATCACTGGAGCAGGGTGTTGTGCTGAGAACAAGAGCAGGGATGTGCTTCTTGGCACCTCGGTGGTGTGGTGAAGGTGCAGAGAGGGAAGCGGACACCCAATGGCACACCGCTGTCCTCTGTCTGCATCACTGTATGCATCAGCTGGGTTGGGCATTTGCAAATGTACAGGCAATTGCACTTATATTGGTATGAATGAAACACGATTACTTCCACGAAGATACTTGAGTAGTCGAAGAGACTACACCAACTCACACTAGTCTGAATAAACAGTTTTGATGGTGGCATGATGTCTGTAACTTAATGGTAATCCCCTAATGCAAATGACTCAAAGGAAATATAATAGCTTTAGTTTGACCAAATTAATGAAAAAAAACAAACCAAACCAAACCAGTATTTTTAACCTTTAGGGTAGAAAAACTTCAGCTTTTGTTAATAAGACATATTTCTTTTGAAAATAGACGTTTGTTTCACTGAAGTTTCCAAGTTAAAAATTTTATTTATTTATTTATTACTCCCTTATTAAAATCAACATCCTCTTACTATAACGAACAGGGTTGTTTTTCTGGAAAGAAATCAATTTATCTGCACAAATATTCAAAGATTAGTTTATTATGAGACAGATGTAAAACCAAAGTCAAAGTCAACTCTAAAGTTAACCAAAATCAGCAACAGGTGATTGTAATTACCTATCCAATGCCTTTGCTATGAGGATAACTTTGCTGCTTTTTTTTCAAAGGCATTTTTACTCTTCTCTATATCACTTTCTGAAAGAATTCCAGAGAGGAAAATAAGAAACTTGAGTGAATAATGCAGGAACAGCTCAACTAGTGTGGTAAATTGCATGAAAATGAGCTCTAGTATAATAAAACAGAGCCTCAGGTTTGTGCTCTTCAATTATATGAGCAATTCATTTTCAGATGCATAATCTAAACTTCTGGCTTCTCATATGAGTCAGAGTGACAGGACTTATTTTTAATTACAAGCTTTTTCCCCCTTTGTTTCGGTTGCTTGGTTGGTTGGTTGTTTTTACCACACGTTGTTACCTGTTCAGATGTTTATTACAAATATTTTTTTCTGAAGGATTTATTTTGTTATTACTAGTAATTCCCACATGTTTCTAAAGCCTGTTCAAATAATACAGGTTCACATTGTGTCATTCTGCATCAATTGCAACAATAAGAAGCAAGCAGCTGAAATTAAACCATTTTAGGAAAAATTTAGGAAATCAATACTTGGATAGGCAATTATGTTTTAAATTATGTTTAGGAACTCTCTGTTACCACAATACATACAGCAAACTTTACAATCAACTTGACATTGTTTAAACTGCAGACTGTCTCACTGTTACCTCATGGTTCCTATACAACTCCATCCATCTGATCACTCGTTCCTTATAACTAGAGACTGCGTTTCCTGGTAGGAATTGTATTTCTGTTCTCTGTATAGTGTCTAACTCAACATTGCCTACGAGTAGTGCCTCCGGAAAACTACATGGAAATCACTTACTGCTACTGTTACCAGAAATTATAAGAAAAATCCAAGCACTCTAATGTTGGAAACAAAATGTCAGTGTATTCTATGGTTTATGCAGTGTTTATTTATCTATTGCTAGACCCTGTGAAATATTCCTTCTGAGACAGCAATTCCTGATAGTAAGATAGTGAAAGGTGAAGAACATGGATATACAAAGAAGAGTTTTAGTAAATCAAGATACTAAAAAAAAATTAAAAAGCACAGTCCTCTTTAAAGTAAATGAGTTCTTATGCAGTGTATATATCAGCTACACCTGACCATCACACCCCATATTTGCTAGTTTTTAGCAGACAAGTTCACTCCAACAAAAACAAGTGTCTAAACTGATATTCTACCATAGTGTAAAGAAATAACTTACCAATAATGTGTGACTGAAATTAAATGGCTATGTATTTGCTCATACTGGTGCTGTTACAGCTAAACTAATACCTCGCCCAGTCAATAAATATATGAAATGTCATTTCTTTTTCCTTCTGCACTTATGTTTTCTACATATTCACTTAACTTCATCTTTACCACATATCTCAGAGCATGACCTTATGTAAGCTGAGTGCTGAGCCATTAAAATCTGGTTCTGTTGTTTTTGCTGTTACTTTTTGAGTTTCACAATCTCTGATTCTTGTCTTGCTCTTTATTTCTTTCAAAACTTTACTGCCAGCAAAGATCAGAAATATAATATATTTTGGCTATGAAAAGGTCTGGATGATTCAACCCAGTCACAATTACTCTGCAAATTTGCAAGCTATCAGCAACCTGTGAAGGTTTTCTCCAGCTATGCTGGTGAATAGGTCCTTGTCGTGCTGTCAGCATTAAGTAGAACTCTGGTTTCAAATACCAGTATATGGAGATTTCACAATGCTAGAAGAAGACTACAACCTCCCTGAATAGGTGGTTGTCCTACATCTAGAAGGATGATATAATAATAAAGAAAGATTTTTTTTCCTTTCTATATCCCAGTTATTCTGGGAAACTAAGAAGAAAGAGAGTAGTAGAGCTGTGTGAAACTCACGGCTACATTTTGAAACTAAGAACTAGATTTTCATTAAAATCATACATGTAAATTTTTTTTTTCATGCTTTGTTGAAGCCACAGCAATTTCCTCTTCTACTCACTGCTGTGAAAGGTGCAACCATAAATTTATTAAAAATATATCTTGCTCTTTAAATCTGTTCAGATTCTCCCATGTTCATTGTCTTTAAATAATGCCACAGATACAAAAGGAATTAGTGTTGATGCTTCCAAATTTTCATGCTCTTTTTATGTTATATATTTTTGTACAGAGAAATTAAATTGTTCACGTCTGTGGAAATACCACATACTATACTTATCTGGATTTCTATTTAGGGAAGTCAGAGATTTTTCTGTAAGCCACATTTTCTTAGAAAACAGAAAGAAAATTAAAACAGAATGCATGAATGTATTGGCATTGCTAATCAATAATCTATGACTTTATACCTGGTTACCAAAAGAAAGTTTCATGCAACCAGGAATTAAAGGACAGAATACTGTCACTGGTATTCTCAAGAAAAATCTTTTAAAAAGGGGTAAATTATTACAAGATAACAAGAATATATAGCACCATGTACCAACAACTTTATCTGGAATATACAAACATTTTTTTGAGACTTTAAAACCATTGCTAATCTTTAGATGGATATAAGACTTGCTAGAAGAGAACTTACTATTTGCCTAGCAGCCATGGGTATTTTGTACCTTTCTCTCTGGTGACTGCTAAAAGACTGTTTAATTCTATCATTTAGAGAACGAATAACAAGCTTCAATCTAGTTTTGAAATATTTATTTCATTTCTTATCTATACCATCTTTTTTTAGTTATCAGATTGTAAAAAAAATATTCTGCTTCTGAAGTTACATATAAAAATTCTAAATATGCAATATAAAAATAATACAATATCATTTTTTAATTTTGTTTCAAGGTTCTTTTTCCCTAATAAAGCTGACAGACTCAAATAGCAATTGATTTGCAGCAATATACCCAGACTGGGATTCATCTTCTATAACCTAAGATTCCTCATTTTAGTAGTTCAAGTCACTGTGGTCTCCTTTAAGATCAATAGAAGAAAGCATGTAACTTCAGAAAACCAGTCATGTGGACTATCTTAATACAGCCACTTTAAGATTAAATTAATTGCTTGTTTCTCTCATTGACTATACATGATCCCTAGAGAGACTAACCTGAATTTAAACAACTAACTTTTAACATCTAAATTAGGGAAGATGAATCTTCTCCCCATCTGTAAAACTGCTTAATTTACGAGCAAGCCAGAAAATTAGCTGCTATAGCTGCATGCAACAATATCCAGCCTGCTATGGTGACCCTGAAAGCTTTTACCTTTTTAGCTTTGCTGCAGTCATTGTAACTCATTAATATGTCCCTGACTTCCCACTATTAATTTCTTTTCTCATAATATATTATAAATTCTTTTCTCATTCCTTTTTCATATGTAGGGAAATGTTGACCTGCCTCTTGGAAGAACATTTAACATTAACAACAACTATTGCGTCTTTTTGTGACCAAGCAGGATTTAAAACAAGAAAATCTTTGCTTATTTATGGTTTAGCAACTCTCTTCTCAGAAGCCCACCTGCTAATCATATTAAAAAAAAAAAAAAAAATTAAGTATGCCACCCCAGAATAGCTAACATCCTAAAAGCAGTAAAATTGCTAGGAAGAAAATATGCAGAAACTGAGCAGGCTACAGATAACCTCCAAAGTGCCATTGTCTGAGACTGACTTCACAAAGTATCAAAACTTCTATGATATGTTTATTTCATATACTGCTCTTCTTTGTTTCTTGAAAAACTTTTTAGTCATGCATAAGCGCTCTGTTTCGAATTCAGAATACTTCAAAGAAATTTTTCAATGTCATTACACAAATTATCATAGAATATAATGGGAGCACATAAACTGCTGCTATAGTTAGGAAGCATCCAGATTGTTATTCTGCAGTGCCAATGAGTCCTATGTTGTTACTAATATCGGTGGATGTCTCCAGAGATTACTCTTCACCACAATCTTGGATCATAATGCACTTAGTGACTCACAGATGGAACTGCATACTTACAAGCTCCTCTCCATAGACCTTTTCCTGAGAAATATAATGGAAAAGTCAGGTGCCAGTGAGTACATCCGGGAGCCTGAATCTGAAGACTTTAGGACTTAATGTGCAGAAATATCAGCTAGGTTCCTTCCACTTTTGCTTTTCGTATGGCCAGTTACTAGATTTTTTTTCATATCTGCATCCTTTTTTAATCTTGTATACTTCTTCTTCCTGGTTTATTTGTGGGTTTTTTTGTTTCTTTGTATTCCTATCACCTTCCTTCACACTACCTTCTTTTCAGTTCCTCTGCTTTTTTTTTTTTCGTTTCTTTTCAATGCCCCTCTTCCTCTCAAATTTTGCTCATCACACTGAGTGGATTTGTTAGGTATTTTTCTAAGGCAGTTATCTCAACTTCCTTTATGGTCAACAGAGAATAAGTGTGTTGAACAAAGTTATTTATACTCAACACTTTACACATCAGCCTTAGCTAGGGGTCATGCAAGGCCTCCTAGCAACCTCCACAAGGGGGGAGATCGGAGAACTACTTTGGACCAGATGATGAACTTTGAGACAGTTACAGCCTGGCAGTGTAAGTCCCATCTGTTATAAATATCTCGTTGTCCTCTTCTGCTATAAGCTTTACACTCTTTAGTTTCTCTTCACTAACTCTACTGGTACTTGCCCACTCCAGCCTCCCTTTGTCTTCCGCTTCTTCTACAACTTTATTAAAAAAACAGTGACTAAGGATCTTAGTCTGTACTGTTACTTTCCTTTATCCTTTTTTGCTTTCTCCCTTCTACACGCGTGCTTTCCATTTGGCTACAAATTTCATTTGGCTACAAATACGTGGGGACCATATGGGGTTTTTTCTGTAAGTCAGCTGGTACATTTTAGGTACTCTCTCTTTTTAATAGTACTCTCCCAAGGGTTGATGGGATGGAGTGGACTCGAGACAGATATTTTCACCCGAAACAGGAGACAGCCAACTTTTCCCAGGATGGCTGAGAAGCAATTTATGGATTGCTCACCAAGGTACATAGGCATTCATTCTGATGATGAAAGTACAAGATAAGCTTCTAAAGAAATGCTAAGGACGTTTCTTCTCCCTGTGATTCTCTCAGGGTTTTTTTCCCCACAGAAAAAAAAAAAAAAAAACCCCAATCATTTTGTTCAAACATCCAGTGTTTAATTGGGGAAAAAACCCAACACAAAACCACAAGGAATAGCCTAACAAAACAAGGAAACAAACAAGGAAAAAAAAAAAATCTCTGTAACAGCTTTATCTTTCACATGTTTTAACAAATTTCCTATGCAGATGATTGGTAAATTAAATTCAACTTAGTCAACCACAAAATGTCAATGATTAAAAGAAATGTTTTATTTAGGAGCAAAAAAAGTATTTCTGGCAAGTCATACAGCTTTTCTAGGCAATTAAATCTGACATGCAACATTGGTTGTTCTTTACATCTATACTTTAAATATAGACTAAATGCATCCAAGAAAATTGTAAATGCTTTTCCTAGGACAAAATTAAAAAAAAAAATCATGCATATTAAACACCCTTTTTTTCATTATTTCCCAGCAACTTCAGAATGTTCAGGTTCCAAAACCCTAGTCAGATAAGTTGCAAAATTTCACCCACTAGTAAATACCTCAAAAATTACTGTTAAACATCACATAGTTGTACATGAAAAAAAATCAGTTTCCAACCAGGTGTTCTTTCCTTGCCTGAAACAGAGCAAGAATCGAAAAAACTAGGTTGAGAAGTTCAAGAAGCATTTCATGTGCAAAGGCTGATAAAAGGAAAAGCAGAACATGCTAGCTAGGAGAAATGAGGGAAGACAGCAGGTAAGCAAAAAACTCTCCTCATTTGAAATAGCTGGGATACCCTAACTTAAAGCCTTGCAGCTGTGAAAAGTCCCGTGAGGCTTTATTGATCTTAAGAGCTCAATCTCAGTTTTGAAGGAGAGATATAGATCCAATATTTTCTGTCCTGAATTATGCTGTCACAGCTGCACTGACAGTGCCACAGAAATATTTTTTTTCTAACAATACAATCAAAAGAAGAGAGATCTTGTTTGTTACAATCAAAGCACTTTCGTCTGAATGTTCCTCCATCCAGGCAAAAGTTATTTCAGAATTTTACATCATCTTGCAATGCAAGTATTAAAAAGTATGAAAGCACCCCTCCTGACTTTTCTACACTGCCCCACTTCCTCCAAAAAATCAAACCAGATGACAGTTCAGTTTACTTGTTATTAGAAGAAGTGGGAAGAGTCTAATGTTCTATACATCCTCATACCATTATTTCTGTGCCAGCTTGAGTTTCATAATTTAATTCAATTCCAGTAGGGCAGAGCACAGCAATACATTTCATAAAACAGTAAACTATGCAAACATGACATCGAAGTTATAATGCAGTATTCATATGCATGCTGAGTTGTCATTTTTATAACACAGGATTTTCACCAGAGGGACACTTAATTAAAAACAGATTCTTTGTATCTGGTATCGAACTAGTACCAACAATTAATTCTTTCTAATGCTATTTTTCTATCAGGAGCTAGTCTTTATTTGTGTTGAAAAATGCAGCATGCACATTTGATTTGAATTAAAGAAACCATACTAAGGCTCAGCAAGAAGCAAAAAGTGGATAACCATTTTGCAATAGTGAAAAAAGATCCCAACCATGTACAAACTACAGGAAACCATTGTTGAAGAAAAAGGAGGCTGTCAACATTATACAAGATGGACAGGTGTAAAAGTAATCTCTTAACATTATTTTCTGTAAGTTATTTGATGCTGACAGTATCCTTACCTAATACAATACCCAAACAAAGATGCTCCCTGCTTCTAATCTCTGACTCTGACACACAGGGGATTGGACCCGGTGGAAAACACTAAGGCTAGAAATGTTGGGTCTGAGGATTTTCTTTTCTTAAGTTCACTTCTGTGCATTTAAAGAGAAACAGTGCTTTAGCGGGCTTTTTAATGAGCACAAGGTGATGGGTTCATAAATAAAGGGGCTAAAAATGATCCATGTATTGCAGGAAACATGAGAAAATACCCAGAAAAATATATATGGCTGCTCGTGGTGAAAAGAGTGGAATGAGTTAAGTAGGAACTGGATATTTTTAGGCAAGAAGTTCAGCAAATCTTTTCACAGAAAAGCTCAGTAAGATTTTGACAAACAGTTTTTTCCAAAAGATTTCTGTGAACATCTGCTGCCAGATATAATTCAAAATTCCAGAAGCAGATGACTGCCCAAACATGAGCCAGAGCTTTTTACCTGAGACAGACTCTTCCTTAGTACCAGTGTCTCATGCTTCAATGTCTTACATCACATCCCTAGGTCACCACATAGTGCAAAAAATATTGGCCCCAGACTTGAGGAAGTGAGCCTGGGAATTGGCCCCAGAACCTGAGGATGGTCAGACCTGTGTTATATTTCCTTATGAAGGTTCTGAAGATGTTTTAAATCAGCTTTACTGTACCTCCCTTGCCTATACCCAGCTCTCATTTGAGTCAAAAAAGACTAACAACCTAGTTGGCCTCATTAGCTTTTCCCACAATCAATGTTATGGTAATCTCTCACCAATCTGTGGTGTGGTAGATATTCCATCTCTTTCCAGCAGCTCTATGAACTGCTACTTTCTTCCACTGTTTCCTGCTAAGGTTTTACTTGCTTTATGACATGTTATTCTTACTGCTTCTCAAATGTGTTTTTGTTCCTACTTTGAACTAATTGGAAAATTTCTTCATCTTTTTCTGACAAAAAAGCAGAATAGGTTCATGGATCCAATGATTTTCCTATATCTCACGTCTCAAACAATGTTTTTATCTGAGAAAGCATGTAATTTCTGCTGTGCTTTTGATGAAAATCGTAAAGAATATCAGACTAAAAGTCTGATATAAAAATCTGTAGCTCAGACTACATACACAGCCTAAGCATCACTGTTTGTACTACTCAGCCCTTGTTCAGCAAGTGGATTGTTCATCATCTCAGGAGTTGGCAGTACTGCAATCAAGTACTGGCTACACGTGTCCAATCTCCTGTAAAGATGGATGAGGTTAGTCTAACTCTTAATTTCTGAGACTTAAGTATAACACTGCTAATAATTGCCACGTGCAAGTACAGGCTATTAACCAGAACTTACTAGAAAATAAGTATTTTTCTGGCCTAAAGAAGAAAATAAGGGTATAGCTACATCAAGGTTATTGGGGTTTTCTTTTGCCATTACAAACTTTTTTGGTTTCAAAACAACCTTTTTTTTTTTTTTCGAAATCACTCTTTTAGATTAAATGTGAAGAAGATAAATAACACCAGTAGTTATAATTTTATAGACATGGTTTCCTTAAGCAGTTATTTTAGTTTCATTTTCATATATTTTTATTTTTGGGCTGCCCAAAGAAGTTTATTTATGCCCATTGTAAATTCTGACCAACGCATTTGGGCAAAAAGACATCTCAGAATAGCATTTGTTGAATAGTCAAAGAAAATATTTTTTTTCTCACAGACCTCTGGTAAACACTGGTGGGTAACCAAAGGGAAAAGAGCTCTGCAGGGGACCAAGGGATCTAGCTGTGGGCTTCTTGGTACGAGGCAGCCATGAACTTACTGGAGGTGAAAAAAGATAATGAAGAAATGGATCATATGTCATATGAGAAAAGGCTGAGAGAGATGGGGTTGTTCAGCCTGGAGAACAGAAGGCTCAGGTATATCAATCAACGTGTGCAAACACCTGACTGGAGATGGGAGGTGAAAAAGACAGAGCCAAACTCTTCCCAGAGTAGCCCAGTGGGCTGGTTTGAAAGTAAACCAGAGGGAGAAATGAACTCAAGAGATTACAAGTCAGAGTTACAATTTACTAAAAAAAGATTACAATAAATACAGTAAGAAAAAGCTGATTTTAACCCCCAAAGACAGATGTATAACCCAGCACCCTGGGACAAGGACAGAATAGTGTTTGTTAGCCCCTATGCTGAGCACCACGTGGCCTCACTGGGTGCAAAGTAAAAGGAAAGGAAAACCTGTTGGTCCAGATGATGGCAGCAGTTCTGTTGAGATAACGATTGCAGTCCTGTTGAGAGTGGCAGGTGCAGTCCTGCTGAAGTTCTGGTCCTCCTCTGGATCCAACAAGTGTTACCAGAAGTCCCAAAACCTGAAGATTATATATGCTCAGGTTCAGGTGGGAATGTCCAATACCTCCCCCAGGGAGTTTCACAATGGATGATTCAATTCTGTGAGTCGTGGGATATTTTTGGAGTCTCTGATGGTCTAGGCTGTTGCAGCTGCCTATTATGCCAGTCCAGTATGGTCCATTCGCAGACATGACCCCTCAGGCTGGGTGTGAAAGTGCTAATGCCTCTCTAAAGGCATTAGTGTGAAGACAAAGAAACACACCTCGCAGAGGTCTTTAACACCCAGCTTGTAGCCTGAGGTGTCAGGTGTGCCCTGGGCAGCTGCTGAAAATGTAGAGGGAATATATGTAAATCTAATTTATTTTTGTTACCTAGAGAACCTAACACAACAAGGTTAAATTTATGTTAAGGGAAGGCAGAGTCTGTGTAGGCAAACATGCACAAAAGAACATAAGAAAGTAATTAGGTAATGCTCTGATTTGACATGCAAGTAAGTATAAACTAATACTGACTTCAGCCTCCTAATCATGTTCACACTGAGTCAAATGAAAATGCGTATTTTCTATTACAACGTTTTTACCACTGATTTAATGGAATTTCTCTCCAGCTAAGAGTGATTATTAGTCACAGAAGTGCTGTAATGCTGTGACCCTTTCAAACTTTTGCTATGAAACAGTTGTTATTGCATTTCTGATGTCCAAATAGTTGCAGTTGGATTCATATAATTTGACAATTACCTTGTAACAGAATATCCATATGTAATTTAGAGTTTTCTTATGATGTCCATTTTCAGAAATATAACAGAGAGTACTTAATCTGTTGATTGGAGTAAGCAGTTAACTGATTTAGAAACATTCCTCTCCACAGATTTGACAGGATCATTTGCAATAGTATTCAATAAGACAAAACAAACAAAGATAAATCATTAAAATACTAACTGCTATTCTTAAACATTTTTATACCTTTCAACCAATTGTAACACTGATAATATATTTTTGAAACAGATGATACTGTATAACCGGTTTTTGACATTAAATTCCTAAGTGATTAAAGGATTTCCTGTCCTCTCATTTTTACATTAATCTTTTTGGTTTATGTTGGTTTGTATACTACGCTTTTTACACAGATAAAGCTGTACCCATGCTAGCACCTCACTATTATGTACCTTTTCTATAAATATTGGTGATAAAACATAGAATCATAGAATCACTGAATATTCTGAGTTGGAAGGGACCCACAAGGATCATCAAATTCCAACTCCTAACCTGTCCAGTACAGTGCCAAGAGTCACACCATGTGCCTGTCTGCATTGATCAAATGCTTCTTGAACTCAGACAGGCTTAGTGCTGTGACCACTTCCCTGGGAAGCTTGGTCTAGTGCCCAACCATTCTCTGGGTGAAGAATCTTTTCCTAATATCCAAATTAAACGTCCCCTGGCACAGCTTCAGGCTGTTCCCTCAAGTCCTGTCACTCGTCACCAGAGAGAAGAGATTAGCGCCTGCCCCTTTACTTCCTTTCATGAGGAAGTTGTAAACTGCAATGAGGTCTCCCTTCAGTCTCCTCCAGGCTGAACAGACCAAGTGACCTCAGCAGCTCCTCACACAGCTTCCCTCCAAGGCCCTTTACCATCACTGTTGCCCAGCTTTGGAAACTCTCTAATGGCTTAGGGTCCTTATATTGCAGTGCCCAAAACTGTACGCAATATTCCAGGTGAGACTGCACCAGTGCAAAGCAGAGCAGGACAGTTCCCACCCTTGACCAGCTGGCAATGCTTTGCCTGATGCCCCCAGGGACAGAGTTGGCCCTCCTGGCTGCCAGGGCACTGCTGACTCATATTCAACTTGCCACTGACCAGGACCCCCAGTTCTCTTTCTGTGGCACTGCTTTCCAGCTTCTCATTCCCCAGTCTGTATGTATATCCAGTGTCAGGTGGAGAATTTAGCACTTATCTTTGCTAAACTTCATATGGTTGGTAACTGCCCAGCACTCTGTCTGGTCTCTCTGCAGGGCCTCTCTGCCCTCAAGAGAGAGATGAATAAAACAAGTAGCACCAAGTTGTAAGTGGACTGAAGACACTGGCCCATAAGTTATTATATGGCTTATCACACACTGGAGACTGAATACCAGTAGTGAAGAAACTACAGTCAAACCACTGCCGTAGCATGTCCGTGCGTTCACAGTGAAAAGAGAATTTGCAGGTTCCTGTAGACTTATGTGATGCTGTTAGAAAAGTATGCATAGGTAGCTTTGCAACGTTCGGCACAAAGATGGATTGTGGAGGCAGAGTTGTACTCTGAAGTGACATAAATGTATGTCACAAAAATTGTATGTCCAGGAGCAGCTACTCTGGCACTTAGGGCTGTTCATAGATCTTCAACTTTTTTAATACTTAGCAAATAATAATATTTAAATTTCTTGGACATAATGAAGATAAGTAATCTTTTCCTTTTTTTTTTTTTTTTTTTTTTTTTTTTTTTTTTTTTTTTTTTTTTTTTTTTTTTTTAATACAAAGACATATTTAGGCAAGTTGGTCAAGTGCCAGTTCAAGAGAAATACTAAATGTGAGAAGTGCTTTAGATATACATTAGCTAGATAAATTAGATAGCTTGAAAACTCCTTTCCTCACTGTAGGATAATCAAGCAACTTGGTCAACCTCCAATTCAAGATATTAATTTGACTTGCTGCAAGTTGCAAAGGGATATACAATATCCTGTAGCGTTTGGAAATGCAGAACTGAAACAACCGAACCTGAAGGAAAAATACACTTGTGACTACCAGCAGCCAGGAACCATCCATCACTGATGCAGAACCCCCGAATTCTGACAGCCTGCATGGATTTGGTTTCATATTTGTAGTCACATCTTGCTCCTGAAAGCAGTGAAACAGTCCTCTGTGACACTACAGTTATGATAGCAAACCAAATGACTTCATCCTCCAGACACTAATTTGGCTTGCCAAAACCTGGAAATACCCTTAAAAATTTATTTCTTTAACCCATGCAAAGTGTTTAAAAATCGCTTAGTCAAAGATATGCAGGACTATACTTTTTGAGTTTTGCATAATTTATCATAAGGTTTCCTATAATTGTTGACTTAATTCTACACTGAGGCATTTGAGAATAGGTTGCTAAAGGACTGCAAACAGCCTGACTGTTGTTCACACACAGGGTTGTAAAAAAACATGACCCTGAAAGAGTAGTTGGTGCTAGTCTTTAGTTAGTTCGTTTGTGTTTTCTGTCCGTGTACTTTGTCAACTTTACTTTCCGTGTCACAACACATATAATGCCTAGAAAGCCTTTCAAGCCTTAAATCATGTTGGTTTGTGGAATTTTTTTAACTTCATTCTAGATTAAATTTCATAATTTATATGGGAAGGATCGACAGTGTACACCACCACCTTCTTGGAGCTGAACATATGAGCAACTGAGTGGACAATCTGCTCCACTGAATTCATCAGCTCCATAGTCCAGAGACATGCAGACAGCCTTCCACTGAAAACATCTTCTTAAGGGGAAGTGCCGACGATGAGACAAAACTCAGTCCAAGCGTTAGAGGGCTTGCTCTATGTAATGTTTAATTTTGGTTTTTTGGTCAGACAGAGCCATAATATTTCACAGTACCTTCATAACAACTTGTCATGGTTTTTCAATAGATATTTTCTGCTTTTAAACCTCAGCTGAATTATGTAGCTGAAGGTTTTGTAACTCAAAAGGGTCTGACATGAGGGTGAATAAGGGGGCTAATCATTTTTGCTGTAAAGAAGAAAAATATGTATATTTTCTCATGCTTAGTAGAGTGTAATAGATATCCTAGATGATAAAGGCTCACAGTTGTAGAGCAGTTAAAGCAGGGCTGGTCAGTTTAAATGAATTAAAACCCTTTTAATTCCTCAGAGGCCTCTCAATTTCTCTTCAGATTTAAACTGTAGTCACAGCCTCCTGTTAACTAATACGCATGCTGAGGATTTTCCGTCCTATTCATCACAAATTCCTGCAGTAGTGGGAATGGGGGAGAGGGGGAGGAAAGACTTCAGTTCAGTTATAAATCACCAAGAAATGACTGACAAATACCAACGCAGACCTTTGCACAGCACTGTGCTGGAGATGGCACATTGCCAGGCAGGCTGCAGATACACATGGTATTATCTCTGAGCAATTTTAGGGAAATTATATGTTTATTCTGAAGTAAGAGGAGGGTGTATTTTCATGGAGCTCTTGCCATCTCACTTGCAAGACAGTGGAAAAACTGTTAGAATTGCCTTTTCCTGTTTTATTTCATATGCAAATATGGAAAAAAAACAGGGAAAAAAAAAGAAAATTCAATATCATACACTCTGAAAAATAAAAAAAGGTAATTAAGTTTATTTAGTTTGTTCTAAATGGTTTCTGCATTTAATGTTTCTTCCCCAGGGTTTGGTCACATTCTAATATTTTTGTATGTAACATATTTGACTTCTACAATATTTTAAATTTCTGAAGCAAACATTTTTGCTTGAAATAAAAATGCAATTTCCAAACCATTTCCATCTAGTTAATTGTAAAGGTTAATAAGGTCTCTGTAAATTTGATCATTTCTATAACTTATGTACACATCTGTCTGATCACAGTTTGGTACTTTTGGTAATTGCCATATAGCTACAATTATGCAACATGAGACTTAAACTAGAATTCTTCAAGTCTATGCTATTTTTTGTTGATAGTTGTAAGAGGAAAAGTTGATCACACTTAACACAAACACTAATATATGCAGTCAGTGTGTGCATATTTGTGTTGATTTACTAATGGATCACTATAATATATAAATCTGAATAGAAGAGGAAAGAATTCAAGAAAATCCAACAGAAACAGAGTCTAGCTCTGCACATTGCTCTCCCAAAATAGACATGTAATATTATGGATCATAGGACATGCAGCTCACATTTATGCACTGTCAAAAAATATAATACTTATTACACTTCTAGAAAAATATTTATCTTGCTTTTTCCTGTGAGCCAGTATCAATTTTTTAAAATCCCTGAAAGAGTGTTCAATTTTTTGGAAGACAAGTGTCATATTTTTCAATCAGTTTTATTTATGCTAATAGCATAAAAATGAATGAATGAAAAAGAATACAGAACTATTTTCAGGGTTCAAAAAAAATACAGAAAGGAAGCATTCAAATCACAATCCCTTTCATCTCTTGCAGCGTACTGATCACAGACAGAAGGGAAAAATGTGGAACATATTCCAGATTTCCTACTTGACTTGTTGTTTCAGTGCCAAGAGGGAAACAAGTAAAATATTATGTAAAATATTAAACATTATGAGCCAAATATTCTTCAGGGGGTCTGGAGGAAAGACAGCCAAAAGAAAATGCTTTTCAATAGGGGTAATGATATTAACTTCCTTTCTAAAACACTTTGGAATACAATTCTCAAAAGCGGCAAGTATATTTAGCAATTAATAAAAAAATAACCCACTCAGCCTTCTTACAAAACTGACTATTCAGCACAAATCACAAACATAAAAGCTAATTTCAATCAAATTTCAAAAAAATTAAAACCACTGAGTTTCAGAGGTGATGAAAATGAAGTGTTAATTGATAATCAGATTACTTAGTGTTCTTTCTCTTCATAAATATGGCTCTTGAAGTTACATAACCATGCACTTGATCTCACTAGTGTTTATAAAAAGCCAAGCATGGGGATCTTGGCTGGTAAGTTTAGTTATGGCAATGCCACGTTATTAGTTTTCTTTCTCCCTGTGAATAGGCATTGGACAAAAATCAAGAATAATGATTGGGTTGTAAATGTCTTGCATTCTAACAGTGAACATCAAATATAAGAACTGATAAATAAGAAGTCAGCAAGCAAAGCAAACTTCCAAGATAACTTACGCAGTTGGTTAGGGGGTTTTGTTGTTGTTGTTGTTTATATCATATAAATAAAATTCAAAATAGGCATTGTGATCCTATTGTTTGTGGTGTCAGGGAAATCTACAGGTTCAAGAAAAGAGAGCAATAGGATGTATCAGGGTGTTTGTTTTCTGAAGGAAATGAACAATCCACAACTGCAATTCTGCATGCCTGTCATCCCTGGCTGATTATTTGTAGAATTCAACAGAGATGATCAGAAAGGTATTTTAATGAAAACAGGTTAGCAAATTTGAGCTTTTATTTAAGAGAAAAATCTGATATCACCCATGGAGATGATCAAGGGCAGAAGTGGATAAATCAGTCTTCAGTATCGGAAAGACTGGTAAATATATCCAGAAAAACCCAGCATGGGGTAAGCAGCTTTGAAGAAGGATACAGAAAGGTTTGACTGGATCCTATAGAGACCTTTGTAAAGTTTGTAAGACAGGTATGGTCTCCTCAACAGAAGGAACAAGGAAAATCACTTTTCATGCTCAGGTCAGCATGGGTTATTTGGACCTGAGAGAAGGAGTGGCAGAAGAAAAGAATGACATCTCTGCAAAATTGGTCAGAAGGAAGCAGTGATCAAGGAATTAAACACCATCCTCCATTATCATTCAAGATACAGTGACTTTGCCATCTCCATGAACATCCAGACAAACCACTTTTTGTTTATTCCTTTTAGTCAGTGTGGTGGTTTTAATCTAGGCCTTCCCTGGTTACCAGTTTATAACCAAGGAAGGGGAAGTGTTCCCAGTATTCCATACAATTTTTATGTAAATCGTGGTATAAATAAGAGGGGAGGAGCGGCCTTCATTCTTCTCTTCCGCCGAACTTCTGGAACAGTGAGTCCCTGCGTTGGTCTCGCTTATCTAAGGCTGAGACCTGCAGCATCCACTGACCTGCCATATGGAGGCTTAGGGAGTGCTGCCCGTGTGTGTGTCAATCCTGTTTCTTTCTAAGGCATGTGGTGAGATTTGTTTTACTAGTTATTTTACTAGTTCTCGGGTTTGATTGCGTATATCTATTCGGTGTCCCTTTTTGTTTCCTTTTGTCCCTTTTTCCCCTTTCCCTATCGCTTCAGGGGGTGTTTGGATTCCCGTTTGCTGTGTACATAGCATCTTAACTGTAATATACATAAAATATATTTTTTATATAACTAGCTTGATTTTTGGGTTTTTCAATTTGCATAGTTTTTTTCCTTTGCCCCGGGGGAAGTAGAAAGGGGGGAAGAGAGGGGCTGCTACTGGGGGGTTGGGCATTTGGCAGGGAGCCAAGTTCAAACCATCACAGTCAGGAACAGAGACTGTCAGATTTATCAGACTTTGAAACTGAGTTGGGGTTTAAACTATACATATAGTCCAATACACTGTAGTGGGTTTACCCTGGCTGGACGCCAGGTACTCATGGCAGCTGCTTTCTCACTCCCCTCTGCAACTGGATAGAGGACAGAAGAAAAAAAACAACGAAGGATTCATGAGTTGAGATAAGAGCTGGGAGAGGTCACTTATCACCATCCCAGGCAAAACAGATATGGGGATATCAATTGAATTTATTGCTAACAAGGTTAGAGCAAAAGAGTGAGAAGTAAAATAACCTCCCAAACACCTTCTCCCCACCATTCTCACCTTGCATGTTCTCCCTTCTCCCCCCCAGCAGTGCAGGGGGACAGGGAATGTGTACGGTCAGTTGTTGTTTCTGCCGCTGCTCAGGAAGAGGAGTCCTTCCTCTGCTCCCATGGGGTCCCTCCCATGGGAGAAACCCTTGATGGACCTCTCCAGCATGAGTCAATCTCACAGGCAACAGTTCTTCACAAAAATGCTGTCCCGTGGGTCCCTCCTCTGTGGGGTGCAGACCTTCACGAATGAGCTGTAGCAGTGTGGGTTCCCACAGGGGCCACAAGTCCTATCCAGGGGAAACCTGCTCCAGTGTGGGCTTCCCTGTCAGGACCCTGCTCCATCTTGGGCCTCCCAAGGGGTTACAGCCTCCTTCAGATATCCACCTGCTCCAGCATGGGTTCCTCCATGGGCTGCAGTGGCACAGCTGCCCCACCATGGTCTGCACCGTGGGCTCCAGGGGCCTCAGCTCCGGTGCCTGGAGCACCTCCTGCCCCCCCTTCTGCACTGACCTTGGTGTCTACATTGTTATTCTCATGTTCTCACTCCACTCTTCCCTGGCTGGAATTTTTCTCTGCACAACAACTTTTGATTCTTAAATATCACAGAGGTGTTACTTTTACTCCTGATTGGCTTAGCCTTGGCCAGCAGCAGGAAACCCGTCCTGGAACTGGCTGGCATTGGCTCCACGGGACAGGGAATGCTTCTTGCAGCTTCTAACAGAAACCACCCCTGTAGCCCTCCCGACTACCAAAACCCAGCTGTAGAAACCCACTACACACACAAAACCGATGAAGAGTTGCCCCCAACCTGGAAGGAGCCTAAGTTTTTAATACATATTACCATAATCTTGGCAAGCAAAGTCCACTCACTCTAAGGACTATCAAATTCTTTGGATATTTTGACTGTGTATGTTCAAATCAACAACTCAGAAAACTGAGAGCAGCGTAGCTGTAGCGAGGACACAGCAGAGCCTGGTGTAATGCATGCAGGCAACACGAGAGCTCCCTGTATGTCTCCACCGAGGTCTCCCAGCCTGAGCAGAGCAGGCCAAGCTGCAAGTAGGTATTATGAAATGGAAAACTCCTTGGCAATCAAGATCTGGTCAGCAATGTATTGTCACTTGTTGACAATGAGCTCTCATTTTGAATCAGAGCTCTTACAACTGAAGTCTGTGCAACATATGATATGTTTTTTTCACCCAGGCTAACCCAGAAAGTAGAGCCTTAAAGATTTATTTCACTTTATGTTTCCTTTACATTCCACAAATTTTATCACAGACTGTTGCTGTTTGTCTTTGTGTCAGTGTAGGGACCTAAACCAGCAGAATGTTATTCATAATTTTTCATTTAAGATTGTTTGGAAACAGAGAAAACTGTACCTCAATAATTTATCAAGTGAGCAATTTCTACTTAGGATAAAAAATATTACTGAAAAAGTGACCTGATCACTCCTATGGTCTACTGACTAGTTTAAAGAGATGAGAGAAAACAAATTAAAAAGAAGACTGACTAACACCAGTCAGCTCAATTTTTCGCATTGAAAAAAGATTAATTCAGACACATCATTTTGTCAAGATGCTTCCGTAAAAAAATGCTTGAAAATGACTGTTCTAAATTAATCTATAATCATATTTCTGGATGCATTCTTTACAGAATAAAATTCTCACATATTTAACATGAAGGTACTCATCGAACACTAAGGACTTACCACTTCATGGAAATTTCATTTTCTTTTTTTTTTTTAACTTCTAAAAATGGCATTATAATTCAGCATGTCAAAAATGTATTCATGTGAAAAAAAGAATTGGATAAAGGTGGTACTTTTTTTTAGCAAAGGAAGGACAATGAGGAGGTAGGCAATAATAGTATGACCCAGCAAAGCAGGATATCTTTACTCATTTCCTTCAGAGTTCCTACAGCATACATATGCAATCCTTACTTGTTAATTTTAATTTTTTAAATTTACATTTCTAACCTGTGCTTTGAACCTCAGAAATGCTGACTAGTTGTCTGTGTTCTAATATGACAATTCATTCCATTTTAAGCAGATGAGCAGCATAATGTCATGTACAATTAATGTACAATACATGTATAATAGGATGCTTCACAACCCAACCAAATTTTTTGATGTGCTGGGAAGAAATTATTTTCTCTTTGGGTGCCACTTGCTCATTTGAACCATAATTACATTCCCAAAAACCTAAAATGCCCATACAAATCCAAAAAAAAAAAAAAAAAAAGTTTACAATAATTTTTTGATTCAATTACATGGAACCAAATGCAGCACCAGAAATGTAGCAGCAAGATTTATCAAGGAACCTGGAAACTCCTGGAGACTTGCAAAGAAAATGAATAAATAGGGAACAACAAAATAAGCCATCATGACCCATCATCCTAGCTGCACTTGAGTTGATGCCCAGAAAGCTCTACACAGTTGTGTATTTCCTACTGGTTCAACCAAGAATTCAGGTGAGCAGCTGATAAAAGTTTCCATAATGGAAAAAGTTGTAATAGTCCAGTCTTCATGGTACAGAAAAATTGACCAAGCCAACCAATTGCTGGCTTGGCCACCCAGTGACATCTCACCACAGAAGCAAAAAGCAGCTACAGAGGAGTGGAAAAGGGGTATTTCTGGACTATACATGATTATCATAGTTGATGGATTAGAAGCTTTCTCTAACATAAATAATTCTGTGATTATATGATCTATTTGCCATTAACAGCAAGCATCCCTCCCAAAATGTGGAAAATCTCTGGATCACTTTACTAACTTTGGAGGGACACAGTGGACAGTCATTATATGAAGCCCTATTACAGAACATGACAATGTAAATATATGCAAAATCAGTAGATGTTTCCAGTGTTTTTAATTCTTTCTCTACTTTAATATTACCTCAGTGAAACATGGAATATACTCTTAGAAAAATCTCATACATATGAAGACAGAAAAAAAGATCACATAAAGGTAACCCTACTGGCTCAGTGGTTGGTTTTCTTGGTTTTCTAGTTCATGTTTATATAACTAATGTTTCTGTCCTGTATTTGCACAGGGACAATTGTTTGTTTTTTTTTTCCTTCAGCAAATCAAAAAATTTTGTTTTAATCAAAAAAAATGACAACGTGTCACACAGCAGGTAATAATTCGGCATGAGGAGAAATCAGATCTATGCAATTATGTGGGTAGCATTAAATATTTGCTCTAAAAGGAGTGGATTTTTTTTTTTTTTACGTTTTATCCCTGTTTTTCATTAGTTTCATTCTCATCTTCTGTTGAACTTCCAGTCAAAAAAACCAGAAGAGACTGATGTAGTGAAGAAGGGCCAATGTCTCGCTCCGGCTTCTTGCTCTTAAGACTTCGTGTAGAAATTTGAGAGAACTTTGGAGCCAGCTTTGCACAAATGATGGAAAGACTGACAGCAGCTCCTTTCCTTGTAAAAACCCTCAGCCAGCATGAAGCCTACTTAATACAATAAACAACACAGTGTGAACTATTTTTGCAGGTGAGGTGTCCTGCTGGTGGCCCACCCATAAATCAAGGACACTGCCTTACAGCAAGGGAAGCAGTCGGAGCTAAAAGAAGGGGAAATGAAGTGTTGCACATAACCCCCTACTGATTGAAGGTCACAGACTCATTGAGACTGACAATTTATTATAATTTATTAGTGCTGCATTTCTTCTTTAAACCAGCAGGAGCATCAGAATACAAGCATATGAGTTCTGAAAACCTGAGAAAGAATAAAGAGTCGTTAGACAATGTGAAGTGTGTGTATGAAGTAAAGAGAAATAAGGCAAACATAGTGAATTCAGTCAATTTGTTTTTGACAAATCTAAAGTTTGAATAATGGGTGAAAAACAGTATCTGTAATCAAGAGGTCATTGATAGAAATGTACAAAAACTTTACTTCTCCCAGTGCCTGGTACTTAATATTTAGACCTGATATGAAAGAGCTCCTGGAACTGTTACTGAAAAAAGTAATTAAAAGAAGCCAATATTTTGGTTTTATTAGGAAAGAGATTAATGCCATGTGAAGTCTGTAAAAATTCAGGGGTTTGAAAGGTGGGACCCAACTTTGTAGTCTTTAATTTAAAAAGGACATGAAGCCCACCAATGCCTGAACTCCTCTAATCATACGTTAAAACATTTCAGTTGATGCCAGCTTGCATAGCTCGACAGAAACTGTTCATCTGCCATGTAAAGAGACAACCTATGAGATACAGAACATCAGCACTGTTTATTTAACATAAGAGTGGGGAAATATGCATTAGCTGATATATATATATATTTTTTTTTTTTTTAAACAAATGTTCCTAGCAAAGGAAAAACAATTTTCCTACCTTTCTTAGATTTTCCCTGCATTAAGATAATACATTAGCTAGTAAATTCTGGTGCTTGTGACATGTTTAAAAGTAGGAATTTCCACACTTCTGACCCAAAAAGGAGTTAAGGTAGACTTTATGTAGTCACAGTATCATTCAAAACAAAATAACAAAACTAGTCAAGTGAAAATTCACTAGCTTCACATGGCTGGACTGATAAATCCAAAAGATTTCCTGGGAATTAAATATGAATATCAAAGTCATGTGTTGGGGAACATTTTTTTAATCAGTTATACCATTGAAAAAACTCCTAAACCAGAACAATACAATGCCCCTTAGGAAAAGGAATGATCAAAAGAGCAAACCCCTTTGGCAGATATAAATCACCCCACTTAATGCATTCCTGGAGGGTTCATATATTCAGGCAATGAGGACAGTTTGAAAATACAAGTTTGACCATGTGATAAAATCTCTCATAATTTGGAGGGTAAGATGCCAGCTTCTTATCTTTGACTGCAGATCCCAAAGTCAACTCGTTTCCCCTCCCCCAAAGGTTCAAATGACCTTCTGTTGTAACTTCAATTGCTTTGATAGTGAACTACCACATTCTGTCTCTCAGATCTGTCTCACTGAAATTTGGCTATAACAGCTCTTTCCCAGATACATTCTTACTTAACAATGCTCTATTACCCTACTTGTTTTCCCACTTGTAGTGATCAGTTCTGAACTTGGAAATGCCATTTTCCACGGCACATGGGTGAAAGCATGCTCCTTTAAGAAGCAGGTACAGATGGCAAGTACATCAGCTAAGTTCAAACTGGAGGTCAAGAGAGGAAAAGGAAATTACCCCTAGTACTCATCTCAGACTCTGCCCTCTTTTACTGTCTCCTCTGACTGCTGAGCTCATCGTTTCCCCAACCAGCACCCAGCTTAGAAAATGACAGTGGGAAATCAGTATATCCACCACATTTGACCTTATCACCTTTAAACCAGTGTCTTACAAATCACTCCGGATAAACAGTCACGATCACAGGGTTAACTAAAGGCAGAATCAACTATATCTATACCATTCCTGGCAGAGGTTTGTCTAACATTTTCTTAAAACTTCCAGCAACCAAGACTCCTTAGTTACCCTCAGAAATCTCTTCCACTGTGTAATTATCCTTACTGATAGAAAATCTTTTTTTCTGTCTCACCTAAATTTTCCTAGTTGCATTTTAGCAAGCTATTTTTCAGAGGATCAACATTCTGAACAATGCCTGGAAATCTCACCTTAACAATAGCCTTTTAAATATTTGAAGACTTACACCTACCCTTTAGCTTTCTATTCCTTCTACCTCATCACCCCAATTCTTTCTTTAAAGCCACATACTCTAGTTTCTGATTAATCTTTTTGCTCTATTTTGCTCTCCCCTTCTTTTAATACACAAACTTCTGCAAATATGGTTCCTCTAATTGGATACAGTAATGCTTCAGCAGAGCAGCTGTTTTACATATAATATTCATGTTTATACATCCCAATACAGTGTTTGCTTTTTTAAAAATATTTTTGACAGAAGTTAAACATGGAGAATACATGCTAGGTTTGCGGTCTCTTGTAGTTCCTGGGTTCTTTTCTACAGAACTACCAGCCAGGTGGAGATCCATCTTCATGAAACAACACAAAACCAGGGAATTCTTCTCTTCTGTGTCAGAGGATTCTGATGTGAGAAAATACTGGACTGGTTTGACAGTTCATGTTACTTGTTACATAACAGGTTTTGTCTTCAACGTGGGTACATGCAGTGTGTTTGTTTATTTGTTCCCTTGTTCCTCTGGGACTCCAGTTACACCAGCTCTTTAATAACTCCTTCTCTAGCAAAAAGAAGACAAAATTATATTTCTTGCCAGCCTTAGGCCAAAATTGATGTGTGTATTACATATGCATGCCTCTTCAGGAAGAAAGTCATGTGAATAGAAGATGGTTACCTCTCTCTCATAACTAAAAACAAAGGGAGATCTTTTCTAAAAGAGGTCTAGGTGGTCTAGGAACTCAAGTTCTACTAATTATATCTCTGGGCTCAGCAGTAAGTCCTTGTTCAAGTAATCCCACTGATTTAAACCAGTTGTGACCACGAACTGAAGGAAGAGGCCCAGAGCTGTTTTATGTGCAAGTAATACAGTCTGCAGTGGTAGTTCAAAACCAAAATAATTTACTCAGAGGTGTTTCCAAACAAAAACATACTAAGCTTTCTGATGAATTGCGAGGAGTTTTAACATTTAGGTATCCAAGAGGATGCTTCTTCCTTACTTCTGTATTTTAGGCTATGTTACCTCGTAGCAGTAGCCAGTGCCCAGGGAACCTGGCACAAAACAGCATGCAGGGTGCAGAAAACAAGGAAAAATTGTTTCACAGCTCAGCTGATAAGCACCTGCAGTTACAGAGCACACTGATTTCAAAGGTTTCACAGTGTGTATATGTGAACCTGTGTTCATCCTGCTCAGCTTTAATTCATTTGAACAGATACATTCAGACTAGGCATGCGTACTCTTAACTTTCTTCTGGAGTCAATTAAGAAAGGGCAAAAAATTATTCAAAGTCTCTAAGATCTGAATCATGTCCTGGAGGTATTAATCTCTGCCTTATAAGTTAGTAGTCTCTGTGCTCTAAATTCCTCTGGTTGGATAATACTGGTTTTTCTACTTCTTAGGCACATTAACTGTAGAGAGATTGGTAAATATCAAAATTACGTAAATAACGGGGTGAAAAACTTACTGTGAATGGAAAAACAAAGGACTATTAAAAAAAAAAAAAAAGATTACCCTACAAGCTAAATTTCTATCTTCATCAGAAATGTGCTTCTTAATGGAAAAGAAAAGGCTATCATTTAGCTACCTGATTCTAATAGTCACTGCATTCCCTATGTGATGCACAGCTACTAGCCTGTGACACTGAGCTGGGCCAATAGAGCGGCTTACCTATAGATTTCCTTCTAGAATGACCAGCAAAGTTGCAGAGCTTTGCCCCAAGTCATCCTCCAAACAAATACTCCTTTGTCATCTAGTCAAGAATGTTATGACAGCACAATATTTTGGAGGCTTAAAAGCATCATTGACACTACTGTTATTAGAGCAGTAATATCTTGAACCCTCTAGCTTGCAAAAAAAATGGGTGGGGAGTTTCTTTTTACGATATCATCATAACAAAATCTTTGCTCTTTTCAAGAAAATCTCTTTCATGCTGAAGTACTGAGGTATTTTTAAAGGACTGAAATAGTGAGATTGATTGTATTTTATTTCTTTTTCTAATCAGTTCACAGAGATTCTACAGGTAGATATCTCATCAAGACTTAAAGTCAGGAAAACTTCACTGTTGCTGTAAGGATTAGAAAAATTCCCAGTTGACTCAGGTCTGCTTTTGAGCACTGCTGATTATTTATTTTACATTCTTTTCCTGATGCCATTTTTTTTTTTTTTTAGGACTTGTTTCCATTATTTCAACACATGCATTCATTGTTTGAAACAGCTACAAATACCTTCACTCCTCTCATCCCTAACTACTATTCTGAATGTGCCATTAAGTCATGCACGTGGCATAATTTGTAAAAGGAGAGATAATTCTTAGTGCAGCCCAGACAAATCACCAATATTTAATACCTATTCAAAGAAGAAACTTTTGAAGTATTAGATATCTGTCTGGTTTTTTTTCTACCACTAATTCAGGGACAACCATAGTCAGCACAGAACTGAGTGATTTTGAGAATAACTCTAACCAGAAATTTTTTCCAGTAAAATATATTAAACTTTCAAGTCTTGCACAGCCCCTGGAAATGGAAATGTTTGCATTTTTGCCTGGCCTCTGCTCAGAAAAGTGCAGTTATGACTAAATTACCCATATTCACTAGAGTATCGGTGAAGAGATAAACTTACAAACCCACAAATATGGAGATAGTTCCAAACAAATTCAACCTCTCTGAAAATGTCACTCAGAAATATGAAGAAGCCTGTTCAGCTCCCTGTGCAAAAACCCAACCACCAAACATTCTGCACACTAAACTTAGTTTTCACTCATACGAGAGCAAACAAAGCCTGTACTGTAATGGCTTTTGATCCTATAATCCACACCAGAGCTAAGAGGTGAGCCAGCAATTTGCAGAGCTTTCTCCCTGAGCTTTGTTGGCACTTTTCTGCTATTCAAGTACATACTGTCCTGGCGGCTGATCCAAATTACAGATAGAGTAGAAAGCAAAGGAGCTTACAGAGCATTCTCTGAAAACTTCAATTGCCAGCATTTTTTGCCATTTTTTTAAACTTTCTTTTCCTCCCAAGGATAATTTCTCATCTTACACCTAAAATTGTCATGTGATTCAGCACAACACAACATTGTGCCTGCCAACAAGTCAGCATAAGAGTGGAATAGCAGTCAAAACCCCCACTTTTTTTTCCACATAGCTTTTTTCTTTACTCCAAAAAAAAAAAAAATGGTTTCTTTTCTGCAGTTACAGTTTCCAATTTCCAAAATCTTAGAATCTATATTATAGCATAAGCCAAAACAAAGTAATAAATTGCAATCAACTTACGAGCTATGGTGAATATCTATTTTTTGGGCGTTTCACTGTAATATGCATTAAAAACTTGAGTAGTGTTTGATTTTCATATTTTACTGAGATTGAGTTCTCTACCATGAGAAAGCACCTCTTATGGAAACTTTGGTTATCAAAGATGACATTTTGTCAAATTCCTCAGAAGTTAATTTACATATGGAACAAGAAAAATATCTTGTCCAAAATGTGCTAAGTGCCAGAGGGGAAGCACGATCAGTCAGAGAGGATTAGAAAAACTTCTTTGGCTTACCCAGAACTACAGGGGGGGAAAAAACCACTAAAAAGTATGGGAAATCAGAAAAAAAAGGCTGAAATAACCCAGATTAGTTAGCTATCAATTGCATTGCACTAAAAGGTCAAGACAGAGTTACCTGCAGACCAGGCTAAACCTGCTCAGCACTGGGCAGAAGAGAACGCAGATCTCTGCTCTGTCACGGGGTTCCCACATAAAGCAAGTAATTTGTCAGCTTTTGATCTTAGTTCCTTATTAGTGGGAGAGAGAACATCCGCTGCTGTCTGTGCCATTTATGCTCTCATATATTTTTTTCTCTGCTACATATTTGTTATTCCCCATAAAAAGTTAGCCACTAATCAGGCATTCATGGAGACTCCTCAAAATATATCAAGGTTTTACAACAACCTGTTAACCTGTAAATAACCTGGTGGACAGCACCACTAGGAGTATAATCCTCCTTTAGAAATGTAGAAATTTTGACTGAGTTAAATGAGAGGTCCTGTATCCTGATCCAGCTGTGGCAAAAAAGTGCACAAAGATCCTCTAAAGTATGCAAAAAAAAAGTTAATGGAAGAAAATACATCTTTTTAGGAAGTAATCTTTCATTCATTCATTCATTCATTCATTCATTCATTCATTCATTCTCCTGAAATCTGATCTTAGCCTCTTTTGTTTAATTCTTTTTCTTACTGTTAAAATAAATAAAAACCTTTTAATATTGTAGGGGTATTTTGCAAGTAACAGGTTTTTTGCAGCAGTTAATTTCAGAAAGAGATTATACATTGTACAACCATGTAAACATATAAACATGTTTGGTGGGGAGTTTTTTTGGTTGGTGTTTTTTGTTGTGTTTTTGTTGTTGTTGTTTGTTTGTTTGTTTTGGTGGTTTTTTTCATCTTTTAAATTACTGAACTTGTGCTGTCTTTCAGTGCACCTGAACCAAGAGCTTGCCTCTGGAGTCTTTACCTGTGTCAGACATAGAGAGCAGTGTTCAAACAGTTTCATATATGTATGAACAGTTTGCCCCTCAGTGAGAGAGAGAATTAATTACATGAATAAGCCTACTGCACAGTTTTAAAAATCAAATAAGAGTGTCTTCAGGTACTTCTTAGAACAATTACTGGGCTCCTGTGCTCCTCCAGCAATTTCTGCCACCGCTGAGCAGGAGACGTGATGACATCCTATAAGTTTAATGAGCATATTATCATTATCTTAGATAAAGCATCCTGTTATTCTCACAAATGATAGGGAAAAGAACAGGCAAAATCCCTGTGATAGAAAGGTACTACAGTCCCCTAGCACCTACAGAAGGTGGTGGAAAAGAAGGATACTCTCTCCTGACCTGCTTAAAACTATGCAACAAAACAGCAATCAGTTCCACACTGTTAGGGCTCAGAGACGAAAAAAGATTGTACTGACATGAGCATCTCAGGTAATGGTTCTCCAGTTAACTGAATCCCCTCACCAACAGTTTTGCCCTGAACCAACAATGGATCTTCAAGTACACAATCCACTCTCTTTCAGCCTAGCTGAAGGAATCTTTTCTCAGACATCTTGGTTTGACACAGAAGAATTCACCCTCTAGGGCTAAAAATGCAATGAAAAAAACGTTCGCTGGTGGGTAATTCATAACCTGAGCCTCCAGTTTTGCCCACCAGTCTTGTAGCTCATCTCAGGATGAGTCCATCTAACAGATGGTTTTGTAGTCTTGGGCTGTCTAGAAGGTCTTCTCTAAAACAAACATCTGCACCAAATACAAAAGAGTAACCAGCTAAATTATTCATGAGCACTTCAGGCAGAAGGAAAATACCATAAAACATCTTCAAGCACCAATCTAAATCCCAGCTATTATACCTGAAACGTGCATAGCACATTAGTTTTGTCCTGGACATAACAATGCAATGTATGATGCCTCCGAGGGGGATTTGTACCTTTCAAGGTTCACTGAGAAGCCCTTTTCCCAATGCTATCCCAACAGCCTCATCCTTCTTCAATCTGGACCCCAGTGAGCTGTGCTCTGTGCAAATCCACAAGTAGGAGAAAAGAACATACAAAGGCAACAAGTACTTTGGCATGGTGGGGGCCACAAAAGTGAGTAAATCACTGGGTAAAGGCAGAATGATGAGCTTCCTGTTGGGCTTCTGTCACTGAGAAACAGCAATGACTTGCTACAACAACACCCACTGCCCTGAACTAGTTCAAGACATGCATTTCCAGACTAAACTACATGAGCCTTCAACATCTCTGATATCAAGGTAGTTTGCCCTTCTGCCTCATGCCTGTGCTACAACTGCAGAGCATGGGATGGGAAAATGGGCAAGCTGAAGTAGAAAATGATTCTTGCAGCAAACAAAACTTATACCTCTTTTACAATCTGACTGCACACATGGCAGATGGGAGATGCTGGGACCTGAAGAAAACAGCTCTGTTGAGGGTGGAGGGGGCACAGGGGTCAAACAGTGGTCAGGACTGTGTACAGGAAGTGGTCAAGGCATAGAGTTGTCACTAAGTTGTGATTAGCTCGTGTCATCCAGATACATGATGTTGTAGGTAGAGTTGAAAGGTATGAATGTACAGATCAACCCTTCAGGAAGGGAGACTACCTGAACAGTGGGGATTTTCAGAAGACTTGACAATGTGTGGGTTCTTGTTTGTGCTCAGTGGTGAGCCCAGATTTCTTATTCCTCAAATGGAAAATCTAGGGGAGAGGAGGATTTCCTGAGACAGCATTAAGCTGCAAGGTCAGACCTGAATTTCCCAGCACTCCACTCACAAGACACATGGGTCAAGGCCACAGCAGAAATTCAGTGAACCGCCCTCTGATGGAACCACGTGGGGCTCATTAATAAGACAGTGTAGATGCCATCTAGAAGATCAAGAGACATCACCATTGCAATACTTTTGAGGATTGAGAGGGAGCATACACAACATATTAATCCCTTATGGGGATAGCTGGTGAAGACCCTCAGGAATGAATCTTGTGAATCACAGAGGGGTTTGGCTAGGAATTAGGCTCCAAGTTGCTAGATGTTATTGAGACCAAGGTGCTCCCAGGTCCACAGAGAAAAAAAACATGAGGACCTATTTCGAAATCACAGTCTCCTCTCATTTTTATGTTGCCTTCCATATTAGGCAGTGATTGAATAGGACCTTTGCGGCTTTCCACAGTTACAAATAAGCAGCTAAACCTTACATTCTCTTGTAATATTTTTTAAAGTCATTTGGATGGTATAATCTTTTTCTGGTGGTTGCTTATCCATGAAGCATCCAAATGTTCTAGTATCTTTTTTATCTTTTGGCCTATGAAAAGTCTTTACCTTTCTTCTGTTATTATCAAAAGAGTCTTCTGATGTTCTCTTCAGTCTGACACAATTAATATTTAAAAAGACCTGTGAGAGTCCTCTTGATGGTGGTCATGAGTTATATCTACTCCTGACTTCAACTGAAGTGACCAAAAATTAGAGGAATCTGTAAGAAAGAAGTGGACCTGAAAAAACATTTCTGAACAATGACATAAGAAGCCAATAACTCTCTGAAGTCAGTTCTAATTCTGAGCACTAAATATTTTCTCATGCTACTCACACATCGTTAAAGCTAGAGCAAGAAGTTTGCAGGCTCTACAAGCATGCTCCATGAAAGTCAAACTTTTCACCCTAAAAGTTGAACATTTTATTTGAGTGAAATATGGTTCTGCTCGCTAGAAGTAGTGATTCTGCTCATTGGACATAGTTCTACCCCATCAATAATTGCCATGCTTATTTTGCCAAGGATGGTGTCTTCAGAAAAGTAAAAGAGAATTGTTTAAAGAAAATTACTTTGTTCTGATTTTCTGGACTTTGAATGTTCTCTCTTATTGTTATGTTTCGCCTTGCTGGTCTCTACTGTTAACTGGAGGACTTAATTTCTAATTTTAAGTACTTACTATTTTATTTAAAATATGATTTTTAAGAACATTTCCAAGTTTTGAATCAACATTTTCTGGTACTTCCATTGCTTTGAGGATTTAGCTGAAATTCCCCTAACCTTTACTTTAATCTACTATCCCAGCAGTTAATAAACGAAGACCCTTTTAATTTTGTTACTTTATTGAGGACGCAATTTAATTAGTGGTTTTAGTTTCTAGAGGATTTATATGTTGTATATGCATCGTATTTCCTTTCTTAAGAACATCAGATGAAATATTATAAAACTGACCCTGACAACCAACATTTTACTAATCTTTTGTTGTTTTTAGAACAAAAAAGTGTAGATAAAGCAATATGGTAAATGTTCTGCAATCAATTAACAAAGTGTAAAAATAAATAACTAATTTTGCAGGCTAGGTTTGCACTATTGCAAGTGGTAGCAACATGCAGCAATAAATTATTATTCCAGTCAGGTCTTCTGTAATATTAATTGGTTACTTTTATACAGCTTTGAATCAATAAACTAATTCAAATCATCTGCACTAGCTTTCAAACTTTTATTTAGCCATTAACTTCTACTCAACAGTATCACACCAGATAGAGACAAGTCCCAACTACAGAATGCTGAAGAAGTTTGGATATGAATAACACAGTTGGACTCCCTTAAAAAGACCCTGCCTTGGAATAATTAACATAATGTTTAACCTAAACTGCTGACAATTTTGATTCTTCAGAGCTTGAAGAACATCAGGCTAATTCACACTTAATGATCACAGAGTCACAGAATGGTTTGGGTTGGAAGGTACCTGAAAGATCATCTCATTCCACTCCCACTGCCATGAGCAGGAATTCCTTTCACTAGACCAGGTTGCTCAGAGCCCTGTCCAACCTGGCCTTGAGCACTTCCAGGGATGGGACATCCACAACTTCTCTGGGCAAATTATAGGGCAGAATAAAAATTTCTGAGCAGGAATGAGAGTCAACTCCTTCGATATTTCTGTGTTTGATCTTTTATAGCTATAGTTTCCTTAAACTAGGGTGAAATGCAAAATCAGGTTGCTGGTTTAGAATGTTTTTCCCCATACAAAATGTTTTTATGCATACTGTAAAAATCATTAACACAAAACATTAGTCCAGGTATAGTTCTAGCTAAAATTTGCAAGGAAATACATATTTCATTCTCTCTTGGGGAAAAAATAAAATCATATTCTGTTAACCACTGCTGTAATGAGTAACACATATTTTTATGTGTTGGAAGTGTCTTATTTCAATACTTATGTCTTAAAAGTATTTTATGTAATAAAAGTATCTCTGCTGAAAAGAACAGTCCTTTGTGTAATATTAAGCCAGTAACAATAATTTAATATTTCATATTTTGTCTTATTTTTCTTATGCTGTCAATCTGCCATTCCCATTGTTCCTTGGACACTATTCTTATAAATGAAAATACCAAGAAGGGTTGCATAGCTGTGCTGAATCCATTTGTCTCAAGTACACCGGCAACTGCTGGTATTGTTTTTTTGTTTCTTTGCTAAAGCTCCCATATGTATCACTACTTATATCAGAGCCACCATTCACTCAAGAGAGGAAATTCTCTCCCACAGACTAGATCTGTTATCTAAATGTTTGAAAAGATACACAGTGTCACTCTGAAATGTGACACTTACAGGATAGAGCCCGTTTTCCTTTTAAATCTTTGCAAAGTTTACTATTTAACCCAAGAGACATAGTTCATCGAATGAGAGGGTTTGTGCATGATCCCCACTTATGCACATGAGAAGACTTCTTGACATGCCAAAACATATGGAGGTCAAACAGCAGTTGCCAAATGTTCAATTTATTGTCAGCTCTTGCATATTTACCCACACCTTAAAGGGTCTCACAAGTCATAACATGAGGTAAAAGAAGCTTTGATGCTTTCAGTTCTACAGCCGAATTATTAAGGCTTGGACCACTGCTCAGAAAGGTTCTTTCCACAGTTCACCAGGTCTGATGAAACTGCTCTTTGCTGTGCTACACCAACAGCTCAGACTGGCCCTAGTGGGGCGAAGTCAAAAAGTTATACAAGTCTCCCCCTTATAAAACCTTGTGTGTGGGGATATGAGGATGTGTAGGGAAGGGAGGGAGGGTCATTCTGATTCTTACATACCCACATCTGTCTGCAAGGTGTGCAATTCTTTAGGGCGGAAGACCTGAGCCTGGCAATTGGTAAAAGCTAAAGAAGCCACACTAACTGTTGGGAAAAAATAGCTAGCAAGAAAACAGATGGTTATACATGTGAGGTTTCTCTCAGAATTTCTACTTAAGGCTTATTTAGTTTGGGGGTTTTTTTTGTAGCAAAATGGAAAAATATGAATGCATACAGAAAAAGCCACAGATTTATTTTCTGATTTTGGTCACAGTATTTTTATAAAAATGAAAAACTTACAGATCTGGAAACAATCTTACTGCCACATAGCTAATTTCAGAAAAAGGAGTGTAGACTGTAAAATGAGTATGCAGTTTCCCACAAATATTTCCGTGTGCATGAATGTAAGATTTTATGGGAACTTTATTTACATGTGTGAAATTGTGTGGTTACCTAGTGATGCAAATTTGCAGGCGTAAAATAAAATCACAACTCCTGCAAATAGACAGCAGTCACATGTAGACCAAAACTCTAACTTAGCAAAGAGCTTTTAAAACATCCCAGAAATAAAAATTATTGTAATTTTTTTTTAAATCAAAATGGGGAAAATGGTTCAGTCCTCATTCACTGACATGTAACAGTTTGACTTAATGACCATGAGCCATACAGGGTGTGGAATTCAGGTGAACTACTTAAATAATGTATTATTTCTGTATTGGTTTGTCTGTCTTCATTCCAGTATCCTTGTGCTGACATAAGGCAAACACAGCATGGCCTGTGACAACTAAACTGAATGGGGGGAAGGGAGCAAGAAGGCAGCATAAAACTGACATGATTAATAGAGCTGCCACAATTTGTTTACCAGAATGACTTTGATGAACATGTACTTTTTTCAAGACTGTTAGTTCACTGCCATTTGTCTGTTGATTCACATTAAGGGTAAAATCAGGCCATTAAACTGTCTAGAAAAAAAAAAATCCCACCCTAGCAAGCTGGCTGATGCAGCTGAAGATACTACAGGAATGTTTAAATGCTCAGTGATCACTGCATGGTACATTTGAGTCATCTTTGTATGCCGTAATATAAGCTAAGGACAACACGGAACCCTTATCTTTACTTTCTTTAAAATTCCCTGAATATTCACAAATAATATTCCTCATTGATAAAAATGACAGAGTGAAATGAGTTGTTTGAATAAAGCAGAAAATATCATGTTCCAGTAACTAAAAATCTTAACAGTAAATCTGAACCAAGCATTTCACTCTAAGTACTCTAAACTTATTTACAGATTTAAAAAAAAAAAAATCTAAATTAAGATGCTTTTGCACTTAAAACCATACTGTTGTCTTTCTTTGATGTGAGCAACTAGCCAAATTTAACAGATTTGCAGCTTGCTCTGATCAGAGGAGACACTGATTCTTTCAAGGTACAGACAAGATAAAATCTTGATAAAATCCTTAGATAAAATCCTGTTTACTTATGGAGCATATCTGAAGTCCCAAAAGAGCTCAGATACAAGACAGTTGATTTGCCCACAGATATAGGCTTCTTTTTCAGACAACACTTGACCCAAAAGTTACATCTCAGATTTTCTGAAGTCATAATTCCAGAGCATCTTTGTTCTTTTTTCTGTGTGTAACCATCCTGTTTCTGGCACTTCTCTGCAATCCCTGATCCATCCATAACCTCTGTAGACATTCAGTTTATCTTACTGCAGAGTTTTACACATAGGAGACTTTCAGATAAAACCACAGACCAACCAGCTGGCTCCACAGAGACATTTATTTCTTCCACTTGAATATTCTTCCAAGAACATTTCTTCTAATCTTTTGCATAACAATACATTACATGATTTTTTTTTTACTCTTTTAAAACCTCCCACATAACTACCGTTATAGTAAGGCCGCAGGTTTACAAAATAGGGAGGGAAAGTTTTTTAAAGTTAATGGTTCAGTAAGCTGAATTTGTAACTCCCACTGTCTCCCAAGTGACAGATGCTCAGGCTTTTCATGAAATCACTGACTAGGAGAAATGCAGCTAAACAACTAAGTTTTTTCAGTTTTCTGTTTTCAGCTTTTCTTCAGTGTCTTTCATAAAATCTGTGAACTTCACAGTGATCAAATTGGCCCTTGTGTGGCCCACAGGTGTTGTCTCTCAAACTATGAATTTAACTGCCCAGAATAAGGCAACTCAACTGGAGAAGTGTTTGTCAGACTTTTGAAATATGAGACTTCCATTTCTTGTGATAGATAACATTATTTCCGCATTCTCTGTAAACGTGCAAGTGAAGAAAAAAATAAAGCTAAAGCCCATAAACTATTCAAACAGAAATGAGAAAGAAAATCCTAATCAGTTATGTTAAAGACCAAAGCAGTCAGTGTCTCTGAGACTGAAGTTCTCAATTTATGGCTTCAGGCTCACAGCTCTCTCAGGTGTTGTGTGCACTTGGACTCAGGGAGCCTTATTGAGAGCCTTTAGTTCCTGGGCGCTGTGATCCAGACAAGATGGATATATAAGCAGTTCAGTAGAATAATTATTTGTAAATAATAGTCTGAGAGTGAATTTTCATACTTGTTACTAAAATATGGTTCATGGAATATTTTTAATTTATTGCATTTATTCAGTTATTACAATTAGGCTCCAGATTCACATTGTATTTAAAAGATTTTTTTTATTTGTCTAGAACTTAACTTTTAGGAGACAATTTATTTACATATGGATGTTTTGCATTCTTAAGTAAAATAAAACTTTGAGAAATGTAAATGTAAGAACCCAACCCACTGTATAAATAGTGTAAATAGTAAAATAAATTAATTGGGTTTGTTCATTAAAAAATATTTCAACAAGTTTATTTGCATTCATAACATAATAATGGACAGAGATTATTGTATGTATCATGTTACTTCTCCTCCATATTGTGTAAGTCAAACTCAAGGCATTATCTTTCTCTAACAGAAAGTTAGGGTTCATTTTGTAATGTTTAATGTTTTATTTCTGGTAGTAAATAGGAAAATTCTTCATAACTTCATAAAGAATTATTTAAAAAACCTGTTTGATATCAGAGTTAGTCAAGTTGAAATCTCTCCACCTTCATAAGCCTCGAAATGTAATCACCATTAAAAAGTTTCCTATACAGTATGGTTGATCTGAAATGGCACCTAATCTCCTTCTACACAATCAAAGTTAACATGGATGAATACAAAATTAAGTACTACCGTTCAAAATTTTACAGGACATCATCACCACTGAACAAAAATTTAGAATATTGAAAGAATAATTGAGGAGGTTGGACACTGGTTTTTCTTCTTCAAGAAAAGGAATTTTGATGTGATATTGATTTGCCCTTTTTTAACCAAGTGCTGTTTTTTTATGGGAATATACATGTACATCTGAAACCAGCCTGTTCTCCAACTACTGTCTGTCAGATCACCACATCACAATGATATCAACAGTTAGTTGGCTTTTTCTGCTATACAACAACTGGTAGTGGTATGCAAACCATTATACTACAGAATTTTCACAAAAAGTCTATGAAAGCAGAAAGCCTAGAAATATTGACAGTGAATACTTGGGATAAAGGGAAAATCTGACAGCCATGGAAGAAATCTCACAGTACAAACACATAGTTTGTAATGAGAAACCTATGCACAAAACGCTCTTTCACAGAAAATTGAAAGTCCTCCAGGAGCATCACTTATTCAGGAGCAATTACAGACTTAAAAATCCAGCATGAATTTGAAGAGAATAAAAAAAAAAAAAATTAAAAAAAAAAATATATATAAAAAAAAAAAAAAAAATAAAAAAAAAAAAAAAAAAAAAAAAAAAAAAAAAAAAAAAAAAAAAAAAAAAAAAAAAAAAAAAAAAAAAAAAAAAAAAAAAAAAAAAAAAAGAAGACTCATCAGTCTCTCTTCATCCAGTTCTTCCTATCTTCGTGGTATGAGATAATCTTTACAAATAACCAAATATTTTATATGCACAGAAGTAAAACAATTGTGCATTAAATATAGCAGTGTAAAAATCTAGAAATCTAATATTTTAAAATCCAGTCCAAACCAACCCATATTTTAAAACAAGTTAAAAAAACGTAAGTGATCAAATATAATTTGGATGAAAATAAATAATATATAATATTAGAGCCCAAAGTAATTCTGAATGAATACTTTTTAAAATACGGCACAAAAAAAGATGTTACCAGATCTGTTAAGAGAACTCTTTTTCATTCTTTCTCTGCTTTTTAAAGGAAATCATAATAAGCCTCTAAAAATAAGATTTAAAGCCATATGTAATGACCCTACAGATATATCACAAGAAGGCAACTTGCCAATAAAACATTTGGATTCCCTTCTTCTCAATTCATTTCTGAAATGCAGTACTTTCCATCATTTAACCAGATATAGACACATTTTCTCACTGTAAATGATATTTCATATTATACTCACTCTAGACCTGAAAAAAATTTCCTTATAATTTTTACTCATTAATTTTAATAAATTTAATATGATACTAGGTTAAAATAAGATAGGGATTTTTGTCAGAGATGATACAAGTATAGTCACTGGTGGTATGTCATTTGGGATTGGCATACTGAGAACTTCATCTGTTGTTTAGTTTGGACAGCAGTGGTTAAGATACGCTTTGTGGCACCGTATGTCGATTCTACATGGAGTAAAGATCTATTACTAGAGAGGTATGAATAAATCAAGCATTCTATTAAACTTAAAAACAACAACAAAAAAACCCACAGAGAAAACAAACAAAAAAACCCACCAACAGAAATTGTTTCTACTTTCCAGTAATACGGTATGTAAAAGATATAATAAATTACTAGATAATAACAAACTGGGGTAGTGGGGGAAGCAAGCAAGGTCCTTATTGTAGCTAATGATCTAATTGTTCTAATATTCCATGTCTCTCAAAAACTCTTGCAGCCAATGGTAGAGAGGCCCAAATGAAACACATCTGCAGAACAGAGACAGTGTTACCCACATCCTTCTTCTCTAGGCAGCAGAACTAATAGTAGTTTTATTGCTTACAAAGACTTTCAGAAGCAGTAAGTCTGAATAACTCCTCCATTTTAATATTTTGTTTGAGACAAGAGGGCTGAGGTTGAAATCAGAAACCATTTTCAAGATACAATACTTAGAGGTGGGTGAGAAACATGAAAAAACCTCTTACAGAATATTTATGCTAAGTTGTCATGCTCATTTTGTTTTAGTTTTCACTTCTCCATCAGTACACATCTCAAGAAAAATTCTCTTTAAATAACTTCAGGTAAGAGGAAGAAATTTGTTCGGTAGCCTTTTGTACTGTTTTTTGTGACAAAAAGAGGAACAGAAACTGAGGAGCAGGCATATAGACCATGTAGCGTGACTAACTTAACACCATGTATCCAATTACTAAAGTAATGCTCAATTTTTATGTAAACAATACAACTAAATGTGTACAAATATAGTAGCCTTTCACCAAATTAAGATTAAATTATTTGTATTTTTTCCTGCATGGGAGAGTACTTCACCCAAAAATAGAAAAAGATAGTCAAGGAAAATTGTTCACGCTGAAAAGATAAATCACCCCACACTGAGTTAATTAGCAAGATACTGTCTTTGAACTGACTTCCCTACACCTGAATAACAGCATTAAGAACTCAGACTTTTCTTCAAAAACTCTGGTTTAAAAAAATGTAAGTCCCAAGATGTCGATTTTTTCCAGAAGATCTTATGCAGTCAATTTTGCTTATGCAGTCCTATGTGTGAAACGATATTGCAGAAAGTTTCCAGGAGAAAATAAAAATATTATGAACAACATCTTTAAGTCAGAGTGTGTGAGACCAACACCACAAGAACATAATGTTTTCAGTTCCTAGAATTACTGCATCAAGTTTCTGTTATTGCAAGATGAGTTTTTGCAAATTCTTTATGTTAAATGAAATGAATTAGTAAATTGAAGAAAAGGACAATTCTCTCTTCTCAAGTCCACTTCCAGTTGAGTTCAGCTACAGTTTCAGTTGTTCAAGAAAAGACATAATTTTATTCTGAAAGTAAGAAAGGGGAAAAAGAAACCAGTTGTATCTGTCTGATGATGAGACTTTAGTACTGTTGCAGTAAATTCCTAGGCAAGTTCCTCATAACCTGCTCCTCACAAACTGATTTTTCTATCTCTAGTCAGCCACCAGTACTATGTTTATTTTAATTATTCTCAGAGTATTTTCCATCTTCATATCCAATTTAGGAAGTTCGTCAATTAGTGAAAGACCTCACTTTACTTCAGTAATATTTCCAATAACAATATTCATATTTTTATTCATCAGGAGATATAAAAAAATGCTTCTGCAATGTCACATCCTAAAAACTTCAATTTCCTTTTGTTAGTGTCGCTGCTCTCCCAGGATTTGCACCAATTCCTGAATAAATCACAACCCTTTAAAACACAGCACAAAAAGAAACTTGAGAATCTGTGGAAAATGAAAGAGAAAACATTTTCCCCTTATCAAAAAAACTCTTCTATTTGTATATTGCATTTTATCTTTTTTAAGCTTCAAAAATTGTTGCCCAAGTTAGCAAGTAGCACACGGAGTAACTCTGTTTCTCCTCCATTAATTTTCTATTTTCATTTTTAAAGTCTTACATCCAATATTCTAGCCAGCAAAGGATCTTTCATTCATCTTCACGCTAATGCTTGTGCTGTATCCAAATTGTAAGTCATGTTGCTTTTAAGAATTCTAATAGCATGATGCATACTTCATACATTACCTCTATTTTCCTCTTGCTCTTTCAACCTCGTTTATAGTTTTCCATAATTTGTAATCTGCTCAGGAGGGTGAGATAATTGCCTGGGTAAAGTGGAGAATATTGAGGCAGGGCTCGAGCCTGAAAATCCTTTCTTGGGTAAGCAGTCCTTACTCAAATAAGTATTAGGCAATGAATTCAAGAGAGTTTACATAAATGCAGTTTGTGTCTAGCGTAGGAGGATATTGAACACTGTGTCTGCAGTTTCCCTACAGAAATGCATACCAGCTATGCTTTCATTTTCAGTACAACTGGAAAAGAATTAGTTCATTAGGCCATGATGGATCATCCCGCTCTTAGCTTTCTAAGTTACTATAAATTTTTAAGGTCAGATAAAACCAGTGCATCTCCTGAGACTTCAGCAGAATTGTAATGTTACTCATGAGAAAACTCCCATTCCCATTTTACAATAAATCTTATCATAATTTCCAAGTAATATTGTATTCCACAGGAAAAAAAAAATGAAGAGAAAAAAGCATTACACAGTTTTATAAATTACTACAAAGGCCCAGTAGTTCAAAAAGTATGTATAGAATAGTAAACCATAATAATACTTAGCAATTTTTATGTATTGGATTAATCAGGAAAAGACAAATAAGTAGAGAACAAATATTTCTTAAAATCTGATTACTGTTATACAGTCTTAAAATGGAAACAGGCAAGAGAAGAGGATGTCCAGCAAATTTCACTGTTAATAACATAAATCAGCTCCATGCCACCTATTTTTCTTTAAGTCAATGGAAATGTTTCCATTTCATTTCCAAAGAGAAGG
Source organism: Empidonax traillii (assembly GCF_003031625.1). Lineage (NCBI taxonomy): Eukaryota > Metazoa > Chordata > Aves > Passeriformes > Tyrannidae > Empidonax > Empidonax traillii. Next base: position 283,132 of record NW_020955282.1, read on the forward strand.
AGATAAAAAGGTTTTAATTAGTATTCCATAAACAACTCCAACACTTTCATTAGAGGACAATAAACAAATGAGAAAGAATGCAGATCTTCAAAAGTGACGAACTGTTTGGAGAGAATCTGTGGAAGCAGTGGGAACAAAAATAAAAAAGAGCCTAATAGATGAGGTATAATCTCTGTAAGAAGAACAAGATGCACAGAGGATAGGCAAGAGCATAGGTTAGTTGGGGTTGTTGGAACTGACACATCTAATCCAAAGAGTAAACTAAACAAAGAACATTTGTATTTTGAAACCATCTTAGGTAGCAGACTTTTGTGTGCCTTCTACCTTTTTAGTTTAGAAAGGAAAGTTAAAAAAAAAAACGCAAACCTTTTGATGGAGAGTAAATGGCATACTTTAGAATCTCACTAAGTCACAATTGCTTTGCTGTTTGATTAGAAATGCATTTGAGAGTCTGGACACATTCTTTGAAACTTGTTTGCTTTTCTTCCTCTCTGCTTCTCTTTATTCGACATTGTCTGTCTGTGGTGCCAGGATTTTAGAACTCTCTTTACCCTTTAAACTGTTGCTGTCAAAGACTACAATAAAAGAGAGATTCATACTAAAAAGCACATTCTGCCAAGATGCTTCTCCAATATATGTTGCCATTATGTATCTTGACAGACCCTCATGATTAATATTGGCATGCTAAGCCAATGAAATTGATCCTGTCATCACCTTTTGAAGAGAAGACAACTAAAGGAAAAAGTTCATTTCTAGGGTTTACACAGGAGATAAAAAACCAAAAAAAAAAAAAAAAAAACACCAAAAAAAACCCCAAACAAACCAAAACCCAAAAACAACCAAGCACTTTTGAATGGTTATCATGCAAAAAGCAAATTCCTTGTACATGTTCACTATAGACCGGAGCCAACTGTGCTGTACACAACAAAGCACCTTGGACTTTATCGCTATCTAAATCTAGTGTCCCTGACACACTTTCATTAGTTGCATTCTCCAGCAGCACAGAGTATTTTCACACAACTTGGAACAAACCATATGTTGCTGGCAATTTATCATCCTTGTCTTAAATTCTTCTGCTCCTATAGACACACAGTAAAATTCTCAGGCCAAATAAAAAGTGTCAGGGAACAACACAAATCAATCTAACAAACAGGCAATAGAACAATTTCATTGGACAAAAGGCATTTACAATAAAAGTGATAAAGACATAAATACTGCACCTTTATCAAATTCCTTTTCTCTAGCTCACTTTTTTTCCTTCTTCCTGCTGACAGTACATAAATGTCCAGGGAAACTATATCTTCTTTGGGTATAGGCAATCTTTTTGATAATAACTTGCTGCTTCCTTCCTTTTCCATTTTGCTGCTTGAATGAAAAATACCTCTGCAAAACTGCACTTTTGGCTGAATTGATTGTCTGAACCTTTAATTCTAATGTTTCAATACATTGGCTCCTGGAGGTTATATATGTGTCTTGTATTTCATAGACTTAACTTGTGATAATTTAGGCTTAGATTGCTGATAATGCTAGACCATTAGAGAGTATATATAGTCTGACAGCAGTCATAAAACAGGCATTTGTTACTGCATTGTGTTTTATGTTGGTTAATGGTGTGTCCACAAATGTTTGCAAAACATAAAAGATACCAATATTTTAATGATGCAATAAGACTGAATCAAATAAAAAGCCATATCTTTGTGACAAGAAAATTTATTCCAAAACAATGGCACCAGAATTTAAATGAAAATTTTAAACAATAGTATGCTTGTCGGAGGTTTATATATGTATGTATTTATTGGTGTGCTAAATTGATTCTATACAGTAAATGGCATTGCTGCTATTACACCATATTCTGATCATTTCCATATGCTCTAGGCTTTTATTTTGACTTTGCAATTATGATTGTATAATCACCGTTATTTGAGTAGGTTACATTCTGCAGGGAGAAAAAGTGACTGAGTAACAAAATAACACATGAACACAGGAAAGTTTAGGAAACATACTGGTCAGAAGGAAAACCAAAGCAATGACTATTTGCAGGTTTTGAAATACATGCTACAAGTTTTTTAACTTGAAATTTACCATGAGTCAAGGCCAAATAAAGAGCCCACAGAAATAAATATGAAGTTGCTCAGGTTTTAAAGTAGAGTACTACACTGACAGCAGTCTTTCATATTTTGTTATATCAGCTTTTAAGAGGTAAGAAACTGAGAAAGACAAGGGATTAAGCCACTTTTCCCAGATCAGAATTTCATATTAAAGTCTGCCTACCTCAAATGTTCTTTGCAATAACAGCAATGCAGAGGAGCACTGTGTGTTGCCATAGGAGCATTTGCCAGTCTGTGATGGATCAAGGTATTTCCTTCATCTCTTTGTGGGTTATCCCTTATGTGAGCCCTGGGCTGTAGCTCTGGAGCAGAGAGCTCACTAACCTCGCCACAAGGTGCCTCTAAGCAACAGAGCAGCTCAGGATGGAAACTCAGAGCCCCAAAGTGTGGAGATGGAGATATGGAGCATGAAAGCAAAAGAAATTGCCCTGACTTATATTATAAAACAACTGGGCATCACAACGGTGGAACTGCAGCTGCACTGTCATGCAAGGTAATGGCATTCCCTGAAAGGGCAGAAGCGCCTGAAGTGAAGCACTACTCTGACCACTTTTCACACCTTTTTCAAGCTCAGACATAAAACAAGAGGCAATAGCATGGGAAAGTGGGACAGCAGAGAAGCCAACCGCATGGGGAATGAGCTGAAGTCTCCTCTCTTCTTGCTCAACCTGCAGTGGGAGAGACATCATCTTCCAAGAACAACTGCTGCAATAAGTTAGAGAATTTGAGCCAGTGAACTCTCATACAGAGCATCCCATGGGAGTTAGCAGAAATCTTCTACAAGCAGAGAAGGACCTGAAGGACTTCTTGCACAAGAAGACAGTGGGCTGAGACACACTGGTACTAGAGCTGTACCACAGGATAAAAGAAGAAAGATTGATGAAAATGCACAAGGTATATCAGTGAGCGAGTGATACAGCTTAAGATAAAATAGCATAAGAGATAGGTTTACTTATTTTCTACCTAAATCACGCTGTCCAGATGCTTTTTCCTCCATCAGTCTATTCTTTTGCCTCCTTTGTGGTAAGTGGTTCCAGATAATACTGACATTTACCATTTATGCCAATACTTTAGCAAGTGATAATTTCAGCTTAGCAGTTTATAGAATAGTCACAAGATTTTTGGAACAATAAGTCCCCTGATATTTGACTATCCTTTGAAAACATTCTGTTGTATTATTGATTTCAACAGCTCCTCAAAGACTCGTAATATTTTATGAATAATTTCTTGAGGATTTTGGATGAGATGTACAAGCACATTCTGATTTTCACATCAAAGAGTCAGCAACATATAAATGTATCCTGCTTTCAAAGAATGGAACCATTTCTGCTGGGGTCTTTAAAAAAGGAAAAAAATTGATAGCCAATTGCAAGTATTTTATTTAGTGATAATTAAGTAATTATTAATTATTAGTAGGCTATTATGTGCATTAAAACAATGAGCAAATATCTGCATACTTCAGGTTTTATATCCTTAAAGCTGAAAAACATTCCTTTGTTTATAACTAGAATTGCCTGCAGGGCAGTAGTATTTGACATTAGCAAAAAGAAAAAAACACTTTAGAAATTCATACTTAAATTAATATGCAAAATCCTGGTTGTGTGACAAAGTGTTTTCAATCTAATTTTTATAAAGGAGGGTAAACAAAACAAAAACTTCTCTAAATACAGTAAAGGTATTCATACTTCACAGGGAGGAGACTGCACATCCTTTGTCCATAGATGGTTCCAAATAACTTTCTGACAATAGAGAGAGAGAAGATCTTAGACTCAATTACGTGCCTCATAACTAATGGAAGTTAGACAGAGCAACACAAGCAATTCACAGGTTGTATTTTGTATTACAAGTCTGAATCTATTATTTTAAAAGAAATAGAAATTGTGGTGGGACTGGGCCCTTGCAGAGGTATAGTGTGTTCAGAAATTAGTGTGATCTACAACACATCTTCAAGAAAACTTTTGAGAGGAACAGGACCTACTTTACCTCCTTCAGAAATCCAGGAAGTTGACAGAAATTACCTTGGCTTTTAATACTACTATCCCACACAGCATAACAATGGGTATGGAATAAATATGTCTTAACTAGAAGTGATACCCCCAAACTGACAATAGAAAAAACCAGATCTGCCTACAGCTGAATTTTTTTTTTTTTTTAAAGCATAAGCTTTTATTCAAGAATTTACAGTCTTCATTCACATAGGCTTGTTACAGTTGTCTGCAGCTTGGTTTCCAGTCTGTGGTTGTCAGGAGTGACATGTGGGTAAATGACACTTTAAAGTGGTTTATCCAATTAAGGAGACATATTTTTTTCCTCTGAATTTAACTTTATGTAAGGAAACAGTGCACTACAGAGTTGTAGCCTCAGGTTCAGCAAAGCAGATGGGTAGCTCTACTAAAGCAGCATCTGTTGGTGACCGCACTTGTCCTGTAACACGGACAGTCGACTTGGCTGTAGGCAACAAGGCATTTGAGGACAACAATCCCCCCAAAGCATATCTATGGTTCTGCAGCTAGTGCAAAAATGTACAGTTCAGTTTTAAGGTAATCTTCTCTATTCAACAGCAGTTCTCCCCTCCCCTGTTCAAAAAAGCAGCTGCGGTGTCAACAGGCACATTATGTAAAAATAAACCATTTGATAAGTGGATAGAGAAGAACACTCTTTGATCAGCAGAATATACAGACATCCTCAAGTGCAAGGGGCACTAGAAGAATGCCTAAGAAGTAAGTTCCAGCAAGAGTGAATTTGCTGGAAGGGTAATTGCGTGAGAATCTGTCAGGCAGCAAGAAAGAACCATAAGCTTCCAAACCATATGATCTAAACCAAGGGAGGGGAAAAAAAAAAAAAAAAAAAAGGCACTTTTGCTTTCAAAAGTCTCCCAAATGGCTAAAAATAGATAATGGGAAGATGAATCAAATAATAATTTATTCTGAAAACTAACTTGCAGACAGAATACACAATCCTTTGATGTTTGAAAACTGTTGAAGAAGGTCAGTCTATTTCAAAATAGCACCATTTGAAAGTTTTCTTTGTTCCCTCTTATTTCTGAAGTTTGGGTAAACTTTGCTGCTGCTACTGTATACTTATGCATCAAAATAAAGGGGAAAAAAGGCCATGATTCTGGGTAGATAACAGATTTCTGTCAGTGGTAAATCCAGCAGAACACACCACAGTTAAACAATCACCCCTAGGATTCACTAAGATCACATTTTGTTCAGCCTCTAAATAAAGGTCAGCTCTCTTAAGTAAATAACTTGTAGTTTTTCCTGAGCTCATAGACTTACAATTTTCCATGTATGCATCAGGAAGACAAGCACCCAAGGTTTTACTCTGTAAGATGTCCTAATTGTAATGAAAAGTGAAGGCACTAAAGTGCCTTCCCCTGTATAAATTCTTCATATTGAGAGGTCAGACTACACTTTTAAAGTTATGAAATCTAATGATCCATATTTTCTACGCTAATTTGAAGACAGAATCTTGAGATGAATTATACTCACTGGAATTGTTCTCACTGGAAGAATCCTGACAACTGTCTTAGTCCCAAGTTATTTTACTGATTTTCTCCTTTTGCATTTCAGGATTTGAAACATGCAGTTGATCTAGCCAGTCAAGTGGCAAAAATTCAGTGAGATATTTTTCCCCCTCTTACTTTATGGGTATATTTTCATTCTGTAAGAAGAGTCCGGTTTATCAGGAGGCAAACTTTCAGGGAAAATCCCAGATTCCTGGTTTTAAAGATTACCAACAATTACTGAGGATACCAAACTTCACTGAGACAGGCAAATCCAACACCTGCAGAAAGATAACAGAGGAGCCCAGTGTCTTTTCAGAAACACCAACAGTATCACAATCACAGCTAGATAAATATCACATGACACAAAGCGATAACAAACATACTGCCATAAGCTCAGGAAGAACTACGTTTACAAAGATTAAGGGGGAAAACAAGAAGAAATGCAGCTAAACAAAGAGCCTAAAAGATACTTCTCTTTCGCATCAGTTGTGGAAAAAAATCAATAGAAAATACAAAGAATGAACTCGGTGTGTTGAGATCCTTATAAAAATAACTCAGAGCAAATGCAAGCAAGCTGGAAAATCAGACCCACACCAGTGGTTGTTAAAGTGCTACCAGGAGGACTTAAGCCCTGGACCGCATGGGCTTTCAGATCACGGTTTGCTTTACAAAGAGGAAGGCAGTATGTTGCTACTGAAGGTCTCAGCTTTGGTTAACTGGTGACAAAATGAGAGGCACACAAGGAACTGCTTAGATCAACCTGAAGAACTCCGTCTTATACCACAGTAAACTACATCACCCACTTCCTACCCCTCCTTCCCAACTAGTGTTGAGATAAATGATACTTCCTTTGCTGAATTGTGCTGCCTTGGCTGTTCAAGAACCTCACCAGCCTCTGCATTAATATTGTCATCTCCACTTCTGGCCAACCTGACTGCAACATGTCAAGTCAGAGAGAATTCATGTGGAAAAGCATCACAGTTTTTTTAAGTGACTTGTCCCATATTTTGTGTTCTCAGTATATTAACTTCATGCTATTATGCTGGTGCCTGTGTGAAACAAACGAGACTAAATCATCTTTCTGAATTTGTTGGGTATATGAAAAGAAAGATTTAATAACAGCAAAAAAATTAAAGTCTTTGAAACAATGAGTATAATTTACTTCACATTTTGACCTAAACTTCCCATCTGAGTTGGATTTTTACACTATACCTTAATATATTTTTATATTTATTTTCTAGATGTATTTTTTCCCCAACAAAATATAACTCCAGCTTAGATTTCATAGTCCTTGCTATCATCATTGGATGAAATATTTTTTAGTTATTTACCACACATGATGAAGAAGTTGTACAGATGGATAATCCTTCTTAAAATAATGGCTTTTTTTTTTGCACTGTATACAGCAAAGATGGGAAAAATATAGTAATAGCCACTCTTTATTTTGTTTAACAAATATGAGCCTGTAAAGCACTGACCATATAAACCCACATTCATTTTTCTGAAACAGCAGAATACTTTGCAGATCCTAGGTATAAACATGTAAGCAACCAGGTAAATCTCTAGGGCCTTTCCTGATGTTTAAATTAAAATAAAAATTAGACTTCTGAATGAAAACTCTTTCACAGCTACTTGTAGTCAGGGACATATCACACAGCAGAGGAAGAAGGGTAAATATTTCCTTCTCACCTATGGTTGACAGAGTGGGTTTGGGATTTCCTACCTGACTCTATCCCAGGAGAAAATGTTGTATCGTCAGTGCTAGTCACCAGTCCTCAGTGTTAGCATAGAGCTAACATGTTCTCAGCATTTCATGTTCTCCCTCTTCAGACAAGGGATGCCTATTATAGGCCCAAAAAAGGCTATAATGGACCTGCTCTGGCAGATGAGAATTCAAAGGTCTATCAGATATGGTCACATATCTTTTACAAAACATTTCCATTTCTTCTGTGTTTCAAATGCCAGTTGAGAAGTAAAAAATGAGTTTTACTAGCACCTTTCAATCCAGTTATAGGTTCCAGGTATCAGCTATAACCTCTGGGACTATTTACTGCCAAGCAAGATTAGTGAAGGAGTTTTAAAATTTTCTCTTAACAACATTTTCAGTTGAGTAAATTAACTGGCAAGTGATAAATATCTGCCCACAATCCTGACCAAGACAGGGAAGACATTGCTTACTATCCTACTAGAGTGATGTTTGTTTTCTAAGGTATCTGCTTTATCTCCTTCTGAAGATTACAATTACCACAGACTCAGATGTCACTGTGTCCCGCTTAACAACAGTGCTATGAACTGCTGGGATAAACAGTGTATTGAAGTACTTTTATTGTCTTACTGATGAAGCTGATTTGAAGACTCTTCTTCTGCCTTCACAGAGAATGCACCTCCCAACACTTGGTGGTCCATTGCCCCCAAAGTCATTGAAGTACTCAGAAGTTTTATGACCGGTCTTCCGGCAGGAAGTTACTTGCTAACTGAACCTTCAGGCATGTGAACCATCCCATTGAAGTTAGTTGCAGATTTCAAGTTCATACCCATGTGTCTGTAGGATGGCAGTACCTCAGCATCATCATTGCCTCTTGATTAAAGCCTGGTAATTGGAGCCAGCTTCTGTTAGCATGGGTGACATTTTCTTCTGCCTTTCTGAGGGCTCAGGATAGGGTTGCTCCTGTAATAAAAAGTGAAAAAAGGACAGCCCTGGGGAGCCAGACTTGCTGCTTCTGTAAGGGGCTATTGCTGCACTTCGAATCACAGTAGCTTCTCTAGGACTCCAGCTCAGGCAAAAGGAAAGCTGTGAGCTCTTTGCCGTCCTCATCTGATCTTGGTGCTCCAGCAACTGTTAACATTTTGTGTGCCTGGAGACGCCTGTGATTGCGGCAGTCATTCTCAGCATTGTCACTGAGATTGTGAGAGCCCAGAGATATAAGTAAGGAGTAAAATGATGACTTGATACACTGCAAAGTAAAAGGAACTCAGACCTACGGAACCTCCCACTGAAGAAACAGACATTTCCCTCTGTTGTTCTCAAGCCAAACATAGCTGGACATCTTTGAGGCCTCCTGAGAGTCCACTCTTTGAGGCCCCTTCCACACGTCTGTATGTGAGGTGTAACTTCTGCCATATTTTCATCTCTGCTCAAACACTGAAAAACTAACAAAAGAACACCAAGGGAATAAAAGATGATGGAAACACCTACTTGGAAGACAAAACTAGAGAAGGTCCAGGTATTTGCCATAAATAAGCTTTGGGAAACAAGCTATCGCTATGAAGAGAAATGTTGTATTTGCTCCATTCTCAGTAGTGAAGACATTTGAACGGCATCAAACCACAGAGTGGGAGAGGATTTAAAACAGAATTTCCCCTGCCAAAGACTGCGTGTAAGGAAAAGAGCATGATTGTCATAAAGCTTAATGTTATGATGTTTTCAAATAGTTTAAAAGCTTTTTCTATTGATCATTTTTATTATGGTTCTTCAGTTATTTTGTAACTTCTATTTGGATTATGTCTCCGTTTATTTGATTTTTTTTTTTAAATTACATTGCTTTTTCAAGTGTTATCATGTGTGAGTACTTTGCAAGGCCCAGCTGGCATACTTAGTTTCAAATTTCAGTGACTAATTTTGATTTTATTTTTTAAAAAGTTCATGTTGTGTTTGGTTTTTATCTATTGACCTGATTTTGTAAGGCTTTTGTAAGGCTTTGTGTGAGGCTTAGCTTTGGTTCATTTGAGGTAGTTTGCAGAACTTCAGCTGTTCTCTTCTAATTGAGATTCATAAAAATTCACGTTCTGCACCTTTTGTAAGTTATTTCCCTATTAAATGTTTTAAAAGTCTGAAAACTGATACATCAAGAACATTGTCTGATGATATCCATGCCACATATACTTTTAATATATAAGCACCACAGATAAGTTCCAATGCAAGACCTATGTGGAAGATTTGCTATGACTGAAGATTTAGTATTAATTGGATTCAAATTGCCATAAAAGAATTATCCTAAGTACTTTCAGCTATTAAATATAAGTAACTTGATCTATTTTTAAACCAATTATAAGCCACAAGGAGTTTGGGGGAGAGAGGGGAGATGGTGTAGGATAACTGGAAAAGGAGAAAGGAAATGGAGAAAAGGATTCACTGGACATAAACAGATGGTTTGTCTGAAGGGAAACACATCTGTAATATTACCTGTAAGACCAAAAGGACACATGACAACCTACCTACCTTTTTTGCTAATAATTTATAGACCCAAGATTACTTGTAAGTCTTGCCATATGCTGCCCATGTAAGAAAAGTGAAAAAAAACAGTTAAGTTACTTCAGTGATTCTGATTATCTCTGCTTCACAAAAAAGGGTTGGGAAGAGGTAATAACTAGATTAATGGAATATTTCATTCCTAAAGCTGCCACAGCAATTGTTTCCCTGCATAACCAACCCCAAATACTAACTGACATATCTGACAGCTATAAAAAAGGACCACACCACAGCAGACCGACACCACAGAGCAACCTCATCCCACAGCTGGTGTTATTAGGTTGTCCTTAATCAATCCAGCAGAAAGGAGACAGCATGAAGCTGAAATCAGTTTATGCAGATGTTCAATAATTTGGTACTTATTCAGGTGTATGACTTTTCCTCTATAAAGACTTTTTGCCTTTTTTGCCTTTTTTTGGCCTTTTCTTCCCCCTTAATTTCTAACCCTATTTGGTGTGGGTTTTTTAATGCTATGCTTATTCAGAATGTTTTGACAGATGGCAAGCCTGGAGCATATTCCCCTTTCCACACAAAATTCAAGGGTGGGAGAAAAGAAAAGAAAAAAAGTTTTCAATGTTTTGAACAGCCTTTCTGGAAAAAAAGAAAAAAAAAAGGTTAGCTCAAATCACCAGAAAAGTAGAAAAGGAGAAATAGGACTGTGTTAGGACTCTGTTGCCAGAATCTGGCACAGAAGCAGGAGGAACAGGCTGGACTGAGAAAAGGTGAATTGCCTGTGACCTTTTTTGGCAATACGAAAAATTTTTCATTCACCTAAATGTTTGAAGGCCTAAACATGCAAAAGACTTACAATTGTTGCAACATGCTTCCCAAAACTCTTTGATTCTTTGTAAGTAGAATAAAAAGTTGAAATACAATTCCACGAGTAGGATAGGCTTAAAAATACACGTTTGCCAAAACCAAAAGATAAAGATTTCAGCAGCACTCAATTTGAAGCAAGAAAGCCAAGCTTTTAACTTCAGACAGTCCCCATTTCTGATTATATTCTGTAGCACTCTGATTTCCTTTCCCAGAAAATGAAATCAGATCACAGAAAGGGAAAAAAAAGATACCAGAGAGGAGACCATTACTGACGGAAGCCATGTGTCATTAATTCAGTTATAAATTATTAGCTGAAAGCAGCCTCTCAGCATTTGTATTTGATGAACAAAAATTGATTGCTTCAAGGGCATTTCAATCCTTTTGATGTTACCATCTTTTAGTCCACCACAAATCTGAATCCTTAACAGAATGATTATAGCATTATAGTAATCCTAAGAGCCAATACTAAAGGATTTGGAAGAGCAACAGAGATCAATAGATTGAAAAAAAGCATGTCTTTTTGAGTTGACAGAGCTGTCTAGCCTGATAGTGAACCTGAAAAAAATAAGTGGAGACTAAGTAAACAAGCAATCGTGCAGACTGAGCTAAACTGAGGTGATGAAACACTTTTCTGAAAACAGTTGAATACACTGAGAAGCTCTGAATATTTCCACAGGATTTAAACAGAACTAATGGCAACCAAGGGATATTTTGCCCACAATAAAAATAAAAGAAGTTTCATAAATATGTTTGAAAGTGTTTTCAGAGCTTTGTGAACCGTTCTGGAGGTTGGAGAGTTCTGCTAGGTCAACATTTGTGTTTTGCATAGACTTTAAGATTATTTGAACTGGGATTTGAGGGAACATTGTCTTAACGATTGTCTTCCTTTTAGTCGCTTTGAAATCCAGAATCTGGGCCATATTCCAACATAGAGATGAAAGTGCAGTCCTCTCAGCAATTAGATTGTGAGAGATACAGTAGACAGAAGGACTATGCATCCTTATCACGTAATCTCTATCAAACTGTAAAAAAATGTTTAAGCTATGGAAGTAATAGGTAACTTTTGTGGAAAGTTCAGGTTGTGCTAGGTTGTAAGTAACAAAGTCTTCCTAGCACAGCAAAGCAGAAAATGAGCTGAAAGCTAATACCCCCTTCAACAGCTCAAGGATTAACATAAAATTATACTTTGAAGGAAGAAAAAGAACAGCATTGCAACAGTGGAGTATTGCAGAAGATTAGTGGAATGAAGAGAGGGAAGAAAGAGAATAAAAAAAATCCTTACACCAAAACACTGCAAACTGGTATAATGTTTAGCAGATATTAACAATTCTTTTGGTGTGCTAAACAACAGATAACTTCACAGTACTCAAGTGAAAATTCAGAGAAATTCAGATGCAACACATCTGGAGAGCATCCCATGGCAAATGGTGAGTGGCTAAGTAATCTATTTCAATAGCAAGACATGTAGTGATAATTTATTGTTTGTAACCACGGCTGTGAGCCTACCAATAATTCTAACGCAAAAACTTCTAAAATTACATAAAGGATAAATGCAGAACCTCCAACAATCACATTTCTTTAGTGAGACATATATCACTTATACATATTATTGCTAAAGGATAAAGTAACAAAATTCATTCAAAAAAGGCTGTGTTTTTCAGTTCTATACGATTGTGCCTATGAAAACTAGTGAAAAAAAGTGCAGCATGTACCTTTTATGCTACTGCAGATGATTTTTTTTATGGGCCATAGCTTTTTAGCTTGGTTCATGTTTTCACATTTCTTACATCTGAAAGAGTGGCACAAATTAAATGCACATTAAAGACATGATTTCGGAACATTGTGTTGAAGCAGATTTAACCCATTATTTTGAAGCTGTGCATGATAACATGTGAACTTTAAGCTTAACCTTTATCTCAAGCTGTTTAAAATGTTTTGTAGCTGTTCTTGTCTAAACGAATAAAGAGGATGATAAGCAGGGACTGGCACAAATAATAGCTGCTTTAAAATGGGCAAAGAAATTGATAGCTCTACAAATGGCAGCCACCTGTATCAGGAAAAAGAAAGACTGAGTATTCAGTAGAGAACAAAATACACCAACCTTCATTTTTCCTTTTTATGGAAATGTAATCTGAATCATGGTCTATATTCCTTCCACCATATCACCCTCTCTCCTGAGCAGAACTAGAGATTACAAGCATGAAAGAGGAGAAAATTCTGCCTGTGTCACAGTAACATCTCATGATAAACCTGCAAGCATTGATGACTTTCCACAGAGTTTCACAGAAGCAGAGGTGATTAGCAAAGTACAGCTGGTTGACAAAAGACTCGGACACAATTTGTGAACAGCAGCAGATGAGGAGACAAAAGAAGATAACGGTGTAATGGCTATAAATCACATGATGCTGTGACATTCAGGTAGTCTTGTGGGGGCAGAAAAGGCTAATTTGTGAGGTCTGAGGTAAAATCTGAACCAGTGCTTTCAGTAGTGAGAGACATAAAGACAAAGCTATATCATATGCCATGTTACAGCTTCTGGGAGACTGTAATATCCTACTTGCAAAGCTAAGTTCTTGGAAATTTTTACATCTTTTTCCTTCTGCCTGACCCATATTAACACAAACACAAGAGAGATTCTGCAACATGACAGGTGATTCAGATGTCCTGAAAAGCCAGAACTTCTCTGTCTCTCCCTGCATGTTCAGCTCACAGGCAGGAAAAATTATTATCATTCTCAATAAAACTTTTCATTGTCTTGTCCCATAACCTTTTCTAGTTTGCTACAATTTAGAGAAAGTAGTGGTTCTTCAAACATTAAGCAACTGTGAATTGACTAATGTTAGCAGTGAATTGCACTACTAACCAGTTGATTTTGCATTTACACTCCACATCAACATGGAAAGGCAGAAAATATGTTATTATCTTTAATTTTTAGGGGAAAAGTAGGCAAAACCATTGCAGAAAAAGATCTGTTCCTCCCTCTGAGGTCTGACACATTCATCTCACCCTACACTTCTAGAAGAAACTTGTGGAGAGTTTTCAATTGGTTATTTCTGGAGTAGATTTGAAATTTGCCTTTATGGTCCTCAAATTACTGATACAGAATCATGGAATAGTTTGGTTTGGAAGAGACCTTAAAGATCCCTTCCCCCTTCCTTCTTTTCCCTCCTAGGGATCCCTAGGTTCCCTAGCTTCAAACCCCCTGGTTATTCTCAATTATTTTCAATGGACAAGGGCACTTAGCACTAGAACAGGTTGCTCAAAATCCCATCCAACCTGGCCTTGAACATTTCCAGGGATGGGACATCCATTTCATGGCCACTGGGATGTCAAATTTATATGTTCGATAACATGATTTTCATTCCAGATAATGTAGTTTTATTCCTAAAAAAAATGGAAAAAATGCTTATATCATTTCCATCTCTCTATTCCATATTCTCCACAAATGTAAATCTCTATACAGATTGAATTTTCCAAAGGTCCTACTGACATTGGTGGCAGTTTATACATATGCAGTTTGTTCTACACATGAATGAAAATGAAACAGAAATAAGAGAACTTTCTGCAAATGTCAAAAGTTTTTGTAAAGCTAGGAAGGAAATGAAAAACATTGAGAAAATACTTAAACCTTACACCAGTGCATATCTCATATTGAAATATAGTGTCTTATATAATCAAAGACTCTTAAAAAGACTTTAGCTGGAAAGGACTTCAGGAAATGATCTGCCTATCCTCACACAAGTACTACTTTTTATCAAGACCAACTCGCTTCTACTGTGCTTATCAAAGAATAACTCACTCTAGTTAATGTTCTTCACCTGTGATAAGAGAAGTCTCAAAAGTACAGTATGTGAACTGCAAAAGGTGTTGCTTCTTGTACTGTCTGAAGGATTAACCTTATCTGGATTACTCTCCTTCTTGAATTTGCCCCATCACCTTTTCAGTCCTTTATAACTCACTATGACCCTCTGCTTAAGTTAGAAGCTTTTATTAATTGCCTACTTGTACACAAGTTGCTAAAAAGCTACGGGTAAAACTTCACAGAGGAAAGACAATATGTCCCATTTGCTCTCTGCTGCCATTCAGCTATCCTATAAATAACTTTGATGTGGAAAGGACTGTAATACAGCACGGGTTTCCTACTCTTACCAGGACATACCTTTACACCTTGAATCAAAACTAAGGAAGAATATTTCTTGACAAGACATATAAAACATTAGCAGACATCTCAATGAAACATTACAAAAGTGAAAACAAACTTGTATGTGCTCTGGGTTTCTGTGTTAACTGATGGGTCTATTATTCTCTTCACAGGACTTTATTGAACTTTCTTGTTAGCGGTTCCCTTAGAGGAATGAAATTAGTATTAGGTAAGTCAATCTATTATCATTGGAAAAGAAAACCCACATGGATCAGGTTTTTTGGTATGATTGAGATGACTTATTACTGACTTATATAATGAAGTCAACAGCTATTTTTTTCTATTTGGACTTTAGTTGATCCTACTTTATTTCTATTTTGAAGGCTTATTATCTCACTAGAAAAGTATGAAGATCTGATAAGAACTGAGCCCAGTATAGCCAGCCAATTCCATGTAACACTAGGGCAGTATGCCATACTTTTTTTCATTGGAAACTTGCTTTAGTCCTGCAGATGGGAGGCAGGTCAGGGGGAAAGATGCCAATACAGAAACATAAGATCTTAGAAATACTGTCCATGGACTATGACTAAAAACATTGTTTAAAACATACTCTTGTTTCAGGGGACACTTTTAAAAACAGTTGAAATGTAGTGGAGCAGCTCTAGTAGGAATAATAAAGAAAGGACTTTCCGTATCTTCTCTATTACTTGGTACACTCTATGGGATATTGGTGTTTTGCCACAGTATTCATGAGGTTAGAATCCACTTTATGCTTACCTCTCACTGCAAGTATCCCAACAAGTTGCCTGTAGGGAAACATGCACGTGAACTTACTCCCTTTCTTGCTGTACATAAAGAGCTACCAAGATAGAACAATTTTGTTCTTCAGGCTAGTGGTTGAGGCAATTCTTTCAGAACCCTGCAGCCTGATGATTTCAATAATCCCTTTGTTCACTGAGGCTCTCAGAGAGATGGGGGAACAAGAACATGAAGTATGAACCTTGGTCTCCTGCCTGTTTTTGAGTACTCTCTTAATTCACAAATATGTGCTGAGAGCTAATAGAGCTCAAGGAATCAAGGTCCTGTTAAAGAAAGAAATAATTTTTTTTAAGCACTCAACTAAATATAATTTAAAAATTCAGCAAGTGAATACATCATACAAAAAATTATAAAAATAAGAATACTACGTTTTTAAAAAAATAAGAAAATAATAATAATCTAGACGTTATTACAAATTTGAAGATGTTACAAGTAGCCAGCCTGCTAGGGGTAAATCTTGCTTAAATCTTAGATATTAAGAAATGCTGCTGCTAAATGCATTTCTGCATAGAAGTGGAGGTATGACTGCATTTACAGATGGGAAGTTTGGCATGAATATGAGTTCAACACCAGATAAAGCCTACCTCATGGAAAAGTCTCTTCTACTACCTAATCACTAACATTAAGCTGCACTAGTACAAGTATGACAAATGAATTCACTTAATGTCTCTGGATGGACTAGATGTGACTTTTGTCCTAATGCATACAAAGTCATTGTTACCTAAGTGAGTCTGTTATTATTCTGCAGTCACTTTTGGTTCTGTGAATGTGAAGAACTAATTCAGTGACCATGTCTTTTGATTCTCTTTTCCTGAAATCTTCTTTTGATGTAAAGGTCAGTCAGAGTTTGACCAGAGGTCTTAACTTATAAACCTTAGACCTTTATGTGTGCCTAGGTGTATCCTTCCTGTTTATTCTTGGAAGCAATCTTTTTATTCTGTTTACAACACTCCTTCCTTTGGCCCTAGAACCGTTAGAAGTTTTACAGATAAAAAAAATTCTCAGAAGGGATTCTAAATCTACCCCCCTATTTTCTTACTCTAAGTGCCCTAAGTTATCTTTTATTTGTTTTATGCCAAAGGACAGTAATTTCAAACATTTCACTTTGGAAACAAAATATTTTTTTTCTCCTGTAATTTGTTTTATCTGCTCCACTGAACAGAGAAGAAAGCTTAGCATCCAGCCCTGAGAACTAATATACACACAGAAACGCTGTGTACAAGATGCTTCAAAACATAGACTACTGGCAAAGGTCCCTAGAATTTTTGAGTTCAGGTGGGCAGTCAGAGGAAGCTGACAGAATTTGGAGACTGCTGTCTGCATCAAACAACATGAAGAAACAAATAAAGAAGCCTGTGGGGTCATCAGAATTGTTTGCCAAAAATCGTCTGAGAGAGCAGACACTGATGTTGCATTCCCATAGATGGTATTACTGTTCCTACATGAGAAGCAACTTTATTTACATTGCATTTTAAAATTGTTACTTGTGCTTTCAAGGCTTATATTCACTTGGAATCCTCAAGGCCAGAATTCACTGTAGGGGAAATATTGACTTTCCTTTTTCCTTATTTCTGATTATAATAAGGGCAAAAATAAAGCATTAGGTATAGTAACATCTGTATTATCTGCCACTAATTTATGCCACAAGGAAGTTACAAATTCTTTCAGGATCACACCACTCCATAATACTCTTAATAGATGTGTGTACTGCACTATCAGGTGGGAAAAAAGTAATTTTTGTGCATACCATTATTGTGAGACCATATTTCAATAAAATTGTCTGTTACTACTTTCCAGAATTTATCCTTTAAAGAACTATAGTGTCTAGCAAAAATTATTTGATGCTTAACAAAGTGTTCCCTGTACACGTCTAGTCTGAAAATCATTGTTCATTTTACTACAAAATACAGTTGTTAGCCCAGCAGAACTAAGAGGTGAAAGAAAGGGCAATGTATTCTTCCTCAAATGAACTAAAAGGACCATTTAAACTATATATATAAAATCTTTATTACCGAACATTAAAAAACAAAAACAACAACAACAAAAAAACACAAAACAAACCAACCAACCAACCAAACAAAAACCAAACAAAAACGCCCAACCAAACCAAACCAAAACAAAAAAACCAACTTGCCTCAGTGTCAAGATTTGTAGATAAATAAGCAAAGTTAAATATTTGGAAACCCAAATCATCCAGATGCAATAAAAATCACTGAGTACTGTTTTAGACAATGATAAGGCTTTCATTATCATTCTAGTTGTGGTCAACTTGTACCTTACTGTACCTTTAAAAAAATCCTTTAATGATGTCATGATTTAATAAGAAACTATTCCTTTATGCCAACACACTTTTAAGATGTTTACCACAGAAAAGAACTTCACTTTTTATCAGTTCTTTATGGCTGGAAACTATTTTATTTCCTCAAATCATCTTTATAATGCCTCCAAAGGAATTATTTGGGCAACAAATTCATTGAACTCAAAGGTTCTGCCAGCTGAGGCAGTTCATTCCCAACTCATTATCCCCACAAATCTTCTTTTGTTTCACAAAATCTAGAGGCACCTACAGGCATCGCAGTTTTGGTACAAGGGTGGCTGTCAGTTTGTGGTGAATGGAGAAGTTTCATTCTGAGTTTGATTAAAAAAATTTTTTATGCAGAAACATACACTTTAGCAGTTATTCCTGTGATAGCACTGCTAATGGTGGCAATCTCTGTCCAAGGTGCTTGCACCACCAGCTCTCCCCCCTCTAGCAGCTGCACAGTGAACCAGATGGAGGAGCTGATCCGGTAGAAATACAACTTTCTCACTTAGGTAATTTTTCAGTCTTATTACAGTTCTGATTCAGTTCTCTTGGTAATTATGCAGCTGAGGGGTATCTATAGAAGGACAAAAATCATTAAAGCTGGTTTAAGCATTGCTGCTGACAAATGTTAACACAACACTAAAAGCTTGGCCATTGCCCAGTAGTGTAGTGAACTGTTTACCCTCTGGAGAAGTGACAACTGCATATGTCTACTCTTAGGGACATCAGAGTTATGATTGGCTGAGGATGAGAATGAACAGTAAACAAAGGAGAAAACTCCTTTCCTGATACCTCCACTATTGACATTTGAGGTGGGAGCAAGAGGAAAGTGAAAAATGGGGAGTTGGTTTAAATGGCTTCCCAAGAAAAGCTTGTACTATAAAAGCAGGTCTCTAGCCTAGATCCTTCTTCATAAATGCAACGTAAAGATATGAAGTTGAAATAGAAAGAGTAGCTGGCACTAAAGAGCCTGTGGTTGCCTAACAAAGGACAAAAGAAACATTTGGAAATATGCTGCTAAACATATCTACCAGTGGAATCCTTTTCACATTTATTCACCTATTTCCATGGGCTTTTCAAACTTACTACAAGAATGACTGATAGAGAGGACGAAAAGCACCTCAGTATTTGTTTTATGGAAACATTTTGCTTTTCACTACCAGTGTCTTCGGTGGTCTCACTACTGAGTTGCTGAAACAAAGCAGAGCAAACTCTAAGGAAAACATGCAATTTTAACTTAGAGATTCCAGTTCATTCTATGTGAGAACCTTTTGGAACTGTGGTTAAGGATCTTCTATAGGCACAAGAGAATATAAGTGCTGAAGGCATACAATCACAGTATGAACAAATTGTCACTTTTTTACAGCAAGTGTAGGTAGAATATAAAGAAATTATTTCTGGAGATGTTAAAGAATAATTGATTTCCATAAAGACACTATGAAAAGAAGCATATATTCAGTTGAAGAAACAGTATTGAAGCATTCTGCACAAAAATTATACTATAAAGAGAAAAGTGCATTTAAATATTCATTGTCCTTCAAGTTCTAACAGCTCTGAAATACTCAAGTCTTTTAGGCTAAATTATTTTGGCTTTTTGCCAAAGGTTTAAATGCAGTTATGAAAGGTACCTGCTAATTGCATACCCACCAAAAGGCCCAGCTTTTAGACTTCTTAGTGCTTTTCTCACCATAACTTTTCAGAAGAATTTTACCAGATTCTCCTTTGCTTAGCAATTGCACTGTACTCAGAGAGTACACAGTAAAAATAATCTGCGGAACCATGGTGAGGTTTATGGCCTTTTACAGAAGGCTGGACTAGATTATTACATGGTCCCTGGCCTTACAAGAGGAAGAAGAAAAAGTGTTAGAATCTCATCTAAGCTGTTGGAATTCCCTTTTACACACATGAGTTTAATACCCATGCTCTGGTTCTCAAAACTATTATGCCTTACTTCAAGGAGGCAGGGAAATTTGAAACAAATGTAGAAACAATAATTACAAAAAATATATACTAGCCAGCTGGAAAGGAAATGTGAAGCATTTTTATATGCACAACATGCTACTACTACTTCTTTCCCAGAATTAAACACAAAGCAAACAGAAAGAAGCATATTATCAAAAGCAAATCTGTATTAATCAAGCCCATGGGTGACAAAGGAAAACAGATCCTGAAAAAAGACCATTTTGAGGATTACCACCTAAGAAATTTAATCAGGAAGAAACACAAGAAAAAAATGCTTACTGAAAACTTACATTTATTTATTTATTTATTTAGTCATCTTTTCCCTGATATGCAAATCAGTAATTTTTCTGGCATGAAATTTAAACAGACTGAATTACATTGCTCTGGAAATTTGATATTTATTATTATTAATATCCATTATAACAATCCAGTGAGCTTTGCAACCTTACATGATACAGGTTTTCTTTTCACTATTATCATGAAGCAACTAGGTATGGATTTTTTTGTATTTCCTTTTTATCTAAATGGAACTTTCCCTAATGCATGACAGAGGTTGACACCACACATTTCAGAAGTCACCTTGCAACATGCAGAACCTGCCATCATCATGTTATCCTTCCTTGGTAGTGAGAGAACTTTGTAGTTTTGCAGTGTGAGAGATATTTGATCTTCCTTTCTGTAACCTTAATTATTACACCCTGCATGTAATTGTTAATCACACAAAAAGACAGTTCCTCTTTCAACTCTGCCAAAGGGTTGGTCTTTACTACTTGCTCACAAAGCTCTGTGCTGCTGCCTCAGCTCTAGATTGTCTATCAGTTACTTAAACTGCATTTTCCACAGAGGTACACAAGTCTCCCTGAAAGAGGAGCTAGTGCATCTCCCTGCAAAAGAAATGCAGAAGTTTGTACATGATATTTATCTCACATATATACTAATATATTTTATTATAACTTGATAGAAAAGTTAGGGAGTAGTTCTTCACTGGATAGAAGTCAAAGAAAACTAATTTAAGAATGTGAACAAAGTAGCTCAGGATAAAGTAGTCTGCAAACTTACTCTGCTCTCAGCCTACAGAAAATTCTCATCAAGAGCTCATTCAAAGCAGCTCATCCACTGCTGACCTCAAGACCATTTCCACACATAGGAAAGTGGCCTTGTGTAACTGGCCCTTAATATAGCTTAGCTAACCCAGGCAGCTGGTTCAAGAATCCAGTCTCATGAGGATTCTTGCACAACTGAAGTAGTTTATCACAGCTGAAGATTCAGCTCTCAAGGTGTTGTGAGGGTTTTTCCTTTAGAAGAAAGGATAAAACAAATATTGCACTCTGCAGATGGAGAGAATACAATGTTCAAATACTTTTTCAAGGAAATCTTTGTTCTTTAAAGCATGAAAGGATGCCAGTTCAAAACCAGAAATGTACACTTTGTTCTGGGCTTGAAGACAAGGTCTTCAGGACTTATGGGTGCTAAGAACATTTTACACAAAGAGCTGTCAAGGGAGGATGCTCTAGTTGCTAGCCAGCTTTTGGGGAAGGTTAAACCAGTGCAGTCCTAAATTTTCCTCACATAATCAGCTTTAAAAAGGGGGATCCCTCCTACTGCTTTTAACTAGTGTGAATTTCCTTTTTAATAAGGGACATCAGGCCTGTTGGTGTGGAGAATCAGTTTAAGGAGTAAGTATGATGCTCTTGCCAGCAGTCCATGGTGCTGATGAAGAGATTTATATTTGAATATGGTCAGTGTCCTCAGACTGCAGCTGCAACGGATTATTTCCAACATTTTTTGAAAGGTCAGTTGGTGCGTTTCTGTGTCAGCATTGTCAAGGATTTATGGACAGCAAGTAAAGGTCAATAATGCACACAAAATGGCCTGCCAAAATGAGTTGTGATCCAGTAGTGGGTTGTTGCTCTACAAAGTTCCACTAAACTGGAGATATACAGAAAACACACTTGTTAGTTTACCATGCTGTTTGGCAATTGGTCAGCGTAGCTCAGGTCTCCTGCTGAGCTATGAAAAGGTGGTACTAAAAGTCACAATAGGAAAAATTTCAGTATATATCAACTTCATGGTTCATTTTTCTTTCATGTACTTCCCCATAATAATGTAATGTTCACTGGATTTTCATGGGTGTTTGGGGTATACATGTTAAAAAGAGATGATCCTATTCAGAGGTAAATTTGCCATTTTATGTTATTGCGATACAGGATCCTTACCTGTGCAATATTTTCATTAAAAAGATTTTTCTGCCTATCTTGTGGCAAATTAAGAAAGGAAAAAGTGTGGCAGGTTGATATTATGAGATTTTTTTTTTAATGACTGTGTTGTCACATCTTACAACAGTAACTGATAATGGCTGCACATAAGGAACAGAGCGCACAGATAAACTTTCCCCACACATCCCCCCCCCCACTCCCGTCCTCTTCATCCAGATTGCATCCAGACCATCCCATGTATTAGCAACTGACTGATCTATCCTTCATCAATTTGGGTCCATTTAGCTTTTGGCTTACAGTCAAAAATCTATAGATCTCGGAAATACAGAAGAGGAGGACTGTCTAAGTTGCCTGTCAACACCCGTAGTGATCCACTGAGCTCAGACCCAGTCCAGAACTGTTCTCACAAGCACTCACAAAAACCTCAGCCCCCAAAGCAAAGATGTATGATGAGTATCGGGGTACTCCTAGGACAGGGGGGTCACCAAGTCTCAGCACAATTACCTCCTCCCAAGTTCTCAGTTCTCCTTGTGCAGAGAGACAAAACCCAGACTCTTCTTCTGTAACCAGTCCAGAAGATCCTGCAGAAAACAACACAGTATTGTTTCTCCTAAAATCCCACACTATTTCCCTAGGCATTTGACTACCTTCTCCTTGGGATTTTTCCTGCCTCTCTCTGAGACACCAGAAAGGGTGCATTGCTTTGATTCCTCTTTTTGGCTGTGGATGAGATGGCTGAGGAGCTGCTTTTGCCTGAGGAGCTACTTTTGCCAGGCAAAAGCAGTTGCAGAAAGATACAGACCCCAAACTAGAAAACCCTTTTGGGACACACCAAGTAAGGTGTTCATGCCCTCTTCCCCATATAAACATGCAGAAGTCAGCATAGCTACTATGTTTTGCATCAGACAAAGGTCCCTCCCTCAACCTGCTTCTAGTTTATTGCTGTTACTGGATAAATTATGGAAATACATCAAAGAAGAAATTAAAACAGAAGCACCTTTTTTTCTTCTCTATCAACCACTGACTGTTACCTATTTCTGTGTCTCTAGCCTTTTCGGGGAAGTCAGATAAACTTCAGATAAGCAGTCAAAAATCTGTTATACAGATTATATATAATATATAGTATATATATATATACTCTATATATAAGCCATTGTTTGTGCTGTTCTTCTAGTATGGTCTAATGTGACAAGCCACTAACCAATAAACATTATATTTAACATTACATTAGAAATGTAGAAAGCAAGCTCGCTGCAGTGTTCTTGCCATGGCCTCAGATGAGGCAGGAGCAAAATGGAGAGAACAAACACAAAGAAGAGCTACTTTTAAGTCTCACAATGGTTCTTCCTCTTGAGTTTTGTTCATCACTGGGATTCATTCCAAGTTTAATGAAACAGAATTTCTCAGTCATATTTCCACATTACATATCCATCTTTCATTAAAGTAGAGCCAGAAAAGCACTTAAGCACATGCTTAAAACTTCCAAATGCATTCTCAACGTATTGCCTAATTCCTGTGATATTTTTGTTCACTGGGGGTCTTCACAAGTTCAGATTAATACTAAAAATTGGCTTTGATTTAGATAAAAGCATTCTTGTCCTAAAAGAGGTCAAATACAGCAAGACCAAAACCTGAAACCTTCACATATGCTGGAGCAGACAGACACTATCATTCTTCCCTATGCTCATGTAGCTAAAACGTTGGCCAGTTAGATGGAATACGAAGAGAAACAACTCCTCTAGCTTCCTTGTTGCAGACAGCTGGCCCATTTGCTGACCCATAGACCAGGCTGGCTCAGTTGCTAGCACCAAAAGCAATGACTACTTCCAGCAGGGTCACTTGCCAAGTTTAGTGCTGTCCAAAATGAGTTTTAAAAGACTGTAAAAGTGGCAGCGCCCAGCTTTTTAGGACAGTCTTTTTTTGTTATTAGTGGTTCCCTTTGTCAAAGAAATGGGATTTTGTGCTGGAGGATGTTCTCTCAGTTATTTCCTTAGGGACCCCCTGTCTTCACATAAAAGTGCAGGATTTTCTAAGTAGTTCACGAACAACAGGACAAAATCTTAAACCAGTTTCAAAGTAGTATTTTCTGCAGTAGTCTTCATGAGGAAGGCTCTGCTCCCAGTGAGCAGGAGCAGATTATTTTAATAGAGTGGAACTCAGGCCCTTAAAGGGGTTCAAGCTGCTTTTTATATCTTCCAGAAAGCCTTGCTCTGAATAGCATGCTCTCAGTGTCTGCTCCCTATTCTCACCTATTCTCCTCCTTTCACCTGAGGAGTTAGGTAATGTCTGGCCCAAGTACAATAAGACTCCTGCCCCCTTTAAAGATCATCTTATTTTAGAACAACGTTGTTTATGTGTTCCATATGGTCTATCATTAGTGTTATCCTTGATTCTCTGTCTCTCACTTTCCTCTTGTGCAATAAAAGAGATGAAGTAACACATTGTAAAAGAATGTGTTTGCAAGATAGAATAGACAGCTGCCTCTCTCCTTCAGAGGCTGCTGCAAGAACACAGTTGCTACCTATTTTGCCAATTTGGCCCCAGCATGTCTAGGGTCTCTCAGGGCAATTGTGTGTGAACACATCAATCTGTTGATGAGCAATAGCTCTGCCTCTGATTTTATTTTTTTGCACTGTTACTGGCACATTTCATTCAAAACAGTACCAACTGTTGGTACTGTTACAAAAGATGTTAAGGATCTTTTGGGGAAGATGTGACCTGATATTTCTGGAATATTTTATAAACTTTTGTCTTGCTCTTTATAAAGCAAGTATCATTCTTCCTTTGATTCAGTAAGCCCTGCATGCCCAAGCAAGGCCAAGATGTTACCACTTTCAGAATTGAAGACTGAATATTTTGAACATTTCTAAGAAGAAACCAATCCACTCCAACTTGACCACATCGTTGTAAAAAGGCTCATTTTGCCTTCTCTATTCTCTTGTACTATCTTTAGTTAGCAACACGTCCGGCTGATTTGCCACAATTAGTTGGCTTTACAATTGGTTGTAAAGCTCTACAAAGGTGGATGGCTTCTGATGGAAGCAGAGACAGCCCCTCCTCCCCCACCCCGACCTTGCACTGGTGTGGCTGAGATGGGAATCAGCCACAAAGACTAAAAAAACCGATCTTTAAACATACACTTGGTGCCCCGTCAAGCTTAACAGCATTTGAAAATCTGTTTGTATGTCTCATTTCATTGTCTGCTAGCAATAAGGCCATTGTTTAAACAAAAACAAAAACAAAAAAGAAACAAACAAACAAACAAAACCCCAAATCAAATAATTGATAGTATGTCTTCTTTTATCATTGCATGGAAGAGGTTATAGAAATATAAATAACCCAAAAGCATCTGTCTTTCTGGATTATATGAGAATAACTTCATCTTAATGAAGATGTTAATTATATGTTTTAACAGAACGTTAAGTATAGGCTCTGATGGAAAGAGAAATTACAATTTCTCTTCTATTTTCTAAGTGATCAGACTCACAGACAGGTATCTTCGTGTTACTTCCCAGACATAAGACAAAGCCTTTTTTTTAAAACACTGTATCTATTCTTTTCTCTGCATTGAAAACCTGATGTTTTACTGCCTTCAGAGAAGACTACTGCTGCAGTTACTGAAATGTTTTTGGAGTGAGGCACGTAAAGGTGGGCAGACTTGCCACAGTGATAAAATTATTTTTCTCATGCAAAAGAGAGCAAATCAACCAACACAGATAAACAAAAGCATACTATTTGCTAGCAAGTCCTCTGAATCTTTTTAAGTTAGAGGAAGCTTAAGCAACTGCCTTCCTGCCAACTTCATGCTGAGATCTTGTGTCTGTCTTCCTTCTACACACATCCATCAGTTTCCAGACACACATATAATTACTCTGTAGTTCTGTATACTTCTTTTTTTATCTTGTAAGAACACGAGTGACTTTTGCCTGGGTCATTTTTTTCCTCTGCCTTCTGAAATCTCTTTCATCTGAAGTTGTCTACAAGATCAGAAACAAAGTAAATCCAAATATACAAAATGTAAGAGAAAATAAAATTACCCAGATTGTCTTGCAATTTTGGGAGTAAGACCGGTCAAGGCAGTGACTAGATCCTTCACAACAGCAGCAATCAAGCAATAGATAGCCACTTTCCAGGGTGTGGAGGTGTACAACTAGCAAAACATTTTCCATTCACCAAAAGAGGAAGCTCTTAAGAAGGACAAATGCATGAAGAATAGAGTACAGTGGGGGAGCCACTAAAGATCTTAATCTAGACATATTCATATAAAATTGCAAAACCTCAGATCACCTCAGGTGCTTGTTATTTTAATATTATTGCCTCTAATTGACAGTAAAAGTGAATTGGAAGAGTGTATTTGAAAAACCTATATGTATAATACACTTACACCAAAATCTAGTTGAACTTCTATATTTGTAAGGGTCTGCTTATTGGTCACTGCTTTTTACACTGTTTCATTAGAACTAGATACTGACAAAGTCTTCTTTTCTCTAGCATATTTACTGGAGTGTAATTTATAGTGTTATGCAGATGCTGGATCATTTAAAGCTCCATTCTGTCACACATAATTTACATTGCCTGTGGCAAATAAAAAGATAAGTGCAATCCATATTGCAAATGCATTATACCACTGTGAATTTGCATGCTTTCTGCTTGTTCTTCTTCACCTCATGGAATTTATGTATTCTTTGTAGCAATGTCTGATGTCATAGGGAATATCTTTTTATCAGGTATGCTTGGATTTTAAAACTAACTGCTTACTGTTTGTGACAATCTATACATTGTCATAGCAGTCTTCACTATCACTCCAAATAATTCCCAAGCTATGGTAAAAAACTGCTGAACTGAAATATTACAGTAGAATTAAGGAAAGTTCTTGGAAATACTTATTCAGGCAAGTGTTCCTAAATCAGATTATTGTTTTTTAAAAATTAATTCCCTTTACAGATTTAAAACCATTTGTAATAGGACATTTTCTAATCTCTATTTATCTCCTGATATGAGAGACCACCTAGCCTTTTCAAGGCTCAGGCACATGAAGACAGCTACCAACTAGATTTGAATGGATAGTTATGAAGTAACATTAAATAGAATAAAATAAACAGCTCTGTGAGAAGATAACCCACTGAATTTCACTCTCTAAGGTCTGGTGTCTTGTGTCTATATTCTAATAATATATATAATTCTAATAATATTCTAATTATATTCTAAGCTTCTATATTCTAATGTTGTGTAAAGGAAAGCTTTTGTCTCACTTTACTTGAGCTGCAGCATGGAAGGTCCCTTGCATCTCTGTAACATTCTATTTTTACAAAAATTGTGATAATTTAAACTGACATCTCTTTTAAAAACTTAGTTCAATTAGGTTGATGCATTGCAAAGAAAAATGGGATGAAGTGATGAATGGATGGACAAAGAGACAATATGGTTGCATGTTCATTCTCATAGCAAACAGTGACAACTAGAAAGAGATTTAGAGATATTTAGCTGGAACAAGTTGGCACCTCTACACTTATTTTGGTGAGCTGAAGTGACTTGCTGAAAATCTGAGTACTAAAAATAGATAGTAATTAAAATGGAATTACTGGACTGGGCAAACTCTACCTGAATGTTCACTCTCCTCTGCACCTCCTTGTAATACAAGTACAGTGTAATTGAATTCTTCACATATTCATATAGTAGCATGATTTTAAGTGAGCATTAAAACAAGCACTTTAGAATAGCCATTGTACAAATACTCTGTAATCAAAATATGGTTAATTCATTTGGGCATAAACAAAAAGTTCAATTCTAACTCTTGATTTTTTGATAGTATTTCTGTAACACTGCCATTCTGGTGCAGGAAAAATGATGCCATGTATAAAATGGAAATGCATTTCCTCTATTTGTTTTCTAATCACCTTTCCATAGCCTTCTGATAAACTACTGGGATATGTTCACAGTAATTTCTAATGCTATAAAGTACCTGTATTTTGCCCAGCCTTGTGAAACCATTACCTAATCAAGTGCTACATAATAAATAAATAAATAAACTAAACCCAAAATATAATCCGTTATTACTACATGAAAAAATGAAACTATTAACTAAGGTCTGTTTAAAAACTTTTCACGTCATAAATCACAACTTGCTAAAAATGCAAATACATGAAGTATTTTAAAGAATAGAAACAGAAAACATAGAACTTCAATCCCTTTTAAATGTTCACTATAAATAATAACCTCTTCAATTAATCTGATGCGATACTTAACCAAATATTATTGATTAGTATACAGAATCTGTTACATGCTGGTGTATCTGATTAGGGAGGTTTT
Organism: Empidonax traillii; assembly: GCF_003031625.1. NCBI lineage: Eukaryota > Metazoa > Chordata > Aves > Passeriformes > Tyrannidae > Empidonax > Empidonax traillii. Next base: position 311,571 of record NW_020955282.1, read on the forward strand.
TAAGCTACAGAAGTCTTTAAAAAATTCCCTTCCCCAGCAGGGTATCTCAGGTGGGATGTTAAATGTATGCTCAGCCACTGGCTGCAAGAATCAACTAAAGCAAACACTGAAGCACCTTGGTATTGAGGCAATTGCAGCCTCAATATTATCAACTGACACTTCTGCTCAGTGATCCTCTCAGATCTCAGAAATGGTCTTTTCAGATTCTGGGTCCTTCTGTATTGATTTCAATCAGCAGATTTTCCTAAGAGCCCCACTTTGAAATAGTCTGCCAGAATTTCTACTCCCTAGCCCAAGTTTTATCTCAGGGTTTTTGTTCATATTCGACATCATTGAGCTACATTACAAGAGAGGATTCTTTGTGTGTACTTGTTTCCTTACCCACATTTTTTTTTAATTATGTTTGTTCCCAACATGAGTAAATCTTTCTGTTTACTTATGCTTTCACTCACTCTATTGAGGGAGGCACACTGAGCTGCCTCAAGTGTTGTTTTCAAAATGTTTTTACATTTTTGGCCACGCTTCAGTGGGACCAACTTATTTCTGTCAACAACTTCATTACTGCCAGAATTTCACCCCTGCCTTTTGAATACTGGAGGCACCCCACTGGAGGTTCTCTCACCGCTCAAATTCCCATGCTTCCCTCTCACCCTTAACAGAGCAGCAGAGGTTTGACAGCCCACACACCCCTGTGCACAGTCTAGTGAGGGACCAGGCAGCTGCTGCTCCACGGCAGGGCACAGGAACCGGGGCAGAAGGACAGAAAGTCCATTAGGCTTCTCCTTCGCAAGAGGCTGCACCCACTGCACCACAACACCAACAGTATGGAGCAAAGGAAGATCCAAGGGGTAAGGCAAAATCCCTTAAGCTGTGTTTGCACCTCCTAACTTCTATAGCTCTTGGCAAAAATTGGAGCAACCTAAGGGTCTTTTTAATTGTTAATCTTCAGGAAGAGGGGAAAGGGTATTTCAAACAGTAAAATGTTTCAAAGTTTTTCTCATTTTCTGTTGGTTTTTGTTGATGCTTTTTTTAAATTAAGAAAACTATCAGGAAATCCTCAGCAGAAACTGAGAATGGGTTCCTGATGGCTGGCTTGATTTTGCCAAAATCCATTTTAAGGTTTACTTTGAGTAAGCTCAAATCAGGTTGCCATATGGAATTACTCCATGCAGCAGCCTGACCCAGAGCAAAACTGAACAAAGCTGAGATTATTTACTAAACTCCTAAACCACTGGCTGTTTTGCATCTCTCCCACAATGGATCTAATTCCCTAAGTAAATAAGCACATATTAAGTTAAAAGCCCAAGTCAGCGAATAGACCAAATAGTTGTACTATTGTAGGCTAGCTATTTCATGACACACAAAACACAAACATGGGTCAATGTTCAAGCCTCAGACTGTCTTAAAGCTTGCTGGCACCTGCAGTTTAGCATATTTACTACTGTAGCCAAGAAGATTGATCACAGGAAGCCAAAGTTGTTCAGTTAAAAAAAAAAAATAAGAATCAGCTGTTTTCTTTGCAGTCTGTCAGATAACCAGCCTATTGAAACCATGGGCATTTCTCTTGAGCTCAAGAAACATGCTGGAGAGGATACTGGAGTTATTCTAATACTTTGCAGTTGTTTTGGAGTTTAAATAGAAAGCAGCACAGAAAAAAAGACTGTTCCTTTGTGATTAAAGAAAAGTCCAAAACATAACATCAAAATGCACAGTTGTGCCCTTGACTGAAATAGACTTAACACTTATGCTGTATTTTTCACCTCCCTGATGTGCTCCAAATTGAAAACACAAAGGTGCCTTTCCCTGGTATTCTTTTTTTAAAAAATGACACAACTGTCCCACAGAGAAACTAGACAGACAAAACACAGTCTTGCTTTTGTTAAAATAATTCATAAGCTGATGAAATGTCTTGTGCCAGAATCAAAACCAAGAAGCTTCAGATGAAAAATGCATCTAACTCCTGTCAGAGCTGCAAAAGCTGCATTGCAGTCTTGGCTCTTCCCATCCTGGGCTCCAAATGGATGCAACACTAAAAGGAAAGGAACAAAAGGCTCAGCAGTCAGCAATCTTAGTGTCCTTTGACAGGACACATCACCAGTTTAGAAAACATTTATGTTTATGTGTGAACTTTTGGCATACATACCACGTACGTAGTAATGTGGTTTCACCAGCCATCCCACTGGCAGAGCAAAAGGGTATTCTCCACAAAGTTGCCTTACCTGGTTACATACAGGTAAGACTCCACTGGGCCAGCGTTTATTCTTTTATGATGAGAAGAAACTTTAGAGTCTTCACCAAGTTTTGCTGGGCAGTATGGGCGAAAAAGTAGTTTCACATCTTCTGGTACCTTCTTCGTTGCTTTTCTTACCTTTTGTGAAGTTAATAGCACAGGAGAAAGGTGGCAGCCTAAACCACTTTATTCCACAAAATAGACAACACTGGTGTAAAAAAGTGGCTTTGAATGGTGGTGAGATGCTCGCGGCTATTTCAGTTCTCTTGCACTTGATAACTCTCTACAAGTCAGAGGGACATTGTTTTTCATATGTGACGAACAAGTAGGCAGTTGTGGTCGGCGGTACAAATCAGTGTATTCTCAAGGCTGCTCTGGCAGATCCCAAGTAACCAGCCGGTTCAGAACTGCCTCAAGCTTCAAGGGAGATAGAAGGAGGCAGAGAAGATTCCAGCTTGGCCTTTGCAAGTGAATCAAATGGTCTCTAGAATTACATCTTGAGCAGAAATGGAAAGCACCCAGCTTAAAAAAGTACCTTAAGCTCTAGTCCCTATTTTCTCACATTTCTTCTTATCAGAAAAAAAAACAAAAAGAGAGAAAATGTACATTTGATAATGTACAAGTTTATCTGTTTGCAACACAGCTTTGGTATAACTTTGAAATATGTCATATTAACAATCCTAGGAATATGGCTGGATGTGAAAATTGGCTCCCATATGATATTTAGCACCTGATGCACTGGGTAAAAACTGTGGAGCTTATAGTCAGCTGAAAGTTTGGAATATGCTGATACTTTCTGGGTCTCATTTTCCAGGTGTCTGTTTCTGCTCTGCATTTTATATTAATATTTTTATTATAGAATGCTTTTATTTATAGATGAAAATAGAGTATATATCTCAAAGGACAAATAGAGATAATATGATAAAAAGGACAATGCTGATGACAGATCATGATAATAATGAAAAAAATGGTGAGATAAGCAGCAATAACAGACATTTAATTATTCACATGCATTTTAGTGCATCTTTAGACAGTGACCCTATTTTTAAGTTTTCCCCTCAGGTGTGTCTGATAGTAGCTTTTGTTGTTATTTGCAAATAAAGCATATGTCCTCTGGTTTCAGTTTTCATCTTCATGTTCTGTTTGCAGGCCAAAAGTGCCGATGTTTTGCAATGCAGCTAAAGTAGCATGTGCATTTCGTATGCTGAAGGCATCTATCATCTTTTGTCTGTAGCTTTTCTGAAAAGTTCATCACCTCCATTCCCTTAGCCAATAGCTTTCTTGTAGCAGAACTAATGCCTGTGAGAAAAACATTGCAGGGCCCTCAGTATGGCACTTATACCAGCTTTATAAAGAAGGGAAAGGGAAACAGGGAAGCAAGTGATGGAAACTGTTGCCAGATAGCCATTTTCCTCATGAAAAGGAAAACACAATTTTCAAGATCCACAGAGTACACTTGCTGAGCAAGCTAGATAACAGGATCTGCGAAATCACAGACCAAGACTTGAGGCAGAAGGGAGGAAAGGGAAATAGAAGGGGTAATTCCTGTGAGAGGCAGAAATGAGAGGACAGACTGCTGGAGAAAGGCAATGGCAGACTGTGGGCAGAGAGAGATGTCTGCAAGAAAGAGCAGACTTTATGATGGTGAGGCCCAGATGCTTCCAAGTATACACAGCCTTGCACCTGGCCCCTGGACCATAGTCTAGAGTGTTGCATGCATGTGTAGTGAGACTCCTGTTAACATCCATGAAAAAAACATGTAGTCCGTCAGGCTTTGTGCTGTGGTGGGTAGCCCTTTTTATTCACACAGGCACACAGCAGGCTATTTGTGACCTTCTGACAGTCAGAGGAGCTGTATCAAATGAAATTGCTGATGCTGAGGCTCTGATGGCCACCATATGGGGATAGAGGAAGTTCCTGATGGTATTGCACACTTTTATTACAATGGCCATGACAGCAGATTTCCTCAGTGCAGAGCAACTTGCCAGTGAGCATAGAAACCAAGAGTGAATAGATACCAATGATCAATAGCTACAGTTCAGGCACTAGGAGAGAGATTGAAGAGCATGGACGTGGCTAGACTTGAAGTACATGGAGCCAAGGATGATACTCAGTTTTGTTACAGAGCTTTGCACAGAGAAACTAGGACAATTGTTGTCCTATGGATGACGATGTAGTCTCATGACTGCCTATTTGATCTCAGTGTCCCTTTTCCAGTGTGGTCTTCAAAGAAAGAGAGATAGGTCAAAAAAGGGCATTTCTGAAACCCCTCACTGATGAAGAAAGAGAAAAAGGAAAGAAAGGAAAGGAAGGAAAGAAAGAAAAGAAAGAAAAGGAAGAAAAGGAAAAAAGAAAGAAAGAAAGAAACTCAACACATGTTTTGCACAGTTAAACAGCATAATTCGGGGAAAAGATGACACCATTTCCTGCCTGCATGAGAACCAGGGCCAAAATTCAGGCCAAGGAGAGGGGAACTGCCTAAATTACCCCAATGGAAATGCTAACATCATGATTGTAGTTAAAACTTCTAACTCAGTGTTGCACAGTATTCCCTAATCCCAGGAGTATCTCTGAGAACTAAGTGCCTGTATCCACGCAGGAGTAAAGGGTCACAATTGCGTCTCCATTTTATGCAATTGATTGACTTGAGACTCAAAAATTACTCTTCTGTGCATCTTACATCCATCCCTGCTGCTTATGTATTTGCTCTGTCTTGTGAATACAAAATATGTGAACAACCACTTTCTCTCCAGAGAAAGCTGCTCTCTCACTGAACCACATCATCAGGGTCCCACTACTCTCTGGAACCATCTGTCTTGCAGTTATTCATCTGCAGGGAAGAAACTAAATGACAGTATCTGAGAGGATGAGTTTGATGGCTTAGAAACTGGTCTAGAAAGTAAGAGCTGTGACTCAGAACTCGAGCTCAGAAGGACTTAAACTCTAGACCAGGCAAGGGTTGCAGTGGCTAAACTGCAGGTCGATTGAACTATACAAGCACACAATCCCACGTAATAGCCAGCTCTCATATCTGAGCACAGTTTAACATAACTTCTCACCCATTCCTTTGTCAGAACACTGCTCTTTGAGAGTAGTATTTTAAGCATCTAATGGGCATCATGCTCCAAGTCAGCAAGCTGATTTGACTGAGGTGCAGGGATGGGAGACGTCTTCAAGAAACAAAGCAAACTATTCACAAAGTAGACAATTAACGTTAATCAAGCCTCTGTAAGTCAGTTCTTCCTGACAGAATAGTATTTGAGCAGATTCAGACATCCTGAATGGAGTAGAAGAGTATTATATGTGTCCCTTCATATTTTGATAAACTTCGCTCAAGATTCAGGGAGCACTTAGGATTCACAGAAATGAAAATAGATTACTGTACCATGTCCCCTCCCAATTCTGAGAAATACTGTCAAATATAATCCTGAAAATGTATCCTAGATAGGACAATCCTTAATTTAAAAATGTAGAAAACCAGACAAAAATTACATATTGGTAGCTATATTTTAAACAAACAAAAAAAAAATCTTCACATAATAAATACATCTTATGCACATTAACTTCAAATTTACTTCAGAAAGCTATTTACAATATAAATAATTATAAATGGGAACACTTTGCAAGATATTGTTGACATAGCTAAATTGTGTTTTCTACATTACATTCCAAAGGAAAACTACAGATGTTATGCTACAATGTCACCAGACCCTTTACATTGCAAGGCATGGTATTTGAAACACTGACAATCTCTGTCTTTTTTTCCATAAATGTAACCATTGTTTTAAAGCAAACATGAAATGCTTCATCTTGTCTCAAGTGGGTTTTTTTGTTAGATTAGTATATTTTATGCACTGAAATATTTACCTTGGGAAAAAGTTGCAGTGCCCTAAAAGTACTTTTCCTAATAGACTTTATTTCTGTACAATGTAAAGGTGCCAATGTTTCCTATTGTGTGAAAAAGATTATTTCTTGCATTTCAAAACTTCCCACTGTATCAGTAGCTGAAAAGAAAAAAAAAAATAAATGCAGTCCAAATTGCAATAAATAAAAACCTTTAAAATGGTACTTGGAATCCTAGAATAATAGGAAAGCATGAGAACTTTGTGTGAGACAGGAGTTAAATAGTGAATACAACCAGACAAAAAGCTTTTTTTCTTCCTGTATTTGATCTGTCCTTTCAAATACAGCTTCATAGATGGTCATAAACTTACTCTTTTCAAAAGGGGATGTATTCCTAGCAACTTGGAGCCAGATTTATCTACAGAACTCTTATATACATAAGCTAAATGCCACAGTGAAGTTTAACCTCATTCCACTTTTTTCATTAATAAATGCTCTAAGAAAATGTGAAATGGAATCACACTAGTGCTCTCACTGTTCTGAACAGAAGACTATTTATTTTTTTGATCTTCAAAATAACCTCTAAATCCTCAGCTACACCTCCAGCAAGCTTTAATAACACCACACTGAAGGGTTACAGAAATATGAGAGGTTTTTTGATTTGCTTTTTCTGTTGTTGGGTTTGGGGTTGATTTTTGATGTTTGTGGTTTTTTTACACGGCCAAAATGTTTAACCATCAATACTAACTGCAAATAAAATAAAATAGGCTCTTCTCCACACTGCAGAGATGTCTGGAGTTAAACCAGTATACCTACAGGAAAGCATGTTGATCCACCATTGTTCCTAATAACAAAACCTGTATTGCCTTTAGACTCTTAGGTGTTTTAAGTAAACTTGCAACTCATGGAAAGACTGGAGCCTGAATCCATTTGCTGCAAGACATTCATTATAGCCACCTTAAAACAGACATAGCTAAGTCTAATCCTGGAACTGTGTGCTATAATCCCCATTATATACAGCTTTGTATGCAGAAGGTCTGAAACCAATGCGTACGCCACAGCTTTGTTCCGTGACTGAAAGGTTATCTGACCTTTGGAACAGCCAGTCTGATTTTTTGGGGTGGCTGTGCCTTTTCCAGAAATACTATGCAACCTTTTATTTTTTTCCAACTCAGTCAGCATGCTCACACAAATGAACATATGGTGGTTAACATACTTAGGGACATTAATGAATAAATGCTGCATGTGCAGAGGCAAAAATGAGATTCAGATAACAGTGATTAAAAGAGTTTAAAAAAGCTGAATTTCACTGTGCAACCAGTGGCAGTATTGTGGACACATCAACAAAAGTCAATTAAAAGCTTAAAGCTTAAGAAACACTTTTGGGGCTCCTCGGTGCAGAGATACACTCATTTTTCAAAACAAACATAAATAACTCTGTTATAGAAACATAGCCGTTACAGCTATTATCCTCCAGTTTCCATACTCACATCTTGAGATTTAAGGAAACAAAAATATAAAACAACCCTCAAACTTATTACCACATGTCAGCTTTTTGTTCCTCACCCATATTAAGTAGTACCTTACTCCACAAATATTCCCATTTGAGTCAATGGGACAAATTGCTGAGTAAGGTTCTCCTAATTTAAGAGTTGATTTGCAAATTTGTCCAAAATCACAAACTCTATGCCCCTGGGTGTGATTTTGTATGAAGACTAGAAGGGTTTTTTATTTCTTTAAACAAAAGAGATATACTAAAATTGTAATGCACAAAAAATATAATGCGCCATCCACTGATATCAATAAGAAATGGTTTGAAAGACCTGTGGTCACTCGGCATTTGCAATAGTTACAAAATAGTAATTTGGTGTTAACAGCAAACCAGTATTACGTTAGAGAAATGATGCAATACAACCATTTATATTGTTTCTGTTCCAAAACACAACATAGATACCTTATTTAAACTGATAACCTTTAGCTAATGTGATATATTTGAAACTTATTTGGTTCAAATGCCTTGCATTTTTCAATTTTGCAAAATGTCTCTTTTCATCTGATTTAGAAAAGAAAAAAATATAAGAAAAGAAGATATCCTTGAAGGATACTAAATAAAAATTTGTATTAAATAAATATGTAATGGAAAAAAATAAGCTTTATATCATATTGAAAAGTATATGTAATATGAGCTGCAGTGATATTATATGCTATAATTAAGATTGCAGACTTGCTTTCATGTAGCATGTGGAGTCTATGTTTACAACACTCGATGCTTTCTGACTATTAAGAAGAAATTCCTGGCTATCTAAAGAATCAGGATGGCAAATTAGCTGACAAAAGACATCCATCTCCAGCATACTGTACTGAAGTGCTAAGAAGTGCCAGTTGCTGAAATCCCATGAGGGGAGCAAGCATCAGCCTTCACTTGTAGCACAAGGTGGCTGCACGTGGAGACATCTTGACTGATTTGTGCCATTCATTATGGTGCATTTTTTTTTACATTTGTAGTGGACTGGAAGTATTGAAAACAAGATAACTACGGTTCGGGAAGTCTTATTTTGAGATCACTGTGAATAGGATTGGGGAATTTTTATTGCATAGCACACTGGATTTTTTTTCCTAGGTGAAATCATACAGAATACAAGCATCTTACTCTGTGCCTGTTCGTTTTATAAGTCTTCTGTTTTTCAAAGGTGCCTGTCAGAATGCAAATACAATAGTGACCAAACTGAGGTTTCCTGACTTTAGCCAGGGAACCGCATCTGGTGTGCAGAACTCTATTGCCTTCTAATTAAAAGCTAGATAACAAGAGTGCTTGGAGATCCCAAGAAACTTGGGTGCTGAGAAAATCCCATTCATTCAAACAGTTTAAGAAACTCTTCTGTAATACAAAATAATATTGACACTTGGACTTATTTTTATATGTACTAGAAGGGATAATATGATACCATGTACCTCTACTCTAATTTGCTTTGCAAATTGTATTTTAATACTGTAAAATGAGACTCCAAATACAAGTTTATTCATATTATTCATAGGAATAAGTGAAATAAATATGTATCCAGAACTAGATTTATCAAAAATACTTTCTTATTCCTATGCTTTAGGAATATATACAATTGTTGGGCTGAAAGAAGTCTATTTTGGTCCATTACTTCCTTTGAGTTAACGGTTTTCAGTGTTTTTCTTCCCTTCAATTATTTGCCTTGTTTTTATCTTAAACAAATAAACAAACAAAAATCTCTAGCTGCTTCTTTATATGACCTTTGTTATTCATTTGGCCATGAGTCAAATCATTTTGTTCTCATTTTGCCTCGGTTATCATTCAATGCCCTGTCTCTCATTTCTGCTGCTAGTCTAGATAGTTTCAGACCATTATTTACCTCTCCTCTGTGCAGAGCTTGGTGCACATCAGCGACATTACCCCTTCCTCTTTTCCCTTACAAAGATGACAGACCCAGTTTATTTAAAGTTTTTATTAGATCTTTCAGTCTCTTTATCTTTTGCTGAGCTCTGCTCCACCTCTTCTATTATGAGGTTTAGATAATAAAGACCAGACTCTGTTGCTCTTCCCTGTGTTCAATGTGCATTTCACCAGGAGCGATCACACTGCAGTCAACAAAGGTTGCTTATGGAGTAAGGTACTACTCAATTCAAGATTCACAATCTGCCTTGGAGTGATCAGGACTATACACAATATTCCAAGTTCAGAGAGGTAATTTCCTCTGCTTTCAAGTACATCTCTACTTACGTGGTTTATAATGTTATTATTTAGCTTTTGCTTCTGATTAGTTTTATTTGGAAACAGATATTTTTAACCCACCCGTAGCATGCTGGTTTATATTTAGTGCCATTGATGACTCAGTCCCATATGTTGAGCTTCTTAATGTTACAAATGAAACTAGTCCTAATGCTAATCTCAGTAACCACCTCAAGTCCCCTTAGCTCCACATTGGCATAAGAGGGAGCAGTGGTCCTGCTCCCATTACAGTTAACTTTGGGACTATATAAATGCAATACAAAGAAGGAGAGAGGTCTAGCAACTGTGCCTAAAAATGCCCTATTTTACATTTTGAGCATATGTTTTGTATTTATTCTTTCTTGATCAATCAGTCTTTTTGTTCATGAAGTTATTAAAATTAAAAAAGTTTCTCTGCCTCTTTTGATGTCTTCTATAACTCTAGGACAGGCCCTGATAATATGAACATTTTTTATACGATTTAATTCCTTGGGACACTGATTTCCTTCTGTACTTCTTAATGTACATATAACTGATCTTGATATCCTTAATATTTTCAGATATTCATTAAAATTTCTGATGCAAGTAAGAAAAGAATTCATATTTCTTTTTTGAAATCATACTACTTTGTGTCAGAGTAGTCATAATTTTCTATATTTGCTTAATATACTTCAAAACTTTATCAGAAGTTGGACAAACCACCAAACAGTTTTTACCTATTCTCTCCTCTCATATTTTACACTTGCACAATTGATTTGTATTTTAAAGCAAAATTTCTATGACTTTATTGAGTTGCCTCTGTGTTTCAAATTAGTTCTTAATTATTCAGCCACTTTGAATCACTTTTCCTTACTTTATAATTATTACTAAGTGGCATACACAGCTACAGAGTTAACCATGTTTACCTTGCACCACTCATAATGCCAGTCTATTCTCCCTGTTTCTCCAGGCAATTTTCTTCCATTTCACTCCACTACCCATCTAGGGCAACTTTTCAAAAATATGAGAACAACCTCCCATCTCTACAGCAAGACAACCAAGACCTTTGTGTTTCTCAAAACTACATTGAGAATGCCCCCCTCTTTTTAATACAGTAGAAGTAAATATTTGACCAAACTAGTCATAAGGATACTGCTCATTTGACTCTTTTCAAATCAAGCATATATAAATAGTTATGCATGTGAGTACACAAGGACGAGCTCTCCCTTCTTTCTCCCTTTTTTGATTTCATATTGGTCAGCCATGGACGCTTTATATCATGGAGCAGCATAACATGCTTGGCCACTGGGGAATAAACAGATCATCAGACGTACACATTTTGTTGTGTATTTCAAAGGAACTCATTCCAATTTTCTGTGTTAAAAGAGGGCATAGCAGTTTTGTTGGCTGGAACCTATGCAGTTCAGAATGTTCGCCCTTGGCAATGTTTCCAATCAACCACCTCTTACACAATGTGCATAAACTGCTCTTTTAGCCTGCCCCAAATACTCCCGGCCTAGACCTCTTCCATCCTTTTCAGGATGCACGGCACCAGCTTTGCATTTAGCTCCATTCACTCTATCCCTGCATGTCAGTGCATTTTTTTAAAGTAATGTGTGTTAACTAACTTATCCCCCAAACCTTAGCTTCTTCTTTCAGTGCACTGTGGTATATGAAATGCTGGTAAGGACAAGGGCATGAAAACATATATCTTCCAATTAGATCTCAAAGGTTATTATTTAAAGCACAACAGTTTTTAGAAAAAAAAGTGTCAGCTTCCATTTGTTATTATAACAGATGTTCCCTTATGTCCTTGTGCTGGATCTTGCTGCATCCTTAAGTGAGAAGTCACATCAAAGTGTGATCCATTACAGCCTAGTGAATAGTTTCTAATCGTTTCAGTGTCATATAGATGTTCCAGGGCATATCCAGTTAGTGTGTAAGCATGCTTATCAAAGTACTGCCTGTGGGAGCTGTAGTAATTTGGAGAGGCTGCTGTATGGTCTCCCTGGGTTTGATGAGGGGACATGTCCGAATGCAGATAGTCTTTAGCCAGTACCAAACTAGATTTTGATATTCGGTCAGAACTGGGGCTGCTTATTCTCGATAGTGTTGTGGGGCTGTTGTCATAGTCATTTTCATGTGGGCTCATAATCTTTCCATCTCGCTGCTGGATGTGCTCACAGGGAGGAGTGTTGGCAACCGTCGGGACACGGCAGACATCCCCTGCCAACTGCTGCTGAGGGTAGTTTGCAAAACAGATAGCGTGCTTCTTCCCTGTGCCATTAATGGAGACCAGTGAGTCAGGAGTGGTTTTCCGCAGCTGTAATCTGTTTTCTTCTTCTTTAATCATTTGCTGTGTGGCTCTTATTAGTGTTTCAATTTTGCTGGGCTCATGTGGACTGCTCTGATATTGCTCAGTACGGTATCGGTCACCTGATTCACTGGCAGAGCCAGGATCAGGTGAGCTAACGACACTGTCCTCATCCCAGTGTCCTCTTCCTAGGAAAGAGAGAAAGGAGAAAAGCAGTGAGGTTTAAGGAGGCAAGTGATCTTGAAAAACACGTAATGTGTACCTTATTTTACAGATACAAAACCAAGACAGAGACAATAGACTCGTAACAATCACCAAAAATTATCATTGTATACCCACTGCTTTTCAGTGGCAAACTCTGTTTTCCACTGTCTCCACATGGAACAAGTAGCACAGCTGGAAAAATACAAAGACATCTAAGCCCCTCAACACAGACTCCAGTGCTACCTGATAAACTCTAAAGTAACCAAGAACCTGCATAAGCCCAAGAGGTATGGCACCAACTCTACGGGAACTGTGTCTTCCGAAGCAGCTAGAGGTGATGCAGGGTACCCAGGGCACGTCAAAGTGCCTTCACTGCCAGTATTCAGACCCCTGACTCCTTACCACCTCTTTGCATCAACAAGGTCTAATTAATTGAGGTCAATAGTAAAAACCAAAAATCTCAGGGAATTAAAAATGTGCAGCATTCCAGAATGTGTTCCTAGGTCTTTCCAGGAGCTGAAACACAGACCACATTGAGAAATAGTTTGTGGTCATGTAGTGACTTTACGCTGGTTACACAACAATAAATAACCACAAGTAATGAAACAATTCTTCAGCAGCACAAGAACCCATAGCTGTTACACAGAGTTACTATAGAAATGTGATGTCATCTCCCAATGCATAAATATTTGCTTTTGGAATGGGAAAATGTAACTGCATTTTTACTTCTCTTTAAAAAATAAGGCCCATAGACATATTAGAGAAGGTGTTCAGCTTGCAAGTAACTGAAAGGACAGAATGAGACCTGTCAGTCCTCAGTAGGAAGTGAGTGACCCAAAAAACCTGAATAGTCAGCTAAGGCCACTTTATGACCTGCTGAAATACATGCCTGCAGGGGGGCCTGTTGGAGTTGCACACGTTACTTAAGGATGTCTTTGCCTCAGCACATCCAAAGTCCTCTTTGAGGATGAGCTCCTTTGGGTCGGTTGACAGTACTCCTCAAAGGAAACCCATTTTCAGATTAGCACAAGGAGTTCCCCCTGTTCTGCGTTGGGCCAGGTCATACAGATCTGTTAGGGTGGCAGTCCACAACTACTGTGTTGCAGAGTTCAAAATGAAAATCGGTGATGGGCTTTTATGATAAATATATCCTGCTATTTTCTGGGGGAAGTACTGCACTATGGAGTGTCATGGGCATGAATTTACCCTTCACATCCTCTTAAGATCTGGACTTAAAATGCCAGGGCTTAGAGGTGGAAGGGATCTCCAGCCACTGGAGCGCATGGTACATTCAGCCCTCCTTGAGGCACTGGGAAGTTGGTCAGCTGCAGCTCTGAATCACATGCTGAGTATATCTCACTGCACAAACCACATCTGCACCCACCCACACTCCCTGTGTGACCAGAAACACATGGGTTCATATGCATTATCTACTGGTCAGATAAAAGGTGACCCCAAGCCACAACAGAAGATAATTAAAAGAACTTAAAAAGAAGAAAATATTTTCTGCCCAGAGACAGTGCTCTGACAGCAATGTTCACATATTATTGTCAAAAAGAGTTTAATTTGTGAAAGGCCAAGATTTGAAACCCAAATTGAAACTGCACATTTGCAAGGGAAGATGAGATGTTACTCTCCTCTACTAAGACCCACGTCAGGTTTTTCTCCCAGAGTTACATGCAGACTGAAAGCCTACTGAAAAATCTAAGACTTGATATAATAAAGAAAATAAATGCAGTACCTGGAATTACAGCAAAACCAAGCAACAAACTAAAACCAAATTAAATGATCCATTTTCATTCATTATCCTTGATAAAGGTATGGAATAAATGTCTAACTATTTTGCATTTGCACCTTGGTGTAGTATTGCTATGCTTAACAAGAATTGTCATGCATAAAATTTGCCAGCAAAATTATCACACTTCATTAAGTTCTCTGTTTATGAGAAGAAAAAACTAGAAAACCACCAGCAAGACAGAAGTACAGAACAGACACAAGGAAGGAAGCATGTTCTCACAAGAAAAGTGGAGAATAGTCCTCATCAGCAAAATTTAGGGCTCCTTTCCTTTCCTGTTTTTCCTCTGACAGCATTTCCTATATCTAGCTGTTTGATCATTTTTTGTGTTCTCTACATAATTTTCCTCAGACTGAGGTAAAACGGCACTGTTCTTTTTTATTTACAAAGCCTCATTCTACAAGTCAATGGACTAGTGCTAATGTGATTCGTTTTTATGAGTTCTTTAGAGGCAACCTGTGTTTTGATAAACTATTTTACTAGAAAATCTTTTTATTTTTCTGATGCTGCAGCTATCCTTAAAACCTTGAACTGTGACTTTTGAGTCAGTTACTGTCTTCCAAGATTCAGTCTACAACTTTTAAATCAAGCATCTTCAGACTTTTCCAAACCCAAGATCGGGCTTTGACTGTGATTTATTTATTAGCTTCAGCCTCTGAAAATGTGCTAATGCACTGATTTTGCAACCTGTCAGACAGGTCAAACAAAACTTCAGGCTTGGTGCTGAAAGGATGGAGAGATTCTAGTTGGCTAAAAATTACAGCTGAGGATAAATGTCTGAAACCAAAAGCAAATGTTAATTTGAATTGCCAATTTTAAATAAAACCAAATATAAAATCTTACAGAATCTACTAATAACCAGTAGAGAAAAAAGTCACTTAGAGAACAATATTTTAATATCTCACTTGGATTTAGCTCTAATTTTTTGCTAAACATATGCCATCCAAAGTAGTTTGATCTTAAGTCAAGTAAAAAACATATTTCTATCAAGTGGGTTATTTTGTTCATATTTTTATGGTCATCCTTAAAATCTCATCAGTCAGGCACTTCCACCTTAATGAATATACAACAAAATTGTATTTTGCTGCACATAGCCAGACTGTAAAGCTCAACTTGAATCTCAGCTATTCCTTATCTTCACAGAGACAAGAATATAGATCAAAAGTATCTCTTATTTTCCATTTTTCACACAAAAAGCTGCAGGTATATGTCATAGTGCTCTATCTGAGATGGCGTCTCTTCTGCAAATCCTTGCTATATCTCTTACCATGAATCCTGTGCACTGATGTTATGTGGGGCATACTGTTTTCGTACACTTCTCTGCTCTCAGGGGACGACTTAGTCAGAGGCAATGCTGAACGAGAACCCCACCAGCTCTCCCTTCCCGGTTGCGGCGTGCCAAGGAAATACCGGCCAGCTTCACATCTGCCTCCTTCACAGGCCTGAGTGTGGAAGTGCCTGTCATCGGTCAGCCTGGAGTGCTCTAGTGCAAAGCCGTAGCAGAGCGCGCTGCGGTCTGAGTACTGTCTGTAGGCACAGGAGACATCGTGGTGCTGGGAGCTTGGTCTCTCTGCAGGCTCCAGGAGCTGGGGAGAAGCCGTATCGGTCAGAGGGCTCCCACCCCACTGGCTCTCATGGTCAGACTCAGATCTCTCAGTGTGAAATCCAGAATACTGCAAAACAGGAGAAGCCGCATGGAAATTACTACACCTGCATGAGATCTGCAAGTGACTGCACTGCAAAGGCAGTGTGTGTATGTGATAGGGTGTTTTCTGTGAGCGTGCCCACATGTCTGCACCTTCTGATTGGACTCCTGGTCCTTTCCTGTACAACACTCTGTAATGAGCTCACAGATGACAGGACAGACCTCATGAAAGTCTAAAACATCCCATGTCGATCCTTAATAACCATCTACTTTATGATGTGCAATATTAGGCTCAGCAACATCAATGCTGCAATTCAATATTTTTTTAATATGTCCAGGTTTTTCTTGTTGCTTTGAAAGCTAGTGCTTTTGCTCAGCAATGGTGCTCCAACGCACTTCAGCAAAGCGCTTCCAAAAGGGGCTGAAATAACACTGCTCCTGGAGCATTCTTACATGTCAAATTGAAACCGGGTGTATTTCAAGGTTGTTTTTTTTTTTAAGGGTTCACTCTCTTTTTCTCATATTTTATTTGTTGATAGTTTTGTTTTTCTTACCTGAAATTGTATCTTTGAACTTCTTTCCTCCTACTAGTAGGGAAAAGAAAGCCTTGTATCGATCCTGGACTACCAACACCTCTACAGGATAAAGCTCAGAGGTGATGGCAGATAGGTAAGAAGCTAAAAATTAAAGCTCTGATGCAATATGGAAACAAGGAATATCTAAGGAAAAACTATTTGCTAGAAAAGGAAACTGCTAGCAAAGCATGCAGAGCAGGCATTTGGCACCCTCACTTAAGCAGGGCCTTCCCAACACAGAATAAGTAACTAGCAGGCAGTTAGAAAATTGTCCAGAATAGGTGCATGGGCATTTGTTTAGAGAGAAGTAAGAGTTAGGTTAAATCTCACAGATTTCTAGATATTATTAATGAATACTTCAGACTTTCAAATAATTTTTGGGAAAGGAAAAAAAAAAAAAAAGCTTATAAAACCTCCTAGGATTTACCTATCTCATTTTTAAATCTTTTTATTTATTGGAACTGTCAAACTTCACAGAACATCTTTAAATCAATTTCATCCATGATTATGGACTGCGATGAGACTAAAGCTGTACATGCTCACCTCCTCAGCACTGCACACTCATGCCACAAATCAACATATTACAACAGGAAACTTTGGAATTCTACCATTTCTTCACTCACCTTCCAGATGCCCACTCTCTATTTTCTTTTAATAGGCCTAACATAGGCTTACCTGCCTTTTCATTAGATTAAGTTGCTATGAAACTCCTCATTATCAACCAGGACCAAAGTTTTATGCACTTCCCAACTGAAAGTACTGACCAGATGTTTGACTTGCAGAAACTTAAACCATCTGTGCAACATCAATAGCAGCTTTGGCATTTAATTGGGTATTTTTTTCAGTATTGGAGTTTATGTTTGTGAATACTGTTTGTTAACACGATAGGTTATTTAAAGGAAACAAAGAAAAGGTCATGGCTTTGAGGAAGTCAATTATATTTTGTTATTAGTTGTCAGAAGAATACCCATAGGCAAAAAGCCTACCAGTAGATATGAAGAGGTCAGAAAGTTAGTACTGATATACACATCACAAGGTTTTAGAGATTAAAGGATAAATATGATTTTTTATGAAGGTAAGATAGTTACAGAGCCACAAAAGTGTTCTTTTAAATTACAGTAACTTGGTATACATTAACTAGGAACATTATTCAGTCATCACAGTGTTATGTGATCAACTGGAGCACCTAACTCTTCTAAGATCCTTTCAGATATAATGTCTACAAAGTGGTTAGTCACAAAGATATATTCTAAATAACAGTTGAAGTACTGTAAACTTTTTGGGCAAAAATGTATACATAAAATTAAGTTTTCAATGAAAAGAATAGAAATTATTAACAAGACTATTAACAACTACTAAATTTTAGCTGAAATGAAAATAGACAAAAGGAAAAATACTTTTGTGTCTGTTCTTAATTTTAGAATTAATTTTAGTGATCTTTTTGGATTTGGCTTGTATAAACTAGTCTTTTTAATTTTAAAAGTTAAGCAGAAATATTATACAGTATAAGCCTAAATGCAAGTATAGAAAAGTCAAAATTTCATTTATTTTCTTATTAAAAACAAACCTCACAGAATATATTTCTTTCATGGGGAGGCCAAGGAAAATTGATTTCCAATAATATTATAAAAAAAATTTTGTACAATTTATTATGATAATAAATGCCAGAGAATCTTTCAGACAGAAAACTCTTAATTTCCTGTAGCTCTACTAGATATTCTTCTATTAGTTCTCTTTTTCTAAGGACGTTTCAGGGTCCAGCATCTCTTCTCTTGAAGGGAATTTCTTCATTTAACTGAATTAGTTTTTGCTTTTATCTTGAACCTAATCACAAAAGACTGAATTGCACAGGCCTTCGTGCACTCTTCTTAGAGAAATGGAAATACTCTCAAAGCATGTGTTTTTAGGAATGCACCATGTGATGTCACGTAACCATGTAGTTAAGACCAACTTTACTTAATACATCTTCTTTGTAGTTGATGTAAATTATAATTATTTGAGATCTGACCTGCAGCAGCTGCTACAGGCCATGGGCAGAATTAAATAAGTGAATAGTTTGTGGCCCGCCTTGTCTGCCAACAGACATAGTTTGATATGAATACTTGCTCTTAAGGTACAACATAACAAGACATAGGGTAAAAATATGTCTAATTCCCTTTAAAGATAGCCACACCTCTATTTAGAGACATGAGGCTGCCTCCACCACTGCAGTCCTACTGCTGCCTCTTCTGGAAATCGAATGTTGACAGATTTCAAATACGGGCATGTGTGATATGTTGATGGGGAGAGAAACAAAAGGATGATCAAAGATATTGCTTTACTGGAATGGGAGTGGAAACATTATCTCTCAAGTCAGAATTAGGCTCCCATATGTGATGAAAGACCATAAAAAATGGAATCAGATTTAATGAAAATTACGGCAAATTAAAATCAGTGATTTTCTTTTTTCCCAAGCCCAGTCATGCCTCAGCAGAAATGTTTTCCTTTCTATTAATTTTTGCCTTCTGACTTCTATCAGGATCTAGAAGACAAAAGTAATTTATTACTTTCTGGTTTTTGACAAAGTTTAACCAGCAGACAGTGAAAAAGAACTTCAGACAGGCAACACCTGAAATCCCTTCAGGTAGTTTCTGAATTGCCTTCTGGCATATACAACAAAAAAATATAAAGTGGTACTCCAGCTGGTTCCTGGAAACAGAATTGCCACTCTGAAAATTAGAAATGTCTTCCAGAGTGTTAATTCGGTGTGCCATCACAGTGAGAGCACGCTAGTGGAATTAACACTGACATAGAAAGGGGCTATAGGCCTCCACTGATGCTATTTTCACTCCAGGAAAAACTTCAAGAGGGCTGAAGGGGCAAGGAAATAGGAAAATATAAATTCCATGTCTAAAAAAAGCTTACTCCATGAGAGCCTGTGGAAGTGTATTAGGCCAGTAGACAATTTAATATTTCTCAGGTGATTTTCTTTTTCCTGACTTTCCATTCCTACAGGTGTCTCACTGGCCTGAGGACTCATTCTGTCATACACAGCAACATATGCCTGCTACACATACCACGCCAGATGTTCAAACAATAGACGTTATAGATAAATAATTTTCTGGCAGCCTACTCAGGTTTTTATTATTATAAACATTGAATATATAGAAAAACCCTCACAGAGTCCTCTTTTCCATGAAAAACTTTCACTACATCAGCATTAGTAGCTTTCCTCTGGTGTCTTAACCATGAGAAAAAAAAAAATCACAGATGCGGGCTGCATTGTACTAAGAACATATGCATGCTTTTAAATCACTTTTATCTTACTTTTTACTAATGTAATCCTGAAATGTAAAATATGTTCTTTTCACATTTACTATTATAGGCAGAACAGATGGTGAAAGGCTTAGATTAAAGTAATACAGCATGTCCATTAAAATAACCCCCACTGCTGGTGACTCTTCACCAGACCAAGAGTTATGTTTACTATAAAAAGAGTGGTTTGCTTTGCTTTTGAATACACCAGAAGTTGCCAAAGCTTTAGGCTACAGGAAGAAATTAAAAAACCAAACCAAACCAAAAAACACCCACACACAAAACCCAACCAAAAAAAAAAAAAAAAAAAAAAAAAAAAAAAAAAAAAAAAAAAAAAAAAAAAAAAAAAAAAAAAAAAAAAAAAAAAAAAAAAAAAAAAAAAGGAAAACCAAAAACCAGGCTGGCTAGAATTCAGCCTCATTCAGTTATCTTTATCCCATTGGGTGATATGCCCAAATGGAGGTGTATTGTGAAATTAATTCAGATTATTCATTTAAAGGAGCTATAAAATCAACATACATCTGAAATCAGGTGTATAATATGCACCAATTTCCAAAAATTTGTGAATGCTGTATACACACCAGAGCCTCCATCCAATGGCTCTTGGGTACATCATTACTTGTATGTGTGTGTTCTTTACTATATATATATAATCTCCATCCAAGAACTAAGATGATATATGAAGCAACAAACATTTTTCTAGATCTGACCATAAACATTTCCACTAGGGGCAGACAATGGGCAATTTAAAATATTTTCTTTAGACAATCATAATTAATGGGAAAGTTCAGATTATCACAATTAAAATGCTTTTCCAATCTTGTTGCTATTTCCTGTCTACAGAATAAATTATGTCCAGGGCTAGTTTTTGGGAACACAAAATAAATGAAGTCTGGGGCTAGATTTTGGGAGCCATTCACTATTATTATTATTATAACCATTAATATTAATATTAGCAACTCATAATTTTCTTTTATTGGTAATATCTGCCAAACCTTCATCTCCGAGGTTTTTCTCCCACCACCTCTTTCAGCTCTGCACCCCTCTGGTAGGACAGAACTTTAAAAAGTACTGTTCAAAGTGTCTGGGCAAATCCTATGGTTTTATCATGAATTTTGGGTTGCTTTCCTCTTGCTTGCCCTTCCCCTGCCTGAGGCTGGTTTCACAGAACCAACTAGTCCACTGTACTAACATCAGGCAGTGTTAATCAGATGCTGACAATTCCTTCCAGTTTAATGAACTCAGTTTTATTTTAAAAATGTACAAGACTCATATTATGCTGTGCCTGCTTTTGCATAAGATTTGAGAAAAAAAAAACATTAACACTATCTTAGATACCCAAAACATTCACTTTTTGCCCTAGTAGTAAAAATTCAGCTCAAATTAATTAGCATCATTTTCCTACAGTTCATATCTCATGTAGCTATCCTAGGTGCATTGAGCTTGCAAGGGAGAGGATTCTCAGTCAGCACCCAGGAAAGCATATGATTTCTTTTTCTCTTCAAGAGAGAAGTAAATGGTAAGAGGAAAAGAGAAAAGGAAAGGGAAAAAAAGAAAGAAATTATGTACATTTAAAATCTCCTAGGTGTCCTTTAGTTCAGGAAGTGCTTCACTCACTACCATTATTTTGCTAATGAACTTCCTGCTTTCTTCACCACAACCCAGCTCCTGTGTAAGCCAAAACCCATGACCTCACTTTTCAGCCTTGGCTCTTAAGTCACACTCTAATTCTCCTCAGCTGACTGGCAAATTACATGGGCAGGAGACTGAAGGACACAGGCTGTACCACCTGCTCCATGATCTTCACAACAGCTTCTCTTAGTCTTTCAACAGTTTATTCAGTGGTGGAGAAGGATGAGAGGGAGGCAAAGACAAAATTGCCAGCATTAGTTGTGGTGATGGGTTGCAATTAAAGGTATGACCATTTTTTAAGATACTGGCAACTACCACGGCTGCTTGTTTTTGAATGATGAAGTCTATGACTTTACTACCAGACAGCTAATAATGAGGATGCAAAATGAAACTGGAAACAGACCACCCTGATCTTCCAGACAGCAGTCCCTGATAAACCAGTGGTCACAACACTGCACTGCTAGTTCAGGGGTTTTTTTCTAGTGGCAGAAAGAGTAAGCAGGTACCAATGAAAGTCACACTTTCAGAAATCAGATTGATGTGGAAGGATAACAAGTCTTGAGCTGGGATTGTCCTGATAGCATATGAATACTTTGGAAAGAACTGTATAAGGGGAGAGGAAGTGTAGTTTCAGTAAGTCAAAGGTAATTTAAAAATTTGATTTTGAATTATTTGCAGGTATCTTCCCCAATACTTTGAAACAGTTTGGTTACAATTGTTTGGTGCAGGGCATTCAAGAAAAAGGCTTTTTTAGCAACACACTGAAATGTCTATGAAAAAATGTGCTATAACAGCTTCTGACAAAATTAGATTCTTAAAATTAGGAATGTGAATTCATATCTAGGTGCTCTGTTAAATATTCCCTTTGCCAAAAGCAGATGTCATTTAATTTAAATCCTTACCTTTGGTACTTTTTAGGGGGAAAAAGAAAGAAAACAAGGAAGTGATGTAGACATTTGGGCTCACATTATGCACTCTTAGAGGTCAGTTTAGAAAACATTGTACCTGCAGAGAAACTGTAGTCATTAAGGCCATTTTCAGTTAAATATTGACCTGGGCACTTTAAAAATACATAGCTCTTCAATGTTACATCATGAATGCATACATTTATATCCACTGCGTGGAGGTGTGAGGGCAGTAAGACTGGTATCATTAGTAAACATCACGGTTATATTAATAAACAGATTTATTTGAGCTAAAGCTTTGACAATGTAAGTATGCAAGTGCTGTGGCACTGCCTGCAGAACTCAGTTGCACAAATGTATTGGGTAAGCTTCACTTCACAGACCCAATTGAGTTTGGTCCATTCTCCAGGCAGGGACATGTTTCTTAGACATTAGGCTTGTAAATGAAATCTGGGTAATTAAAGTCTACTGATGCCAGTGACCACCTCTTAGTGTTTCCTTCCTTTCAAAGCTTTGTACACAGAAAAGCTTTCTTATTCCAGTCAGCAAGTTAGCTGGCTGCTTTCCCTCTTCAAAACTCACTCCTCTTGACTAAGATTTCAGTATTAAACTGCTGTCAAACATCTGGCAGCTTTTAGATATGTTGGAGTTAATAAAGAGTAAGTAAGAAAAAGCAAGCTCTCTCAAATGGCAAGGCTCACAGTCCTCTCAAACCAAGTATTTCAAAACCAGCATTTTCATTTGGTCCTTCTGTCCGCTCCTCATTAACTCTGAGCTCTGTGTTGCTATTGTTGTTGATGATGATTTATTATGCATGCTGAAACATAAATGTTTCCAGATTTTTAGAAACAGTTTAAAGAAACATATTCCTGCCTCAAGATCTTATAACCTGCTGTTCTTTATTCCCTTTAAGTAACATGTTCTTTGGCCCATTCTAGTCACTTGTGGAAAATAGAAGTCAAAATCAGGATATACAATAAGATTTCTTTTTTCAAAGACAGCTACCTGTGGATATGGTGATGTCCTTGATTTTGACTTTGTGCTTGAGAGGCGAGATTTGCTTCCCTTTCTGTTATCCGTTATGGTTGGAGTTGAATTTGCATATGAGAATGCCGGCTTGGTAGCAGTGACCTGATCCAGGGAGAGCTGTAGTCCTTTATATTCAGTATCCCTATATAAAAGGCAAAAGTGAAAAACAAACTCACTTCATATCTTAATGGGAAACATTCCTTCCTTCTAAGTGGGGGGTGGAAACAAAAGATATTTTTCAGGAAAAAGAATAAAACAATCCAGGGCAGGCCAGTGTATCCCCCTAATACATTTGTGGAGTATAGCTTACTAAAGAATGGCACCATTTTTATACAGAAAATATGATTGCTTTTTGCATCCAGCTGTTATCATCCTGATCTACTTTCTGCAGTAATAAAAAGCCAATGGGATGAGTATTTCTGAGATTTATATTACAGTTCTACATTAGTCACACAGCTAAGCAGTAAATAGGATAGATTTTCCTAAAAACTCTTTAACCATACAACTGCAAACTTACCACATATGTATGTGTGTGTGTGTTTTCATATGTGTTGCACACAACAGCCTACACAGCTGACTAGCTAAATTGAATAACATACTTTTTTAAATGGAAAAGACTTGATCTTTAAGGTCATAGTTTTCATTGGTTTTGAGGTTTTGGGCAATTGGTGTAAATTTTTGATTTTTTGTTTCTTCTGTGAGTCCTCTGAGTGTTTATTCCCCCATTCAGAATTTTTTATACCAGTTTATCAGTTATAGAAAATAGCTAAATAAATACAAATCTTGTGATTGAAATATTTTGTCCATCTCTCACAAAATACTAGAAGTTTTCTATGGGGGGCTTGTGAAGTTCAGTGAGACTCTTCAAACTTTCTAATGAATACCTAAAAGTAAGGGAAACTGGCATTGTTCCTAATGTCTTACTAACCATAACGTGGGCATATGCATTGGACTGCACCCCTCTGCACACATCTGCATGTCTGCTGATACCCGGGGGAGTAAGAAATGAGCTCTCCAGCTTTCATGTAGTCATACGGAACCTATTCTGACAATGATTTATTGAAAGAGAGCAAAGCAAGAGCTTCTTCCTGACCTACCTACCTGGAGGAAAAGAGGGAGGATTCATGATTTTTCTCTTCCTTTGTGTTACCAGTAGAGAAGCAAGAGAACAAGGGAAGAATAATGCTTCTTTTATGCAGTCAAAGAGGTAACATTCATTCACACATTACCCCATACTCCACCTAAACTTAAAGATTCATATTTAATGAATTATATTAATAATAAATAATTTACCCAGCTTTAACAACAATATCTTGCTCTATATTCACACATATGTTGATGTGTAAACCATAAGAGTCTAACATTTTTTTTAAAAAGGAGCTGCATGACAACCTGAGCATATCATAACTTAGCACACTGAAATGTTTCCAGATAAAAGTCAGGGACAGAAGGATAAACTTGAAAACTCACTGGAATAAGTGAAATAGGATGAACCTTTGAGCAGGCTCAGATAAACCTGCAGAACATGCAAATTAATTCATCCCAGTTCTAAAATAACTTTTTTTCCTCTGATAAGCAGCAAACTTATTGGTTGAAGAGGTTTAGATTTTTTTGGCAATGTAGACTATGTGTAAATGTAACACATGAAAGTGAATCCCTGACATTAGAACTGCACTGACTACACTGTTTCCAATCCAAAGCAGACAGAGCCTGGTCAAGTATAAATAATGCTTTGTAATGCAAAATTAGTTCTTAATAATGTAATTTCTTCAAATTTTGACTTTAATAGAAATAGGTCTCTGCTATAATACCTGCATTTCAAATATCCTGTCTGCAGTGAAAGCATCTGAATACAGGGATTTGCTTTGGCCTATTTGACAGGTACAGCTCATCCACGTATTTTGAAAGCAGTAATCTTTTCTGTGGTTACTCCCAGAATCCAGACACTTTGTCTTGACATGCAAAGCATCTGTCTCAATAATTGATTCCTACCAAATTTTCTTTATGTTATACAAAACATCAGAAACAAAGGACGTCCAATAATTTTCATATTTAACCACTCCAATAGCATGAGATTTTATCAATAGTCCGAAAAAACTATCAGTCCCCCTGATATACACATTTCCCCTGACTATTTAATTATAAGAAGAGGAGGGTCCTGCGGTCTCAGTGCCAGATGCAGAAAATATTGCCTCCAGAAACTAAAATTAATCAAAGCTAAATAGATAAGTTGTTCACAGACCTGTGTTATGAGGAGCTTTTCTTTTGATTTGAGCCTACCGACCCTTTTACCTCTCTTTTTTCTGGAGAACCCATAGCTCTGTTCTTCTGCCATTACCTCCCCATCTCTGGTGTGAGCCACCTTGTAACAGTCTGCTGCTGTCTCCTGCCACTGAAAGAGCTTTAAAAAACTGGACTAAATACCACCCTGGTATTCAGACCACAGACTGTCACTCTAACACTGCTTGTCTGCTGTTACAATCTGTGTAAGGGCCGAGCATTCAAATCACAGAGAGCACACTCTACAATGCTTCTAGGTCGTGGTAACTAAATAAAAACCCAGTCAAACCAGACTGACCAAAACCTTGCATGCATTCCAATGTTACTTTTCTAGGTCCTTGGTATCATGATGGTGAGGAGTCACTGTGCCAGAACACCACACATTAGGATAAACATCACAAGCTGGTATTTACAGCCAGTTGCTTAGACAGTAGCATCATCAAACAAAGGATAATAAGAAAAATACCTAAAGTTCTTTCTGCCAAATGAAAAGTTCCTTAGAAAAAGAGCACATCTGTGCTCTCTTTCCAGATGAAACACCTTGACTTTTTAGCCTCACTGAGTCATGATTCAATACCTTCTCAACTCTGTCCTAGCACAGTTGCCCTTCAGAATAACCAAGAGAGACACCAGAACACCATCAGTAAACAGCCAAGATAAATACCAGAAGTTAAAAAAAAAAAAAAAAAAAAAAAAAAAAAAAAAAAAAAAAAAAAAAAAAAAAAAAAAAAAAAAAAAAAGGCAAGCAAAGAAAACACGGAGGAAGAGTCCAGTGGTCCCAATGTCAAATGCAAAATATGTTCCACCAAGAAATGAAAATGTTTGAGTATATCCATATGCACTGCGAGGCAAGATACCAGAGAAAGCAGGGCTCCCAGTGATACGCAAACAGCAGATGGAGATTCTGCCAGCTTTCTGCAGGAATTTATAAAACTTCCACCAACCATGGAACTGTAATCTCCAGATTCCTATTCGCAAACACCTGAATCATCTATTACACAGTCCTAGCCCCACAGCAGTACTGCATCTTGTTTTCTACATGTAATTAAAAAACAAGGTGGTGGATATGATCATCTTCCTCCAGGGTCCTCACCTTCAGGATCCCACAGGGATCCATACAGTCTACATCTATCTACATGAGACTGCTGAGAGAGAGAGTGATATGGCATGTGTTCAATTGCTAACAGTATGTTGCTGACAATCTACTATTTATCTCATTTTCTGATGCAACTATCATCACTATAAAACATCAGAATAACTACAGGAAATTAGTTCTTAAATGAAGAACAGATGAATCAAACTGAATCCAGACAAGACCAAAGTGATGCTTCTTTGGAAAGGGAAACACATTGAAGACCTCCACCTTTTCATGATGGGAAACAGCCATTCTTTCCACAGTTGGATGGAAATTCTAGGTCCTCTTTGACTCCTTGAAAAACTTGGAGGCATATGCTTTTGGTAGCATATGCTTAAAAAAATGTATTATTTTTCCTCTATCTTGTCTCCCCCACTCTCCATATGAGAATCTGGCCAGTATGGTCAATGTACCAGGCACCTACAGGCTGGATTACCATGCTTCACTGTAAGCACAAATAAATCAGAAGACAAAGGGTAAAATCCTCTTGCTACAATATGCTGGTTCCCATTTTCTTCTCAGATCTAACTTCCAGAAGCATTTCCACTCTAAACCACGTGTCTGGCTCTTCCAATGCCCCTTATGAAGCTTGGCCTAATCTTGAAAGTACTTATTGGTGTACCACATGTGCACCACGAGAAACCAAGGATTGATGGCTGAACCAACTGCATTTCTTTGCAATGAAGCATCTGAAAGTTGAGTACAAAGCATTTTTCACTAAAGGAATCTAGCTATACTGAGCTACAAAGGTGGTGAAGGACAAAGGCTGAAGCAGCAAAATGTTTGGAAGAGGAAGCCAATCTGCTTGCACGTGACTTGGATGCTGGATGGACCTGCAACACTTGTGTGAAGAGTTGTCACAATTCAGCTTTAGAAGACACTTTCTGCGTACTACCATGCCAAAATACAGTATACAAAACATGGCAACAACGGTCTGTCTATTCAAAGTTTGAGGAAAAGATAACAAATCATTAGCAGACAGATACAAAAAAAAAGAACAATAAGGGAGTGCCAGAGCACCACAAAACCTGAATTCTACGCAGACAGCAGAGCTTGCACAACTACAGTGACTAAACATGTGGTTAGAGATCACCGTGACACTGAAAAAAAGAGAGTTTTTTTATGTGGCCTTCTTGAAGGAAAAAAATATGAAAAAGGGGTGAAATAGCATTGCTAGAAATAACATTGGGAAAGAATGGAAATAGTGGTAGAGGCCCAGTGGACACAGTATGGCCCAAGACAAACCAAAACAGTACATACAGACAAGTTGAGCCTTTTTATAATTTTGTTTCTTCCATTAAGAGGGTGATATTTGGTACTACTATCACCAAAATCTGAAAACTAAAGTGAGACTAGGCATTAACATTAGAAAGCTAAAGGCACAAATAGTTTTCAAGGTATTGAGACTCCCTACTTAAAGACAGTCTTGGCTATAAAACAAAAGAGAACTTAAACCATGAAAAATGCTTTCAAATAGAAAGAGCAGCTAAATAGGATGCATCCAGAGGAAGAAGTAAAATAATGGCATCCACTGGTAATGAATAAACATCCAGATTCATCCCAAAAGTATTTAAGAGGTACAGCCAGACTCAAGAATACGGATCTTACATATCCACAGTCATAAGCAGCATAACCTTCAAAACAAGAAGAAAACCTTCAGAAAAGAACAGAAAAATGCTCAACCCATGGAAAATTCTGCAAAAGCCATAAGAAAAAGCATCTTTTTACATTAATACCACTACATGCCAGAAAGGAAAAATAAGCTACTCCTGCAGTGACTGAGAAGATACAGATAACCAACAAAGAGGCAAATATTTACAGTGTATTTAGTTCCTTCAAAAGATACCAAATTTAGACACCTTAAAGAAGATTAACAGAAATTCAGTTTTCATACATGGAGTTATAGCAATGGATTAGAAATGTGTTTCAGTTCATTGTCTCCAGCAGCAGTCAAAAGATCAGTATAGAGCTGAAACTCTTATTCTTTGGTATTTTTCAATTGAATAATATGTAGTGATCATGCTGTCACTGAAAATCACAGCAAATAATGAATAAAAAGGTATCATGGGAGCACCTAAACCTGATAAACACTGGATCTACACCTATGTCATTCTATACATATATTAAAGTAGTTCATGAAGTACAAGTTGAAAGTAAAAGCATTAGGTGATCTTACTGGAGCAGGTTCCTACATCATTTATACAGTCATTCACATGACTGAAGCAAAGCAGAAAATATTGTTCATACAAAAGAAAACAAGGTTTAATTATAACTGGTTACACTATTATTTCAATTGAATACATGATAGATGTTCTTAATTTCCTCCAGTATTACATGGAAAAACCATTAAAAGGGTCATACACCCTCCAAATTTCTTTTAGCTAAAAATCAGAAAAATTAGATGTCTCAGATTTTCTGCCAGTCTAGCAATAGAAATTGTGAGATGAAACCAAAGGTGTCAATGTCATTAATTTTCAGCCTATTTTGCTGAGTTATTGCAGTTCAGTTAAAAACAGACATGAAGGTGACAAAAGTCTGGCACTTCCTCATGCATGTCTGACCACAATCCTGCAATATATCATTCTTCTACTTTTAAACAATGCCTGCAACTTTTAACATTTCCTCACTCCAACTCATGCAATGCTAACAGAGCACCATTCAGCAGATGAATGAAAAGAGAACAGATTCTGGCTGTTTGTCATCTTCATGGCTTTCTAAATCAGCAGATGGTACAACAAAACAGACAATTTCCTCATCTGCTGTGTCCTCTGTTCATGTACAATGTGTCTCAGAAATGTTTACAAAGGCCTCGATCTGCTCACGAGATTTGTCAGGAGGAGCATATGCAATCCCTTTAGCATCCTCCAGAACCAGTCAAAATAAGTAGGTTTCACTCAGCTCGTACAGGAAGCCAGATTTCAGGACAAAATGAGAAAAAAGCTGTTGAACCTCACTGCTTGTTATGAAACTATTCTAACATTCAGTTGTGCAACCTCAGAGATACTCCCTGCCTCAGCTGTTCTATCAGTTATTGGGATGATGTTAGCAAACATCCTTTCTAAAACTTCTTGAGTGAATAGCCCCATACAGGCCTCACCCACTGGTCACCAAAGTAATTAGAAAGACCCTCCAGAAATCTTTCAAGTGGTTGCTTATTATTAATACACTTAATGGTTAAACCATGCATCTACTTGGAGAAGTATGAGTACTGTATATTGGATCCCTTCATTAAGTTCCAGGCACCCATTTATCTCCATAAATAGCACAAGCAACAGTAGCTGTTTACATCTTGTTGAGTCAAAGTTTACAGCTTCTCCAGCCATGAGATTCACTTACATGATACTGTGTTTCTATATTTGCTTTTAAACATGAAGCAATCTAAACCAGGAAGGTTCATTAATTTATTTGATGCATTCAGAAAAATTGAAGCACAAATTTTCCTGTGCAGGTCATGTAACACAAATTTCTGAGGGTATCCTCTAGAAAACTGCTGTCAGATAAATTCTATATATTCCCTGATTGGTTTCTCATCTCAGAATGCAGTCTAACTGCCAGCCAAAGTTAAATAAAACATCCTGGCCTCTAGATAATCATGGTGTGGAAGATTTTTCAGCAGCCTGAGGGTACAGTTTTTTCATTTTAAACCACGTGCCTAGCCATCTTTGGCTCCAAAAAAGAGACCTCTGTACACTGCATTTGCCTTTATTTATTAGACCTGCCAGATGAAAATATGCACCAGGAACTTATTATTGTTTGTGAATAAAATGCCTAAGATATCCCAGGCTAATTACATATAAATAAAATTACAATTTTTAGTTTCCGTGGAAAAAAAAAATACTTTAATTAATGAAATATGATGACCCAAGTTTAATTCTGTAACATTTATTTATATTCATAGTACTTGCTTTCAAACACAAGATGCTTAGGAGAACAACTGCCTAATGTCATGTTTGATATATATTCAGTTCTTGCCAAATTAAAAGGAGAAATATATTTGACAGGAGTTTGTAAATGTTTTTATATGTTGGAATATGTTACCTATTAGAATCTGCCTCATAATAAGAAAATTGTTTTAGAGGGACATGGCCCCAGAGTCTGCAATGTTTTTTTGTTTGGTTGGGTTTTTATATTCTCAACTAGTTGAGAATACTTTACCTGAAGGCATGTTAAACCTTGCAAAATTGCATTTATCACATTCATACTGTCAGCTTTTACTAAATTATTATGGTGACTTTGTAATCATTTGGGGGGTTTATTACTTTAAATTCACTGGCACATTCAAAATAATATTTTTGAAGGAACAAAAGGCCTGTTAAATGAGACTTTAAAAACTCTAATTTTCTTTTCTTCCAGCTACTCTCTTTCAACCAGGCCATTAAAACCAATGTCACTTCAGTGCATCAGCAAGTGCATGTAGACAGCACCCCTTTAAGAATTAGTGTCACATTAACATAAGATCTCTCATATCCCTGTAGAATGGTTTCCATTCTGCAGAAAGCCAGACTGACAGCGATGCAACAGACTGCTGTTACACAGGGTAGATTTTCCCATCTCAGAATTCTTAACATTTTTCTGTGTTAAAAAATATACCTTGAATATCACTGAAACCCTTAAGACACCAATCTGGTAGCCAAGTGACCTGCATTCAATTCCCAACCTCTGAAAGGCTACTAGTGCCACAGAAGATGAATCATGTATCCTGGGATTTTAGCAAGCATTTGGCACTCACCTGAGCTTACCATCGAGGCAGCCAAGGGAACTTTTAATTTAGCCCAGTACTGATTGCTTCTGAGAATCCCAACTTCAACTTTCACAGAATCACAGAATCAACTAGGTTGGAAAAGACCTCTAAGATCGAGTCCAGTCTGTGACCGAACACCACCTTGTCAACTTGACCATGGCACTAAGTGCCACATCCAGTCTTTTCTTAAACACCTTCAGGGGTGGTAACTTCACCACCTCCCTGGGCAGCCCATTCCAGTGCCCAATCACCCTTTCTGTGAACAACTTCTTCCTAATGTCCAACCTAAACCTCCCCTGGTGCAGCTTCAGACTATGTCCTCTTATCCTATTGCTGGCTGCCTAGGAGAAGAGACTGGCCCCCACCTGGCTACAACCTCCTTTCAAGTAGTTGTAGAGAGTGGTAAGGTCACTCCTGAGCCACCTTCTCTCTAGGCTCAATAACCCCAGCTTGCTCACCCGCTCCTCATTTTGCATTTGCTGTATTAGCTCTGAAGAGGAAGATAACAATATGCTATTGTAGGTAACACTTACTTTGTGAAATATCTTTGTGTGTCTTGCCTATTAAACTTCAGCTTTTTGTTGGAAGGAGCAACCTCCTCTTTTGATATCAATGCATGATAGCTGACGTTACTGAGCGAACTCTGAGCTGTGTGCCATCTGCACATCACCCCAGATAACAAAAAATACGTTTCCCAAGGGCAGTACCCATGTCACTATTGATGCAAAACATGCTTTTATTATTTCAGAATCTCCATGTATTCAACACAAACATTTTTAACTATGTCCTATACTATTTATCCTTGATTAAACCTCTGCTGGATAGTTAATCATTAATGATTTCTTTACAATTGCTGTTCAAACAGCTCATTCATGTCAATGACATATAAAATTTCACAGACGTGTTCTTTAATTGGATTCATTTATTTCTAATCTACTTAAGTCTTCACTACTGTAATGCTTGACTAAATAGACATTAAACTCACTTATTTAAACTGCTAAAATAAATTTGAAATGTATTTTATGAATAAAAATATTTGACTGAATACATGTAATACCATTGTTATTGTGTACATAACTGAGCAGAAAATATTGGAAATAGCACACTAGATCGCTCTTTGACATGCTTGGACAAAAGGATTTGAGAGGACCCTGATGATTTTTTGGCAGAGATTAAAAATGAACAGGTTTCTAAAGACTAAGGATTTCTACAGCACATTAAGGTATGTAATAAGCAGAACCAACAGGAGCTCCTCATGGCTTTCATGGGTTTTGGATGTTGTCATTTTAAATCCAAGCACTGTTTTGGAGATAAAGGCCTTATACTAGTTCTGTCCCCTCATGGCAAGGGCTAAAACCAGCTAAGATGCTTTCAAGATTTGACTGATCTGTTTTGTAAAAGTAACTGAAAAGGTGGCATGAAATTGGATAAAAGTCCTACATCTAGATGTTTCGTAGCCACAAAACACAATGATGCAGCTATGGACTCCAAGTTATCAGGGACATATACAACACTCTTCTCTATGGGGCTTAAGTATGGTCTTAAAAGCCTAGTTTTGAATTTTGTTTCTAAAACTAGTGTTCTTAAACTCTGTTTTGGTGAAGAAACCTCTAACCTCTATGATTCTCCACTTACACTGAGAAGTTTTACAAAAGTAAGAAGCATCACATTACAGAGTGGTCACTGATATAACACAGACTGCCCTGCGTGTAAGAAAATGCACATCATGGCATAACTATGCAGTAAATGATTATAAAGATAAGGATTATACCTCATACTATTCATAAACCCCTCATGCACTGACATTTCAAATATTGTATATTCTGACCATCTTATCTGAAAACCTGAAAAACCTTAGAGTGGGACAGCAA
Organism: Empidonax traillii; assembly: GCF_003031625.1. NCBI lineage: Eukaryota > Metazoa > Chordata > Aves > Passeriformes > Tyrannidae > Empidonax > Empidonax traillii. The sequence goes on from NW_020955282.1 coordinate 344,779, forward strand.
AGATGATGGGCTTAGAACAGCCTCAATATGAGAAACAATTAAGGACTCTCAAGCTGAAAAAGAGTTGACTGGAAGAACAAAATAAGATTGGTAAATTATGAGCAACATAGAGAAAATTATTAGAAAGCAGTTTTTCAATTCTTCTTCTAACAGAAGAAATAGGGCCTGTGAAAAGAACAAAAAAGGTGGCACTTTCACAAAAAAAAAAAAAAAAAAAAAAAAAAAAAAGCCTTTCTTGCCACATTTACTTAACCTTGACAAAAGCTCACATGGTTTCTAAAAATAAACAGGTAAATTTGTGGAGGAAAAAAAAAACAAAACACAAAACTAATACTCTCAAAGATCTCACTTCTTTCTAGGAAATCATTTGAACTTCTCAGACTGGGAGAAAGTACTGGGGCAGTATTACTGCATGCTTCCCCTATTTTTTAACTCTTTCCAAAGTATTTTCCATGGTCAGTACCGATATGTGTCTGAATCTGTGTAGCTGTTCTTATGTTACACTCTATACCACAGTAGTTAAGCAATTTCATACTTCAGTTCCTTTGAAACTGTAAAGAGTGGTCTTGATAAGTTGCTGTTATTGCTTTTAATAATTTACTCTAAAACTTAAATTAGTGATATTTTAGGTTTTATCAACTCCTCTATGTTCACCATAATTAAAGCTCTGTTGTGACAACATTCCTAAGATCCTAAGCCTAATACTTTAAAAGTTAGTTAGCTTTTCTATGATGACTTTCTAAATAAGCTTATGAAATCTGGGAATAATTTATTTGAGACAAACATTTGTGCTTGAAAACTTATTTACTATTCAATCTATTTGTTCCTCTTTGGAAATTTTCTGTCTGCATGCCTCATAATGTACTTGCCCATCATTTCAGCCTGCTTTTTCTGATCAACTGCCCCTTACAGTGAAGGGGCATGTTGAGAACAAAAGGATTCATGAACTCTTTCTGGTGAGGACATCCCATTTACAGTAGATCCCTTTCTCTTTCATCAGATTAGTCCTCCCTTGTCATAAGACTTTCACTTTCCTTAGGAGAAGCAGTATTTCTCTAAAACAAGATACTTTCTGATTCACTTGTCCAAAGTTCCTCAGGTTTGGCTAAGGGAGAGCACTTTGCCTCTAAAGGCCATCATGTGCCATTATCTGCCCACATACCAAAAAAGCGTGATGTAATACTTAATAACTACTTTTCAACTGAGCCTTCTTTTGCTTGAATTTTAAAGGTAAGGGGAAGAAGACAGGGGAAGACTCTCTTTGGATTTTTGGGGAGAATGGCTTTTTGGTTTTTTTACAAATTAATATACCTGTTTTCTCATTTCATTTTTTGTACCAGAGTAAACGACCTTTTAGCTCCTTCACAGTAAAATCTCTACTGCAGCCAAATCCCACCCACATTACTTGCCATTTGGATCTAAGTCTCAGTTCATATTGGCTTGGTCATCCAGCTTTGACAGACATACAATGTATAAAGTTTTATGTTGATAAACCAGGAAACAAACAGCAGGAAAGGACAATATCATGAGGCCATAAGGTAATACACCATTCTCCATTTTATTTGATTCTTTCCTAGTAATCACTGATCCTGTCTCCTCAAAGTGTAGATTATACATGGTTATATTTACTATGTAGATCCATTAAATGTTAAAATTTATATAGGGTAACTTGTTTTACCACCTAGACTCTCTGGGCAACACAATAAGTTAAACCCCCATCTACTGCACAGCTGCTGCTTGCCCCACATCTTCTATCAAATTCAAAAGATTTTTTTAATGGTCAGGATAAAAACAATTCATAATTAAGACACACAGTTCAAAAAATGCATACCCATGTTAAAACCCAGCTTATGAAACTGAAGAATGAGTCTCCAGTGGGTCAAATGTTTATAGGTAGTAAAATAGTTAATAGGAATATCTAAAATTTCTCAATAAATAAATAGAAATAGCTTAGTAAAACATAGCATCTAAATCTATCATCTGCCTAGTACCTTGGTCATTGCTTTGGCTAGGACAGGCAGGGGCTTTAGCTGGCTTTAGAATCATAGAATTAACTGGGTTGGAAGAGACCTCCAAGATCATCAAGTCCAACCCTTGATCCAACCCCACTGTGATTATTAGATCATGGCACTAAGTGCCACATCCAGCCTCATCTTAAAAACCTCCAGGGATGGTGAATCCACCACCTCTCCGGGCAGGCCATTCCAATGCCTGATCACTCTCTCTGTAAAGAACTTCTTTCTAATATCCAACCTAAACCTCCCCTGACAGAGCTTAAGCCTGTGCCCTCTTGTCCTGCTGCTGATTGCCTGGGAGAAGAGACCAACCCCCACCTGGCTACAACCTCCTCTTAGGTAGTTGTAGAGAGTGATGAGGTCACCCCTGAGCCTCCTCTTCTCCAGACTAAACGACCCCAGTCATTCTGTTGTCACTGCTTCACATGCACATTCATCAAGGGTTTCTGAATGCTTAGAAGTGTCTCTAACCAAGTAGAGACACTTTTATTGTTCCCACAAAAATGTCCACAGCATTCATGTAGATCAGCTCCACTGCCAACCTACAACTATCTTTGGACCAACACTAACAACGAATCTGCAGCTGAAGCAACTTAACACTTGATTTGGTTTGTGCAGTAAGTCCATTACATCACAATGTATGAAATTTACCGTGCTTGTGGTGATCACTTCTGTAGCATATACAGAGCAACTCCAGAGTATCACACCTGTGCAAATGGTGCTGTGCACCTTCTGCCTTACTGCTTTCTTGAGCTAACTAGATGTCACCATGGAAGCCCTAACTGCATGTTCCCGTGTTACACAGTTATAATCACACAGGCAGGCAGTTTTCTTTGGACTGAAGCCATGTCCCCACCCCCACTGCAGTTTTTTACAGACCAGAAAGCACCAGGGAGTCTGATTATCTTTTGGAAGGTGAAAATTTTTCTTTTACTCTCCTGCAAGCAGCTTAGGACCAACAGAATTATTTTGGGGAACATTGTTCAGAAGTTTGGCTGCAAATGGCAGGATGCTATCAAGCTATTTACCCCCAAACACAGCCTCTATTTGAACAAATACTCTGTTGAGTATTTCTACTCCTGAAGCAGTCAGTAAGAGTTATTATTTTGTTCTGTGTACAAAATAGTCTTTGGAAACAATAAGAGAAAAATATCATGCAATGCCTTTGGGTGGATTTTAGCTAACCAGGGCTTAAGTCAGAGGGAGAGAGTTTTCTATAGCAGCAGCCCAGGCTACAAGCTGCAAACCTTAGTACAGAGATGATCAAAGCAACAGGCTACTAGGGAACAGGCTGCTGTCAGGGCATGTTCGCTTCCTCACTGACAGCACAGATGTAAGAACATTGAATACTGGATGGGTTTAAAGGTCTTCACACTAAGTTATGTCAAAATATCTGCACAATGCTAGGGATATAGCCAAACTTTAATTAGTCAGGCATTTGAGTTTCCATAGTTGAACTGAAAATTCTGTAGATAATAGCTTTTATTTTCAACGCTGATGCCCCAAAGATTTATACACACTGGTCTGTAGCTGAAAAGCTATGGCTGTTCTTTATTATAACAAATGCGTCCTTCAAGTCATCTCTATTTGGCAAAGCCAAGGAATATTCTTATTTCTAATAGTGTGTCTAAGGGGTTCTTTATATTTCAAAACTGAATTCACAATGATATTATCATGTACTGAAAGTTATTTCTAAGCACTTCTAGAGCCTGACATGTATTCAAGTGCTTTAGTAAATTAGGACTTCTGAAATCTAATTGCACTAAGTGAATCAGAACAACAGACAACAACAGGAATAAATTGCCTAATTGTGTTAAAGATCATGAGATTGATTCCAGAGTTCAGCCATCCTGAAGGGTCAGATGCTATGCCCTTGTTCACACAGAGCAGTGCCTGCCTCCATAAATAGTGTCATCAAAGTGAAAGGGGCTGCTTCTGAAGTAACCCACTGAATACGAACATGTGTGCTGGAGCCTGGCCCACACTGTAAAGTACAAAAGAGAGGTGAGGGAAAGAGAATTAGATTTTAAGCAGATACTTGTCACTGCTGAATGGACAAAGGAGATTTATTTGTTAACACTTAATTTAGGCCATGTCAAAATGTCACATTTGCATGTGTATGAATAAAAACTAGCAAGAACAGCATAATGTAGAGGAAAGATCTTGCTTCAGAAGCAGTTTAGTAACTTATCACACCTGTTGTACCTTCTGATAATTACAGTGAAACAATATGGGAATGACAGCAGTACTGAGATGCAGCACAGAGCAACAAGAGCAAACATGCAACAGACTGAGGAAACAGAAGCAAAGCTAGCAAAACTGTAGGCCTGCTTAAGGAACATACTGCTGCTGTTATGAGAGCAGGAGCCAGTTCTGCATCCCACTGTGTGCAGAGTATCAAGAGAGTGATAGCATGCAAGGGAATCCTTTGACAGCAGTGGACTGCTTGGCCTGTCTCTTCTGCCCAGCTACTAACACAGTCCATAGACGAGATAAAAACCAGCAGACACTCTTTCAACTGTCTCTTCAGCATTCTGAACTATCACAGAGCAGTGAATATAACCTTAAACCCCATGGTCTACTGTCTCCCCTGCTCTGCCACATAGGGAGGACCATTGGGACTGATCCCCAAAGGGACTGAAGCACCCAGCTGCCATAGTGATGTTCACAAGTCTCGTTTATGCCGTTCAGAGTGCAGAAGGGCAGAGTAAGGATAAAGTGTGAACAACCTCTCTAGCAAGAACAGCTGTGCTACAGTGTACAGTCCAATACTTCCATGTAAAGTAAAATCTGTGGCAGTTTACCTTAGACCATAAACCCTGGCGTTTTAGGAGTAAGAGTCCCTGGAGCAGGCCCCCGTACCTTTCATCAGTGAAGTGAGGCAGACAGCTGGAGATAGTAATTGCTTCAGCTGCTGCCCCTGCTGAATGTGTCTCAACCCCAGACAAACATTTTACAAGATCTGTAACTCAGTGTTTGGGAGGAGGGTGTTTCCAAAGGCAGCACACGGAATGGGAAAATGATGAAGTGGAAAGCATTTGAAGTCACCCTTCTTCCTAAGAATAAAGACACTTTTTTGCAATCTTGAATTTCATGCCGTGTGAGACTCTCAGCATGCACGCATTTAAACTAATGACTGTAAGGGTTTTTTCCATAGGTCTGAGCTGCAGTCCTTTAATCCTTTCTCTAACAAATAAAACTGTTCATAGGAACAGTGACTCCGGGCTCTGGTTTTAGTGCCCTAGCCATTACAGTCACCTGGTTTAAATACAAGCGTAGAAATTTGGAGTGAATTAAACAAATGGTAGCTAAGAAAGTCCCTATGTGAACAAAGAAGAACTACAAAAATGTGCTGTGGACACCTGGAAAAGCCTGTCTCCTATTTGCAAGAAATACATAAGCAGTGTTCCAGGGAGACAAGTCTGTAATAAAAACTAATGGCGAACAAACAGAATACTGCAAGAGGAATCTTCTGCAAGAGCTATACTTCAAGAGGAATCCTTTTATATTTTTTCTTCAAGGCATATGCTTCACAAATATTTTGATTTATTAACACAATTCCTTTATATATTTACACTGCTAATCAAATCACGTCAATGATGGTAAGCTTTACAGTCTTGGGAAAAGTACATTGCAGACTGAACAGAAAAAATGGGACCCAGTTCTGTGCACAATGAAGCAAGCGACAAAAATTCCCATTAATACAGAGAAACATAAAGGAAAAGTAGCAGGTCAAATTGGTCTCTACTATTTACAACTAATTAGGAAAAAAACCCAAACATTATCCAGTTAAGGGTACAAAGCCTTATCTTGAGTATTATAGGATGGATGACTAAGCTTATTCATGCAACTAGTTTCACTAATGATATGAGAAAGTATCCACAGGATTACTTCTGCAAGCAGTAACTTTCCCAGTGTATTCACTACCCTTCACACTCTGTCACACACTTGAGAGATACAAGACAACCTGTATCTACCCTTGACTAATAAAAGAACTATGTGGCAATTCCAGTTAGTTTGAAAGAAATTCTCAAGAAAGGTAGGCCTATGGGTATGGAAATATAATTTTTTGATTGTCCTATTGACTAGGAAGAAACAGAGGTGAAACCTGATGTCCTAGAGAGAGGACAAAAAGAGGATTTCTATGAAAAGCTATGAAAATATATAACTGTCCACAAATATGGGGAGAGCTTTTTTTCCACGTGAAACATGAATTTCCTCAATATGCCAGGAAGGACTGCTTTTGAAGTCTGAGCCATCACACATAAAGATAGTACCTTGCTATCTTTATCATTTCAAATCTGGTAGTACACAAAGCTACAAATAGTAATAATAATTCAAAGGTGAAGTGTGTAGATACAGTTAATGGTTAATTTATTCTAAATTGCATTGACCACATTGTTGGTAAAACATTTGTCAATATGGCAGTCATTTGTGAAATAATCTCTCAAATAAATTGCATTCAGTTTGTGTTCTTAATCAGGTCAACTGGGACTATATCAAATACATGCTGTATCATTACAACAGAGATTAGTCACAATTAGGTACCTAATCTGTGTTATCTGTATATGTCACCACTATTGTTATTCTTTTAAATGATAAAGGACAACAAAATATATATATAGGAAAGATTCTCTGGGCTCAAATTATTATAATATTTGCCCATGCTCAGAAAGTCAAAGGATTTTTACATTATGCGTTTGTTTAAGAGAGGGTTGTTTGCGATCCAAATATAAACTTAACTTCAGCAGTTGCATTTGCTATTAATTGACTCGTACTTGAGTCCCTTTATGTGATAAACATGCACAGCTAATAATCAATGATATGGTGACTGTGTGTACAGAACAAATAAGAAAAGAAACAAATATTCTGTCTGTACTCACATATGCCAGGCAGAATACAAAGAAGAGCAAATATGTGTGCTTTAAATATGGAGTCCTTAAAGGTCATTTATACTAATTTTTGATACACTGCTATTACGCCAAAAAAAAATCGCCTTTACTCATTCCTAAAATGCCATTGCCACTGTGCTGATTTAATTCAGTACATATACTTTTTACAAACATTTGTTCTGAAGTCTAGAATTCATGTTCTCAGAGCTTGGGATTTATGGAAAATTAACATTACCTCTTCTTTATTTGTTTTAACTGAGATGTGGGGAGTTCTTTTTGCATCAACTCTCTTTCATTCTTTCCTTTTTCATCATCAATACCACCCAAGCAAGCTGGGAAGCTACAAGGTAAGAGATTCTCCTTCTGCCTGCTCAGCCTGCACTGAAACTGCTCCAGACCAGTGTGGCACTTATGGCACTCAGTAACCTCTCCTTGCCAAAACAGAGCACTCAGGCTCTTCTCAACAGTGAGAAAAAGCTCCTTGTCCCATGAGCAAACCAAAAAAACTCATGGGGTTTTCCCTCAGTGAAGAAGTACTGTGCAAGGAAGGGAACCAGGGACCCAGTAGGTCAGAAATCTGCAGCACATCTTAGAAAGCTTATGACCCTTTTTGCAATTTTCCTATTTCCTCTTTGCAAATGAATTTTTGGCGGGAGTCATCCTGTCTTTCAAGTTCTAGCTTGCAATCCCAAATGTATGGGATTGCAATTACATTATTTCAAAACAAAAAAAACCCCACTAGTTTGTACCTCTTTCACTTTCTCCTTGGCTTCCACACACACGAGTCAATATGCAAAGGTTTGTATTTCTGTTCTGTAAGCATGTTCTTCCCCATTGGGTTTATAACACGATCTGGGTGCACCAGGCAAACTTGTGCCTGTGCCTCTACCAGAAGCTGCACCAGGGGCTCTGCCACACACCCACTGCCTGGTGGGTGAAGCAAGGGAGGAACCCATGGTACACACACATACTGCTCCTCTCAGCCTCTCTTGGTTTTCTGTAATAGTTCAATGCCATCCTTAAGGAACTACAGTATTTATAGGATTTATACCACCATAAAGTATATTAAACACTTGCAGATTTTGAGTGCTGCAGGACTGTGGCCAGCCCTCTTGGAGTGAAGCCTACCTTATACCAGAGGAAACTCTCAAGTTCCCATAACCTCTCATTTTCCTCTATATTTTTCCCACCTATCTTCCTCATTTCAGTGATAACGTCTTGACTCTGAATAGTTCACTAAGAAAATTAAGCCTGCTCTAGGTAGTTCAGCATCCCCCTGGCCGACTCTGCTACCATGAGCCTTTCCCTTAAAGCTCCCTCTACCTCAGGTTACCCTACCTCAGGTTACCCATTTCAGATGATGACTGCATCTCACTTTTTAAAAGCTTGACTACATGTCACTTTTTAAAAAGCCAGCCCTTTCTCTGCTTACAACCCCCTGGCACATGGCAAGGCCTGTTCTCCCTGCATATTTTTCTGAATGGTAGGCTAGCCACAGAAGTAGAAGAAGAATACTAATTATGATTATGATTAATAATAATAATGCTCAAGTTATGCCTATCCCCTGGAGCCAGGGCAGCAATTGCAGCAGCAGCAGCCCTGCTGCAAAAGAAAGCAGCATACAATCTCTTCTTCTGCAGCTCCCTAGTGAAGAGCCAGGCAGTGTTGGTGTCTGGATTGCAGCAGTCTGCAGCACATGGCAGCTGCCGCAGCCAATGCTGGACCTCCCAGTTTTCAGCGTCCCCACTTTAGCCAGTCTGGCTCCCTCTCTGCCCTCCCGCCGTCCTCTGCACTCGAGGCAATTAAGCAAAGGGCGTAAGAGGAGACTTGGAGGCTTACACGGAATAACGAAGTTGCCCACTTCATTCTCTAAGGGAAATCTTGGAAAAAACAACTGTAGTCCTACTACATGTCAGTCTGGCTGAAAACAGATTCTGAAAATCCATATTCATGCACGAATATAAAAAGACGCTGCCTCCAACGATAAGTCAGCTGAGGCGGAGGAATCCCCCTCTTCGTCTACCGCTCCTAAGGGGGAAGCCGGCTTCCCTGCAGCGCCGTTTTGAGAGAGGGGGAGAGGGTGCTCAGGCGTCCCGCCTCCAGGCGGCGAGGAAATCCCACGGGGGCGCGGAGCGGGGAACACGCAGTCCGGCGGCTGCCCCCGCAGGTCGAGGCGCCCCGGAGCAGCGGGCTGTGGAGGTGCAAACTACCTGCGAACAGGCTGACCGCGGTGCCCCCGACCTCGGTGACACATCTGGGGGCTAACAGACACCTGGGCTGTGTGACACTGGCGGTGACCGCGGCACCTGAGCGCAGCCAAGGGCGTAGGACGGCACATGGTACAGCCAGTCATGCTGCTGGAACACAGCTCCGAAGGGCTTGTCTGACCGGCCCCCATGGGGGTACCAGAGCACTTGCTATTCTGTGCCAGCCTGAAATTCTGGTGCCCTGTCGGTCACGCGGCAACCAAGGGGCAGATTGAGCTGCATGCCCAGCTGGCTTTCAGCAGATCCGCTGGGATGTTTCATTTCCACCCCAATCATTTGAGGTAGAATTCCGTGATTGATGTTCACGCTTTTGGGATTAAAGAAGACGGAAATGAGCGATAATCTCAAATGCTCGTAGAAAAACCAGTAGCGTTTCTGGTGACACTCCAGCGTGCTAGTTACCTTTCACGTTCCTAGTTTCTTAGCGTTACGATACACTAATTTTTCCCTCTTCGCAGTTCCCCGTTCACCTAAGGCAGGTGCTTGGACTTAACTGAGAAAAATAAACGGCGAAAAATACAGAGAGGGGCTAGTACAGGGAGAACGGACATACAAATGTTCAGAATAGAGCAGAGGTGATAACGCCTCTGCTGATAGGCGTCCTTGCTGAGGGAATGCCAAGGTATTACGCAGCACACCATTTTAAAGGGAATAAAAGGGATATTTTTTTTCTTAAGGGAAATCGCAGTTTACTCCCTACATCAAAGTGCTAAACCAAACGTCTGTTTTTTCATGCAGGTGCAGTCACCCCTGTCTGATAATTTTAGAGCTCGACGCCCGTTATGACCTTACGCACCAAAGGGACTGATTATGCCCCAGCAACGCATGCACCCGCAGCCCCTTTCCCACTCCACCAGCCACACCCCCACACGTGACCAGAGCCGTGGCCTACGTGTCGAGCTACTTTATTTTGGGAAGCACGCCTTAAACTGGGCTGCCAAACCACTCGCCACATGGGCACACACGAAAGCCTTAACGGGAGAGTCATAATGCTGCCATCGCCGCAGTTTTAGGAGAGGGGAGGCTTGTGCCTCTCAGACGCACATCCTATACCTACATTTTTCTCCAGAATAAAAACCTAAATATATAAATAATAATAATAGTTTTAAAAAAGCAGCAGCGGAACAGAGGAATAGCAAGTCCCCTAGAATCAACGATGTACGGCCGTCCTGACCGGTCGACCAGTCCTACAACCCTAATGAAGTATCAGCGCTGCCAGCAGCAGCTACTGACGTGTCCAGAGGAGATGCTAACAATCACCATGAAAAACACTTCAAAACAGACCGAGCTTCCCCTTCCTCATTGGGCCTCTGTGTTTCAGTCTAAGTAGCATAGCTAGAGCACAACATCCACAAATACAGGGAGATGTATTAAGATATACGGTAACTCAGCATTTACTCTATTTTTTTTTTAATTCTGTTTTATTTTATTTTTTAAAAAGTTTAACTGACCCTTCTGGTCACCAACTTTCTTGTGGTTCACTATAAGGATCACACTCCAAGAACAAAAAAGAAATCTCCGAGCTTTGATAGAGACTCTGGATGAAATTAAGAACTTCAAACCCCAGATTTTTGAAAAGAAAAACAGATGTCCTGTTTGTTGAGTATAAATAACTCGGTACGTGGAAGCCTTTTCTTTTACGCCGCATTAAATTTTATTTAATGCTGGGTGCATTTGAACACTAGAAAAAAAAAAAAAATAAAAAGGAAAAATAAGGAGGGGGCAGCAAAATATGTGGGTGACAAACCTCTAAATCTTTTCCTCTCTCGAAAGAGAAAGAAAGAGGCAGACGGGAAACCCTTCATCTAGATGAAAGCGCTCAGTGCGTTTCCTAGCAGACCTGGTGAGCCTGCCCTGGTCAGTGCGGCTGCGAGGGGGTTCAGCAGCCGTCCCCGGGGCAGGGGGGAGAGGCGGGCGGGAGAAGAGGCCGCGGGCCCGGCCCGCAGCTCCCGGCGCGGGGGGGACAGGCAGGTGCCTGTCGGCGGGGTTCGGCCCCGCACGGCCCCGCACGGCCCTGCGCTGCTCGGAGCGGCCCCAGGCTGACTTACGTGAGGACGTAGTTGACGCTGACGATGCAGTGCGGCCGGGAGGAGCGGCTGTTGTGCACGATGGTGGCGTAGCTCTGCACCCACACCCAGCCGCCGTGCTTGGCCAGGAAGCGGTAATACTTGGTGGTCACTTGCCCTTTCACCAGCACTGCGGGGACAAAGTGGGGAGAGCCTCAGTGCGGCTCCCGCCTATAGTTGGATCAGCCCCGGGAAGGGGGCGCACACTCCCCCCAGACCCCTGTGGGCGACGAGAGGGGTTAGGAACCCTTTAGCATCACATGGGGAAGCGGCAGGGTCAGAACACCCCGTGAGCAAGGGTGACCTCCGGGCAGGGCTGATCTCAGTACCTGAGATCGTTATTAAAGGCTATTTGGGGAGATTGGTGGGGCGGGGCGCGGGTGCGAGAAGAGTGGCTACGGGGGATGAATCCTACCTACTCGCCCCCATCCTGACATAACCTCACAGAGATTTAATTCTATAAATCTGTATTTGAGTTTTATCTCTTCTCGTTACATTCTCTGAAAGGAAACTTACCGGAAATTAATATTCTTTTTATTCATCTAGCCATGTATTAATGTCATCATGATATCAAAATAGAATAAAGAACATCTCTCCGAATCAGACCCACTGCTGCAGTCAAAATTAGATACACAGATAAGATTTGTGAGAGTCGGTGGAAGTGGAACAAAGGCATTTGAATTTCGCTGGCAAGGCTTTTTGGAGCAAGAAAAAAGGGTTTTCCTAACCAGAATTTGAAGTGAATGGAGCTCCTGAGGTTTGGGCAGGGCAGTGCTTGTCCTACAACCAGGAGATGAGGATGGAAAAATAGCTTTTTATTGCCGATCCCCCTCCATGTCCTTCTTGCCTCCAGCTTGTAGTTCAGTCTCTATCTAACCTTGATTAAATAGATGCAGATAGATAGATGCTTATTCTCCCTTCCAGTGAGCTGGCTTTTCCCGTTCCGACCTAGAGGTAAATCCCAGCAACCCCAAAGTCCATCTGCAGGGGGAGAAAATGGGGGCAGGGTCTTTAACAAGAACACCATTTCCTTACACAAGTGATGTGCGCAACGCAGGTGGAAGGTATCACAGCCGTGGACATGGTGGTAAAGGGTCTTCTCTATCAAGTCCTGGGGCTCGTAACCTGTTAATTCAGCTACCCTGCGAGAGACATAAGCAGCAAATATAAGTGGGTGAGAGGACAGGAGAGGAGGCCCGGGGAAGAACAAGGGAGGGGCTAGGAGAATAGATTTGGAAATAACCCCAGCTCTACCTGGAATCTAAGAATATGAGCTTCATGTCTAGGCTGGCCCGAAACATGAACATGTTGCTGTGGAGCTTGATCTCCGTCACGGCGCTGGGCGGCAGCGAGTGGCCCACGGCAACCAAGCCAACGTTTTGGTAGCAGCCGTCGAAGGGGGACATGTCCAGGCTGTACTGGCGGATTTTCAGGTACCCGCTGCAGTGAATGACCTGCCGGAGACACAGGAAAGCTTGGCTGCTGCCTAGCAGGGGGGAAGGGTGTGCTGAGACGGGCGTCCCTCCCCGCGAAAAGGGCCCGGACAACCGATGCCGATGCGGCTGCCGGGTTCCCGAGAGTCGCCGTCCCGCGTCTCCGCGCCGGCAAAGCGGCACTGGCTGCCGGTTTTCTGCCGTTTTATCGGGGTTGGGTTCTTTCCCATACGAGAGTTCAGCGTTGATCTAAGGCCCATTAAAGTCAATGAGATGATTTTTTTTTTCCACTGGCTTAAGTGGTTTTTGGCCCACCTCCTAACTGCGCTTTTATTATTCTTCTAAAAAGGAAAGACGCGGAAGTGCCAATCCAGTTACAACTTTGTAATGAGGAATGTATGCGTGTAAGAGAAAGAGTTTACATGTGTGCGTATGTCATGTGTAAGATATGTCTGTTATATAGATAGAGCAGGCGCGACTCGTCTCCAAAAAGTGTCTCAGGTTTAGGTGTCTCTCCTTAATGTGTCCGTGGAGAGGACTGCTGTCTACTTCCACTATTACTTCTCTATTATTAGGGTGTTTCTTCGTGGAGTTCGTTCAGCAGATTTCCTTGGTCTACTGTGCATCTCCTTGGTTTATGGGTACAACCCGTTCCTCGGCTATGTTTGGCTGAAAAAGCAGCGAGGAGGTAGGAGCGCAGGGCTGTCCTTACTCAGGAGCCCCGAGCAGAGCCGTGTGAAGCACGCGGACAAAACCCTTGACTGGGAGAGCTGCCCCTGCAGCTAACGAGTTACCCAATAAAGAAATAAATTAACCCAGAGCTCCCGTTGTGTCACCTGACAGCTTCCACAGACACTCCGGGAACCTCAGTGGTTGTGACAGGTTCGCTTTAAAAAGCAAAATAAATAAATAGGGGAAAAAAAAAACCACAGAAAACCAACCAACCAAACAACAACAACAACAAAAAACAGCGCACAGGGATCTCGATTGCTTGGTTTTGTGGTTTGAGCTCTTCAACCTGAAACTCCGAGAGAAATGAACCACATGAAAGAGTCCTGGGCTGGGACTATCTCGGCAGGCAGAGGGCTCATCCCGACTCCTCTCCCCATTTTCACCACTCTCCCGACACAGAGGCACGGAAAGGCTGGTGAGGGGGGAACCAAGGTCCTGGCCGCGGGCACGCACCTTGTAGCCCCCGCAGGTCAGGCCCGCGTTCCTCTTGGCCAGGACGCACTTCATCCTCAGGAAAAAGGACCTCTCGATCTCGTACTCTGAGAGGGGAAAAGGCAGAGATGGGGTGAGCTACAGGCTGCGCTGGCTCTGCACAGACCCCTCCTCGACCACGCGGGCCGGGCGGGGGCGGGGGGCTGTGTGTTTTACCCTGCACGAAGTGCGAGTGGTAGGGTTGGTGGGCCGTCAGCACCGCCGTCATCTCATCGTGGTCGGCGGGGTGGATGTACTCGTAAATGCTGTTACCAGTCAGCTCTACCTGTGAGAAAGGAGGAGAATGGGGAGGAAGAGGAGGAGAGGGGCTCATCCCCGGCACCGCTCACCGTCGCCTGTCGGTCGCGGGTGATGGTGCAGGCAAGCAGGGGGCTAGCGAGCCCCCACAGCGTACCTGCGACAAGCCCAGGTGCACCGAGGCAGTCTCCGAGATGTACATGATCTTGCCATCTGGAGCCACGACAAATATGAAACCATCCAACGTCTGCAGAAGAGGGTGAGGGATGAGAATATAAATATGTCAGTAGATAGACAGATAGATTCATTAAATACCTGTCCCTCCGAAGTATTTTGGCAAACAGGCATCCATGCTCAGGCTCTGATTATTCAAAAAGTTGGAATGAAACAGGAATCTCTCTAAAGCTCCTAGACCACAGAGATACAACCCACTTCTCAGAGTTGCCGAGCTCAGAAGTAATGTAAAGTGCCTAGGAAGTATCTAAGAAGAGGTCCTGGTTACTTGATGATTATTAGGTAGGTTCTAGAAATCCTGAATAAGCCTATGCTATTTCGAATGTCACTGGTGGTTTAGCTCCTGCATATTTTCTAAGGAGATTTTAGGCCATCAAAGGGAATCTAAAACTCTCTGGAGTGTAAATAAGACAATTTGTCAGGTACATTTCCGCATAGATGGGACTCCTGGGTGTGCCAAGAGCAGAATAGACCCCCAAGAGTCACATGACTCCACTAAAAATGCATGGTGATGGTAACCACTATTACTCCTTAGTATTGCAGAACGTTGTGAGTTTTCGGATGTGTCCTGCCTGATTTGTGTCTCTGCTAATTCCTGTGCCCGCTGAGTCCTTCTGTCCAGCCTTCCCCAACCTGTCTCTAGAGCTTCTACCTGTAACGCCATCCTGACCTTCAGAACGTTGACAAGACTTGTCACCTTGCTAATAATTTGGGGAAGAGTCATGCTCCTGTACCTCGGCACACTGGGACACACTGTGAATCCCTCACTGTGGACCCAGTGTTAGACGATGATGGAGCAAAGAACCCGGAGGGACCAAACACAGCCCCAGGAAAACACAAAACATTCAAATTGTTCCCCTCCTGTCTCCCTTTTTATTAAACACTTGGACAGTTAAAAATTAGTCAAGGTGGCAATTAAAAGCTCAGAAGAGGGAATGATTTCTTTAATCATTAATACCATATGGCTGTCGTTTCCAGGCCAGTACCTGCAAAAGATGGGATCCCAGTTCCCTTCCAACATTATCCAGTGGGCTGGTTCGGCTGGAGTGGCCCCAGGCTTCTCCGAGTCCTTATTTAAGACAAACGAAAAAAAGTAAGGTCAGGAAATTTAAAACTGATTCGTGTGGGCCTGATGGAGAGGAACTTTTTTTTTTTTTTTTTTTGCTTGTATACTCTCTAAAACGTATACATACAATCTTTGAAAACTAGACGTGGCTTCATTGCAGATAGAACCCTCTTTTGTGGTTTGTTTTTCTGGGTTTGGTTGTGTTTGGTTTGGTTTTGGGTTTGTTTGGTTGGGTTTTTGTTTGTTTGTTTGTTTTTTATTTTTGTTTTTTGTTTTTTTAAGATCTAACTCCTATGAGAGAAAAACACAAAAATACCTATTTTGAGTCAATGGTGAAGTTAAGTTTTAAGACCTAAGCAAAACAGCTTCCCAGTTAAAAGGACTTTTCAGTGCTGCCTTCGGCTACTGGGAACTGGTCCCTCTAACTTCAGGAAAAGCGTCCTAACCTCACGATCCCACAGGCAAGTCACTGTCCGAAGGTACGGACCACCCTTCCTCCTGCCCCACGAAGTCGATCTCCGGGAGTCACCTCCATCCCCATCTCTCCTCCCGCTGCTCCGGTGGGCGGGATGGTTCCCTCTGCAGGGAGGGGTGATCTGCCTCCATACAGGTCCCTCCAGAAATGAGTCTCTTCGGACTTGTCTAATGTTTTAGACGCCGCTTGTTTAATCCTATGCAAAGTGATAAGAAATAAAAGCCAGGTGGAAATTACTTCACCTGAGTAAAACTATTCATGGACGATGCCTTTTCACAGTATTGCTGCTGAAATAATTTAGACGGGTCTGTTAAAACTTTTGACGCTTAAGCCATGAAATAAGGCCCAGCCTGACAGGCACAAACACTAAGATAAAGTAAAAGGAGGGGAAAACATACAAATCCTGATAGATGACTGGGGTGCAGACCGCACGGGGGTGGCGAGACCCGAGCTGGAGGAGTCTGACTCCCCGCAAGACGGGTTCGGGAAAGGCAAGATTCCGTTTTCCAGATATTTCGAGGCAAACAGCGGGCAACCGCAAGCATCCCTCGCTGTTGACCGGCTTCACCCAGGTGTTTGCCGGTCCGAAAAAAGCTAGCGATTTCCTCCGCGCTGTTTGAACTGGGCATCCCAGGGCGGCCCCTGCCCACCCTCCCCACTGCCGGAGCGGTGCGCCCGGCTCGTCTTCGCCTTTCCCTCTCTTCTCCCTCTTTCCTCGTCCACTTCTTCACAGCAGGTTGTCTCTTCACCACTCCTACACTTCCCTTCTTCCTCCTTAACTTCACAGCCCTGCAGAGGCAGGAGCGTCTCTCTGGCCTGTCCCCCATCCCTGGTACAGCCTCAGCGTGTATCAGGGCGCCAGCCAGAAACAAGCTCCCTTCTGTTTACTCCTCCACGCCAATTAATGGGGAGCCAGCCACCAGGATGGAGAATCACCTCCACCCCCTGTATTCGGGAAGGAGCTGGCGAATCTTGCACAGCTGCCAGGGAAAGAGAGACAAGCCCTTGTATATTTGTTTTTCTAGAGCTCCTCAGAGGTTTCTCTGCCGGGGAACCAGGACTGCCCGTTTATGCAGAGGCCGGCTCCTTTCCACGTCCCTCCATCCGGAGAAAATCTGAGTGACAGGTTTCTTTAGTCAGAACTAAATCTGCACTGGTCGCCTAAGATTTAAGTTGCTTATTAATCTAAGTTTACGGCTTTAATTATTCTTCTTCTAAAAGGGAAAATAACCCGACCCTATCGGGTTAATGAACAGCTCACGGGCATTGCAGGTTAACCTCCCGCCCGGGAAGGCGGTTCTTCACAGGGCGCTGAGCTCCTCGCTATGTTTCAGGTGGAAACCCCGCGCTGCTGGGCTGTGTCTGCTCATGGTTTATAATTAAACGTTTTCACTCGTCTACCTGAACGGGCTTTTTGAAATCCTGTCACATGAGATGATCCTTTGTACTCCCCAGATGTCTCAGGACTTTCAAGTAGGAGACTATTTCTATTCTTTGCCAAGCCCAGCCTCTCTGGAATCGATGGCCTCTCCTGATGCCCCTTAAATACTGTTTTACAGATTATAAGAGAAAACCCCGTCCATTAATATTCCTTTCCCCCCGCCCCCCGTCCATTCTCTTTAACATCCAGTTTTCTTTTATCGAGGGGGCAAACTGTGATTTCTTGCACTTGACCTACCGCAGAATATTCTGCAAATCCTTTGATTGTCTATTTAAAACAAAACAAGGAAATCAGCTCTCCCTTTTGCTTCAGGATTACGCTTGGAAACAAGATCTAAAGATTCTCTTGTAATTTGGAGAGCCAACAGCATAATAGCTTTGGAATAGAAACAAGAAGCTTTGTGAGGGGAAGGATAACTAAATCGTTTTTAGGCAAAGGATTTTCCCGGCTAAAGTGGCCGAAGACAAAGCAAAACATAATCTATTTTGGAAGATTTCGAAGATATGCCACATTAACCTTAGCAGATAAAATTTGCTTTCTTCCCTGTTTCCCCTCCCCCACCACAGTCTGGTTTATCATATTTACATAAGTAGCCTTAGAATGAATGTATCTATTATGGATCTAAGGAGCTAGCGAGCTCACATTTCATTTGGAAATAGAGGGGAAGTTTTACTGTTGCTTAATACTTGATGCATTGTAGAACCATTTCCATTTAAATACCCCCGACCCACGGATTACCTCAATGGACTGGCTGCATGGGTTTTGTAATTTCCTGAAAATGAGATTTCGATTTATAAAACAAGAAACCAATTAGTAACCAAATGAGGCGAAGTAGATCCACTAAAATTGACCTAATCCCACAGGCACCATTTAGGCCAGTTCTTGGCGAATGAATGATGAGTAACAGCCTAACATAAGCTCAAGGCATCATCCAGTTGTGTTATTCAAGGAGAAAAAAAAAATAAAAAAAGAAAAAAAAAGAAAAATAGATTGAGCTTTTATTTCGGGATGAATTTGATACTCTTGACAAAATATAGATTACAGGCTCCTGCCTAACAACAATCTCTTACACTCGAGGATTAATTTTTTTTCCTTAGAAGATAAACTATTTTTGCCACAAGAAACTTTAAAAATAAATAAATAAATAAATAAATAAATAAATAAATAAATAAATAAGGGCACTTTAGCCAGGCTATCGCTTAGTTTGTGAACAACCTCTTTACCCAACTGTCTACACCTGGATTGCGCGGAATTTATGCGCAGCGATCGTGCTGACTCATCGTTTCTCTCAGCGTTTTCCAATGGAAAACCACTGCGCTTTCCACATCAAAAATCGTGTCCATCGGTTTCATGGGCTCACTACACCGGCGGGTCCCTGTGAAATGCCTTCTCCCCACCCAGCCGTGCCCACCCCCGGCACTGGGCAAGCCTCTCCGCACCACCAGCGTGTCCCTCACGCCGGGCTCTCGGCCAGAGCCGCTGCGCTCGACTGGTTTGGCCCTATCCTTCTTTCCCCTCATCTTTTGATTGATGCAAGTCTTGATGTCGACAGCCTGTGGAACCAGAGGCTGGGTGGGCATCGTCCCTACCCAGTGGCGATATTGTCGCAAGAAGCTCCTCTGTGCCACGGAAGGGGGAAAAGATTCCTCAGTCATTTCTAATTTGATCTAGGCAAAGACGAAGGAAGGCTGGCGCAGGGAAATGAGACTCCAAGAGGCCAGGGCAGCTTCTTGGCCTTGGTTGATCTCCGGGTTACTTGTCCCTCTGTGAGCATCTGCAGCGCAGAGCCCATGTCGACCTCCTCCTTTGTCTGACAATAGCAAAGGGGGGGCGGAGGTGGCCAGAGGGGGTGGGGTGGCCAGAAGATGCAAGCCCTTATCTACTTTGTGCTGATTTGCCGGCTTTTAAAAGCAGTTGCTGCGATTTCCCCAGCGGAATGTCTGCCATGAAACACAATCCGGATTCGCGGTAGCGAGAGCAATGGCAGAGTCCCCGTTTACAAGCACTTAGTGGAGAGCCCATCCTGAGCTCCACACCCGCTTCTTTGAGGGCCGGACTTGGAGAGCAGCTCCATCTGGGGGCAAGGAACCCCTGCGCACCCCATTGGGGGCTTCCCCCTGTGTGGCCGCACCACCCCGCGCAGCCCGGCGAGGCCCACGGAAGCCGGGCAGGCTGGGTAGATGCTGACTTGGAGACGAAGCTCCGCAGCCAGGGAGTTTTCTCCTGTTGCTGTGGATGCATAGAGGGAGAGGCTCAGGGGGCTCTCCCGAAGGCAGCCCGCTGCTGCAGGACAACGCTGGGCACTAGCCCGGCGGGGCAGCCGCAGGGACTCTTCCCTAATCTGGATCTAAGCAGGTCCATCTCGCGTTCCTCTTCCAGGAGTTTCTCCAAACTCCCTCTCCGGGCAGCCGCCCCCGCGGCCGCGCTCCCGGATCTACCCGGCGACTCCCTGAGGCCGTGGCCCGGGGACGACTCCACTCGCTTTTGTTTCGCCACGTTTTCTTTGCCCTTTTAACAGCCGCTCTCCGGTTATTAAAGAAGGAGGAGCATCAGTTCGCCCCTCGACCGCGGGTGACGAGGGGGATGTTGACCCCGCGGACGGCTCAGGATGCCGGAACCCCGGCCAGCCCTGTCCCAGGGCTCGCCCCTTCCCCTCAGCCCCGACAGCAGCCCTGGCCATGCTGGGCAGGCCGAGGAGGGGCGGCTCAGGCACGGACACCGGCTTCATGCAACCTGCCCAGAGAAGCCGCTCCAAAGCAGGGACGGGCATGTCACCTCCTTGCGCGGCTTCTCAAGCAGCATCGTCCCTGCCTCCCACTGCCCGTCGCCAGCACCGTTGTCGCCTTAACCCCCGGGGAGTTTGCTCTGGGGAGAAGCGAGACACGGGAGTGTTTTGGGGAGAATGAGACAGAGCAGTTCGGGCACCATCTCCAACGCGGTCATTCTGCCTCGCGGTCCAGGGAAAATGTCGAATAACAGCTCCGGGAGCCGCGGGGAACAGAAACTGCACGCCCCAGTCACCGGCAAGCCAAAAGGCAACTGGATGTTTTATCGAGGAAGCTTGATTCGATTAACCATTTAATTAAATCGTCTGCCGCCAGCGCTCCGTTCTGCCATCGCCTGAAGCCCGACAAGGCTGATTTCTCAGTTAATTTAACAGGTAGAGGTTAATGATAACTGAATATCTCGGCCAAATTAGGCTTCTGTGAAGGACTGGGTCGCCGTCGGAGGGCTCAGACGAAATAGAATAAGCTATGTTAAAAAAAAAAAAAAAAAAAAAAAAAAAAGCTGCTCATTTCCAACGGCCTGCAGATGCCATTAGCAAGGTTTTGTAAAGATTTATTGTCTCGGTAAATCACATGTGTTCATTTGAAGCACAGATAACTTAGCATCCCGCTTTCTTTATAAAAATAATAACAGGGAGGAAAAGCCCTATTGACTAAACAAACAACCCTATTAAGAAAATGGC
This sequence comes from Empidonax traillii, assembly GCF_003031625.1. Classification (NCBI taxonomy): domain Eukaryota; kingdom Metazoa; phylum Chordata; class Aves; order Passeriformes; family Tyrannidae; genus Empidonax; species Empidonax traillii. The sequence goes on from NW_020955282.1 coordinate 365,598, forward strand.
AGTGGAAATAATGCCGAAGCTGTTTCACTCTAGAAAGAAATACCAGGATTTTGGCACACACAGGGTAACGGAATTGCGCTTTGAAATGCAAACAAACGGAACCATGCCCAAATTGGAGAGAGAGGGGGGGAAAAAATCAGGGACATTTTCTAGCACTAACTACTTACTCATCTCAACAGAAGACGCAAATCAAATAGCCCTTATTTCGAAGAAATAGGGGAAGAAGGATTTGCACCAATGCACACTGTTTATATGCAAGTTGAAAAATATTCTCCAACATGAAAGCGTCCATATGTTTCCAAAGGAAATATGATTTTTTTTCCCCACCCTTTTCTCACTAAGTATTCTTCCTAATACATAAATCTGTTTTTTCAAGGATCATGCTAGTAGTTCTGCACTTCACAGTTTAAGTTCACATCAAACCTGGAATTATACAGAGATGCAGCGTGGAGAGTAAACTGCAGCTTAAATGAGAAAAACTTCTGTAAGAAAACAAACACTGAAACCTAATGCTCAATCATTTCCCTTTGCAGCAAGAAAAACAGCATTAAATCACCTATCCACGTGGGAAATAGACTTTTTTTTCCCTGTTGATCTCTTCCCCCTTTAAAATAAAACAAGGTTAAGGGTTTCAGTATTGAAATGTTAACCATCCTGATTCGGCGAAAGTTTATGTAAACTGAGTCTCTGCTTTTGTCTTGAAAATCAAATGTCCCTCCACACCGAAAGGACCCATCCTCACTAGGACAGCCTGCAAACCGTCCTCTTCCCTCTTTCTTCCGAGTAAGGAGAATAGGCCCCTAAAGTATTCTTAATTAAAAAAAAAAAAAAAAAAGAAAAAGAAAAAGAAAAACAACAACAACAAAATCTATTTATTGTACCACTTGGAATTTTTGTTTGAGTTTTATTAATTTTATTCTCCCTTCACTTTTGGATACTGCTGATGGTCAGTGAAGAATTACCCAGCTAGTAATAGCGATCAGATTCTTCTTGACGGAAAACTCTTTTTAGCACTTCGACACTCCGGAGATTTTCTACGTATTTTTTGTTTCCACTTCGCTTATCATTAATGGTTTCATGTTAATTTGAAATTTTAGTGCTTATTTTTAATGAACGTTAAATCACGACTTAATGTATTAAAAGTTCTGCTTTAAAAAAGACAAAACGAAAACCCCCCAAAACCCACCAGCATTTAAAACCCTTCCTTATTGTCTTCAGACATTTAGCAGATATTCACTCTTTCCAAAGCTATCTGATCACCAAAAAGTAATATATGTCTTATAGGCTTTCTCCTCCCGAATAGAAGCGTTTTAGCACTAAGAGGATGCAAGAAACCTACACCACTGAATACTTTTCGTTCTTGACAGTTTTAATCTGCTGGAGTCATAATACAGTGAAATCAAAGGTAGATGGAACAACCCAACAGCGTTTCAATAGTTTGGGAGAATTACACTGCCATTACGAGAGAGAGTCCACTGGAAAATCTCTGCTCCATTTATCAAGTTTGTCCAGTGCCATTGGTTTGTATTTAGATATCTAGGGGGTGAGAAGGAAACCTTAAGTGTTTATTCTGTGTGCAGAATAAACATTCTCCCCGCATTTCATTCCTAGAAAACTCCTGTTTCCAAAACGAACCTGAGATCTACCTACCTTGTCTCTCTATAGAGACCTTTCAGACATAAAAATATGCAGACAAGCGCATACCTATTTTCTCTGCCCTGTCCCCAGCCCCGCGTGTGCGCGGTGATGAGGAGTGTATATCTTTCTGTACGTGATTATTTACAACCAGCCCTATGCAAGCACTCTCCGGGCAGATGGAAATTCGCTCTTGTACCGGGGAGAGGGGGTGCGAGTTACTCTGGAAGTGCAGCTCGCTCTTACGGAGACAACGGTTCTCTATTCTGACTCCTTCAAGATCTCTTTAAATGTACGGCATGACACTTCGCCGTGCTCCCGAGCCTCCTGCTACTAATCTCCAGCCCTTTGACCAACTCGTCGGTCTGTCCCGATGAGTTGTATCGCTTTCCTCCCCGGGGAAATACAAGCAAACGGACCCCCATTACATCCATCCAACAACTCTACCCTGCCTCCTTTCAGAAAGGCTTATCCTTTCCGTGCGTCATTTCCCCGACTGACACTACCTTGTTCTCCTTTCCCAGCGAACTGATGGCTTCTATTTCTGAGTGGGGGCACTGGGAGACCAGAATAGCTCCCTTCTTTCTCTCCTCCCTCCTCCCCTCCGCAGCCGGACAAGCACAGGCACGCCTGCACCGGGAGCCCAAGCCGCTCCCACCGGCTTCCCGGAGCCCATTCGTTCCACCGGGGTCCCGGGAAAAATCAACCAGTGGCTTCCGCACGGCCAGGCACGGCCTGGAGGCCGCTCGTGGGCGACTCGCTCGTGTTTATTCTCGGCGAGCGCAAGGAAACCCATGGAGCCGGGCCGCGCTCCGCGCTCACCCACCTCCGCGGGAAGTATGTGGGAGGGCGAAGGAGCCCACAGAGAAGCCGCCTGGCCCCACGCCACGCCGCGACCCCGCTCTCGGGCCTTCGCGCCCAGCCCGCAGCGCGTCCCCGCCCGCGGCCCTGCGCTGCCCCGGGGGAGGACGGAGGGCGGCGATCCTGCGTGGATGTGCCGCCCGCCCGGCGCCGCGCCACCCGCGGCAGCGCTTCCAGGGGCGAGCCCTTCCGTGCCTGCTCGCTGCCTCTCTTTTTAATTTGCAGTTTGCCTTTAATGAGGCTGCGAGGGCTCCGCTGCCCCCCGAGCCCCGCTCAGTCGCCCCCTCTGTCTCCGCACTCAAATTAGCATCTGCTACGGCCGGCAGCGGCCCCGGCCCCGGCGCGCTTCGCCGCACGGCTCCCCAGGGCATTCAGGCATCCTGCGCTGCCACCGAGGGACGGGGATCAGCTATTCTTCTTTTCCCATGATTACTCACAGCCTACAAGCAACACCATATGCTTCTTCTGATCAAACAACCCGCTACATAGGCACCAGTAATTGACGAGACCTGCTCGAAATCACGCAGAAAGGTAGCCTACTGAGACCGCAGGAGTTGACAAATCATTGCTAATAATCCTTTTAGGAACATCATGGGCATCAGGGTTTGCAATAGCTTTATTTTTATAAAGTATGCGCTGACAGTATAAAGGACAACTCGCTCGCCTTTGAAACAGGGAACTGTCCCGCATAATGATCTGCAAGGTGGCAGATCACATAGAAGAGGAGAGTGGATTGATGAAGGCTTTAATTATTATTTTAAATGTTTCATTTAACCCCTTCTTTGGTTATAAGTGACTCGGAAATATGGAAGATTTTTTAAAGAAATTGTAAGATGCACTGGATTGGAAATTACTGCTCTGGACTTTAGGTATAAGCATTCATATGTAACCTGGGGCAGGAGGGAAATTACCTCCCCCAGTCCAAATGACTGCTACATTGCATATTTATTTTTAAAAAGTAGAATTAATACCAATGGTCCACAAATTTAATCGAGAAAAATAAAAATAACTAAACAAAACAAAACTAAACAGACAAACAAACCTCCACAAAACTAAAGCAAAACAAAACCAGGGCATATACACACTCTTGATTTGTAAAAAAAAGTACAGACCAACCTAGTCGAGATACAGCTACAGAAAACACAGGGGGACAGAAACTGTATTATATTGTTTTCAACAAAAGTTGTAGCGAATTTTGTATTAGATCGGAAGGGGGGAAAAAAAGCTCTTGATACTTTTTCTTTCACACAGATACAGTTTCATCGAGTTGATCTAAATAAAAAGTTCTTGAAACAATTTTTTTCCCTATAAAATCAGTAGAGTGAGAACACAGAAAAACTTTATTCTGACTCTCTTAACTTTGTGCTGTTTGTTTTCCTTGGCAGCCGATTTAGAAGCCCCAAGATGGTCACTTTAAATCCTAATTCTACTTACAAGCAAAAGACACGAGAAACTTTAGGATGCTTAAGTCTTCTTTTGCTAGACAAGCTAGACTGTTGCCGCTGCCGTGGAAGTCAACATGAAGTTTACTTTTGCCTGTCGAGGAGAATCAGGCCCAGGCTGGGACTCTGGTTTTGCAGCACTGAGTGGACAGGGGGATTGGCTGCCTGGGTGCAAAACTCCTGTTAAAAATTTCCGAGGTCTATTAAAGCCCTCGAACTGCCCTAGTGATCCTCAGAACGAGACACAGCACACTGATGATGCGATTCGGTGTGCTTGACTTATTTATTTAGTGTGTGTGTGTGAGCACGCCTGTACGCATCTTGTACCTGTACACCGCACCTTTGCTCAATAGTTGAACCAAGGCTTTAAGACTTTGCATAGACTTATGTAAATATTTACCCATATACTAACTCCCCCCACAGAATGTCTATAAATAGGGGTGAATCATTCCCTCTTTCGCCACGCGTATGCTTGCCAGGGGATGCACATCTTACTGGGAGTCTAGGGGAAAAGAAAACACGGGTTTGCAGCAGAGCTCAGTGCCTTCAAGTGTTGACAAAAGCACCGTAAGTCCCCAACCAAACCTGTCAGAGGAACTAAAGGGAAAGTATTTACAACAGAGAAAAGTGACAGCGGAGAGCACTCTGTCTCCAGCATACCACCTCTTAGGATTTATCCCTTTTTTTCAGGTAAAAGTGATAAGCGACACCTGGATAGGAATGAAAATAGAGGCGAATAGGCATTCTCACCTACCTTCTGGGAAAACCACCCTCATTTTTAAATAGCTGGTGGTGAGTCTGATTATGGATGCTTTGTCCAGCTGAGAGGTGATAGCGGAGGGCAGGGGTAGTAACTTAGCCAGTTCATAAAATTCACTGTTTTCTTTCTCCCGCCTAGTCCGGGCAGCATTTTTGGACTTCTCTTTCATCGTGTTTTTTATCCCCTTCCTTGCTACAATTTAGACTCCAGAGATTCATCCAAAGGTGAAAGGGAAATTCAGCTGCAATTCATCTCTCCAGAGCATCAAGCGGTGATTCTGAACGCAGCCATTACTCTGAGAAACCGTTCTGCTGTGTAAAATGCAAACAAGTACTGAAGAGCAGAGAGGTGTTCTTAAAAAAACAAAACAAAAAAGTATATATTCTCTGAAAAGCAGAGTCAGTCGAATGGCAAAGGCATTTATCCAATGCAGCTCAGCACTCCAAGCAACTGGAGTAAAACAAAAAGAATAAAACCTAGAAGATTGAGGCACCAGGCAACCAAACGACATATATCTGGCCTTTTTTCCTACTCGTGGCAGGCAGCAGAGCTCCTCGGAAGAGGGTCATAGTAATCCCGTTTCTTCCCGTTGTCCACTGTCAATCCGAGGGCCGAACACCCGGCCGAGGGCTGCCTCCCAGAGAGCTGGGTGACTTCCCGGGAGTCTTTCTCTGTGAAGACAACAGCAGTCCCGGAGTGAGAGAGCCGGCACACACCGCCGCAGCAGAGCCGCGAGAAATAATCAAAAACCAGCCTTTGGTGGGTGTAGTATTTTCTCCCACCAGAGGGGAAATAAAAAAAAAAAAAAAAAAAAAAAAAAAAAAAAAAAAAAAAAAAAAAAAAAAAAAAAAAAGTGTTTTCCCATCTAGCGTGCCCACGGAGAAGCCTGCCCCGCACTCTCCTCCCACAGCCCTCGCACTCCCCAGCCCAGGTGTGCACTGCATGGCCAGAACCACACCGCTCTCGGCACAGGCGTTACCGGTCTCGGTGCTGCAGGGGCTGCGCCTTCCCCTCCGCGCTCCCTCAGGCCGGCACCGCAGGGGCGGCCAGAGCTTCCCGCGCTCCGTGCTGCCAGCCACGCAGCGGGGGAAACATTTCCAATCATGGAGTATTTCTGCTTGTTTTCCCTTTTTTCTTCCTTCCTTTCTTTCTTTTTTTTTCCCATTTTTTTTCTTTTAAATTTCCCCTCTTCTCGGCTACTCTCCTCATTCCCCGGCTGGGGTCTGGGGGGTGGTGGGGGTGTCTACCTCAGCTGCGAGTTAGCCAGGGAAGGCACGCTCTGCCCAGCCCTGCCCCGAGCCGGAATCCACCCAAACATCGCATTTTTCTAACCAAATTATCTTTTTTTTTTTTTTTTCCCCCTCATTTTCCACCGTGGGGAAGCGACCCACAGTCTAGCCCCGCACACCACTGCGGCTCTTCGCTGTGGCTGGCAGCTTGTGGTGGGTTGTGATCCTCTTTTTACCTACCTTCAGTCCCTTAGCCCGGCAGCCTGCAGAGAGCTCTCCCGGGGTGAGAAGCCCAACTCTTTAATTGGCTCATTAATGGCACGGGGAAAAGTTTGCGCCTGTCACTGCTCCTCGCACCGACGGGCAGACAGACATTGCCGCCTCCCCATCCCCTTTATCGGCTCCCAGGCTCTTCGTCTCACATAACGGGGGGTGGGGTGGGGTAGGGTGGGGTAGGGGGACGAGGTTGGTATTAATGAAGAACCCCTAATTTGCGGCTGAGAAATGCCTAATAACTTCTTGATGGCTAAAAGCCTTTTAGCACAACTTCATTTTTCCCCAAGCCCCCCCCGCCTCCTCCCCCCGCGCCGGGCCCGCCCTCTGTGCCACTCACGGACCCGCCTCGCCTCCCATTGGTCGCTGCCGCCCGCTCTCGGCCTCCCATTGGCGGAGGGACCGTGACGTCACACGGATACATCTCCCGCCCCTGCCTCCCCGTGTCCGCCCTCTGACCCGGCGGCGCAGCCCGGGGGGCAACGGGGACACACGGACACACACGCACACACCCCCCACACACCCCCCTTCCCCCGCGCTTACCTGTTACGGGCTTTTTTTTGTTAAGGTGGGTATTTTGGCCGTCGCCTCTCCGCCTCTCCGCTTGGCAACGGAGACGAGAGGCCGAGGTCCCGCGGGACCTCGGGGTTGTGAGGATGGTCACAGTGTTACACACCCTCCTTCTCCCAAATTCTCCACCCCAAAAGCCCATCGAGCTTGGTCCTGCTTGGGAGAAATGAGCTGCAGTGACGTCTCCTGCTCCCACGACCCCCTCCCCACCTTTAACCGTGTGCTGTTCAGCCCCCGGGCTGATGCGCTGTGGGACAGCTTGAACTGAGTCGTGCGGTGGGGTGGGGGGAGAAGGATGGAGAAAGATTTTGACTAGTTTTCTTGTTACACGCTGGAAAAAATCCGAAATATCCTACGAACAGGAAAAAAAAAAAAAAAAAAAAAAAAAAAAAAAAAAAAAAAAAAAAAAAAAAAAAAAAAAAAAAAAAAAAAAAAAAAAAAAAAAAAAAAAAAAAAAAAAAAAAAAAAAAAAAAAAAAAAAAAAAAAAAAGAGAGAGAGAGAGAAACCTCAGACCCAAACCCTAATACTCCTACAACAGGAGACAGAAGCACTTTGAAACTGCCCTCGAAGTGAATGTGGGTTTCTTTATTTCCCAGGGAGCGGGACTGTACCTAATCTCGCGTATCCCCTGGGGAAAAAAACCAAAACAACAGAAAACAAACAAACAAAAAACCCTCTAAAAACCAGACTGCTCCTAAAATTGCTAGCTCCTGAAAAGAGTAGATAGAGCAGAGAGAGAGCGCCTAGAGTGGTGGGAGAAGGCATGTAGAGTCTTCCCTAAAACTATAACGGACTCTCAAAAGCCTGAAATAATTGCCAAACCAATCGGTGTGAGACTTTGGCTAAAATAGCTGTTTAAAATGGAATTGCACTGGCAAGGCAACACTAAGAGTATTTCGAGGAAGAATAAACGGTCTCAGTTTTCGAAAGAAGAAAAACGTCAACCAAAAAAAAAAAAAAAGTAAAAAAAAAATTGCCTTTGAAGGACCCCATCCCTTTTGCTTCGAGGCCGGCTGCAGCTCAAAAAGCAGGCTTCCAGTGCCGACTGCCTGTTCGTTGCTTATCAACTTAAATCTCCCCTCGGTTAAAAGCTTTCCCTGTGTTCATTTGGGGAAATAAAGGAAAGACGGGAAGAGAGGCATTCAACAACTCCTCTGGGTGTTCAGGCGTCTACAAGCATCAGAGAAATGTATCCACGTAGTCTCAAATGTTCTTTTGATTGTCTTGTTTACCGAAGCGACTCGTTGTTAAACAAACACGAATGCAAGGCACTTAATGAAGATATGGATTTAAAAAAAAATTAAAAAATAAAAAAAGAAAAGGAGGGGGAAAAAAAGCGTACACTTCCCCGCCCTCCGTCATGTTGTAAAGCGATCGCTGCTGTGGGGGAAAGTGATACTGAATTTTAAAAAATCTTCCCTGTGTATTACTGCCCTCAGGTGTAAAGTGGACTTAGGGGAGAAGAAAAGAAAAAAAAAATCTTCCTTCTGGTTTTCATTTGAGGTAATTCGCTTGCTAAACGCCACTGTCGTCTCTAGGAGAGTATTTAGACATATGGGCAACAACTGGACTAACACTGTCAGGTAGCTCACGAGTTATTTGTCAACATGAGCTGCAGAGAATGTCTTTTGTAACACCCCTGGTTTGGGAAAAATAAATAGATCAGTAGGATACACTTCTGCTAATTTATACCAGGGGACATGAGCATTCACCTTACCAACCCCACACAGCGCCAGGGAAGACCGTAGTTCATTGAGGATCCGCTTTCGCGGTGTCCGGGGACTCGATTTCTTTCCCTAAGCCCGTGTGGGTGTCAGCAGCAGCAGCATCGGCTTTCCCTGTGGCCGGGGCCCGAAGGTTCGGGCTCGACGAGCCCCTGTGTAGATTTTGAGTGTATAAATGTTACGGTAGATAAAATACAAGATGCGACCAGCTGCCAAAGGGCAATTGTTAGGCTTTCGAAGTTACAGCAAACGTGAACAAAGTCAGCGCACCACAGAACCATCAGCGCGGGGTCAGAACGCTGGGGCCATTTCCCAGCAGATTTCAAGAGGCGGCCCCCGAATGATGGGAGAATTCGGCCGTTTCAGAGACATTAACCTTGTTTTTCTTCGTCAAAAACTCGCGACTTCTGAAAGGGGAGATCAGACCTAGAACTGCTCTGTTCCAGGTGTACAGGCAAAGGCAGCCCTCAGCAGCTAAACTCGTAGTTTTCATACGAGCCGAGAGCCCGCTGTCACCGGCTCCGGTGAAGCTCGTCTATCTAGAAGGGACTCGAGTGCATGATGCTGCTGAACAAATGAAGTGAGCGCACCGCTGCGGGGTGAGCGCACCGCGGTAACTCCTCGGCGCAGTAGGCATCAGAGCGGAGCGAAGGGCAGCGAGCGCAGCGGAGAAGCGGAGCGGACACCTGCGGGCTGAGGGGCCGGACCCCGGGGGCACACGGCGGCTGCGGCCCCTCCAGGAGGGAGAGAGACCCTCTGGTCGCCTGAAGCAGATGGATAGCTGTGCTCAGTTCAGATGCATTTATTCTCGTAAGAGAATGCTCTGGTAAACAGAAAAGACAGGAAAATTGAAAAACAGGTACTGCAGCGCAATTTGATTTTAAAAGGCGCATAATAAAATGGTGTATCTGAAGAAAGGCTGAGCGTTTCACAGACAGGTTTCCAACTATTTATAGTAGAAAACTTGTGTAGGCAGACACAATATGCAGCGTATGTTGCTGCATGTGTGAGTGAGCATGTGTATGTGTGCGCGGAGGGGGAGGGATAAAAACTGTACAAATCAAAGCAGAAAAAGAAAGAAAGAAAGAAAGAAAAACCCTACTGGGCCGTTTTCCTATAGGACAAATCAGATCCATTTTTTTCTCCAGCACATTCGGACGTGCTCTGATGTATTTAGTAGTTTATGAATTTGGATGCATTTACTAATTCCTCCTAAAGAATAAGGTGGCCATTTGTTAGGCAGAGGGAAAAATCTTTTCAAACATAAGACATCACTTATACACTGCTTTCTTGATAGCGTTTTAAAGAAGTCAATATTAGTGAATTAACTACGCGGGTTGCTCTCACGATTTCTGGAAAAAAAAAAAAAACAGAACGGCTTGGTATCAGTAACAGACAGATTTCCACACGCCGAGTCTCCTTCCTCTTTGAACCGGCGAGAGGCAGGATCCGACCTTACATGTACCCTCATGGCCAAAGGGAGCGCCCCGCCACCGCATCGCCTGTTCGTGAAACGCGGCTCATTTGCCCAGCCTCGAGGGTGCCTGAGAGAGTACGGACGCTTGGAGACCGAGATTGTTTTTTCAGAACCCGGTAACTTCAGACACACGCACTTGGGTACCCTGGTGAATTGGAGTGTGATGTGAATCTGTGCCCTCATCAAGGCTTATTGACATAAATATACACGGCAAATGCTCTTTGAGACCATTCAGAAGTAATTAATATGTTTTAACTGATCTAGATCTTAACCTTCAAGATTCAAACCATGCTCTAGGTACTTTATCCCTGCTCTTTTGCTAATGTTATTAGGATGGTCAGGGGAGCAGGACAAGGAGAAAGCCGATTGTCTAACACAGGAAATAGTTAACAGACCCTTGGCTACCAGGTCTTATAAGCAAGCAGTTCCGAATGCAGCTCTTTAAAATAATTACCGAAACGTTGCAAAGTTAGAGTATTCTGCTACTAGCATTATTGTTCATTACTTTTGGTAACTCCTTCAAACATTTTTTTGCGATATATTCGTGGATTTTTTAAAGTGATTCTTTGCAGGGAGGAGGAACACTTCACTACACACTCCTTTCAATTTTATTGTTTTTGGCATAAATGTAACGAGATGATTTATATTCGTTTTTCCAGGGGAGTCAGAGGTCAGTACCTTTTAGCCCTTATCTTATTGAATACACTCTTGCTAATGATCGGAAGTCAAGCTATCTTACTGTAACGGGGAGCAGCGAATGAAAACATAAACTAAATATAAAGAAACGTAAAAAGAAAAAATCTACTTCATGGTCAGTAACAGTTACCCCAAGGGACATTTTTTTCTTGCCTTCTATATTTCCAAACAAGCCTGGTACACTGAACTCCTGAATCGAGTTAAAATGCCCTTGTCAGGGATGAGAGGTTGGGGAAGGACACGGGACTGGAACTTTGATGAAATTACAAACTTCAGAAAGTGCTTGCTGCCCTCCCTGTCCCTTCACAGACGTTCTGCCTAGCTTCGATATCCTTTCTGCTGCACCATGTGTTGTTACCCTCCCATCCCTGGACAGTCCCGGCGGTCCAGGCGGTCTCCTCACCTGCTCCGGGATTCCCTGGCCCCACTGCGGGAGGCGGAGCCGAGACCGGCACTCAGCGCATTCGCTGCCCCCCGCGGGCCCTGCCGCACCCTTCCTGCGCCGCCCGGAGCTCACCCCCACGCAGGGCTCGCTCCCCCGTGTGACCCCTCTCCCCTTCAGGTCGCCAGGGCACTATTCTTCTCCCTCCTCCTGGCGGAGGTGGGGGCCTGAGCGCCCACGGCGGCAGCTCTGCCCCAGAGGCGCAGCCGGGCGGGCGCCCTGGGCTCTGCCGCCGCTCCCCCGCGGCCCTTCTTCCTGGGAGGGCAGAGCCGGGATGCCGGTGCGCTCCCGCCCCGCCGAGCCCCTGCAGCATTTCGGGGGCTGGGGGGGGGGGACGCTTCCCGGCGGCCGAGGGCTTTGTTCGGTTGCGGGCTCTCGGGGGGCTCGGCAGCGGCACCCCACGCTGCCCTCCCCTCCCCTGCCTTCGCCGACCCTCCCACGACGCGGGATCCGCAGCGCCCCACGCCCGCGCCATCCCGCGGCACGAGCGCGCCGCTGGCGCCAGCGCGGGAAGCGGCGCCTCGCAGCTCCCCCCGCGCTCACCGCCCCGCACAGCGCTGCGCTTCACAGCGCGGGCCTGCCGCCCCAATTAGTGTCCCCTCACCTGCGAGGGGGCCCGGCGAGGAGAGGGGAGGGGCCCATACAATGCCGACCACCCCGCTTCTCCCAGTTTGGAGGTTCACCTGCCTGGAACCTTGGCCTCCTCACCTCTAAAAGAGAGGGCAGTCCGAGCTTGTCTGAGCTGTGAAGGGGGTGATGGGGAGGAAACGTCCGTTTCACGGTATTTTATGTGCTTTGGTATGCTATGTTGGATTTCACTCTCCCAGTCCCAAACAGGGAACGTCCTTGTGGGAGCTTTGCCCGGGTACATTCCAGCTGAAGGCAAGCCAGAGGAGCTCATGGCAAGGCCACCCTCGGGAGGGTGGGCTCCCTTAGGCCTCAGGTACGGAACGTATACTGAACAGCATACTGCTTGTTCACGTATGCTGGTGTAGCTGGATCTATGTCAGGCTTCCTCCAACCCCTGGCTATCACCAAAATCTCCTCTCCCAAGGCCTGGCTTTGATTAGCAAAGAAGTTATTTCATTAGTCGGGGGAAAATCTGTCAGCAGGAGCCTGTTTAAATTTCAGCACCCCAAAGAATAATGCTTAAAATAGTGGGATCCATTCCACAGTCTGTTCTTACTATCAACCTGATAATTAACAGGTCACAAATAGACTTGTATCACTGCTTTGTTTCAGCAGAGGAGAGCAGTTTAACCCGCCTTGAGGACACACTTCGCTTTGAAAAAACACATGCCCGTTTCAGATGAAATCAATAGCAAGAGGAACCACCCCCCTCTGCTGCTCTGAAACTCTTGTCTTCAGCCTCCTATCACCTCAGAGAATAGGCTTGATCAGACCAAAAAGGAGGGACACAGCATGTGAGGCTGCCTGACAGCTCTGGAGCTGGTGCCCATTCTGCTTGGTGTGTATCATAATCATAATGATGCTTACAGTTTTGTTGAAAGGCAAGGTGGGAAGCATTCTCTGCATGGGTTTTAATAAGATCTTTTCTTGTTTTAGTCTCACTTGTTTGTGGTTACAAGTTTAATTGCTTTTATGAGTGTTGCGCACTAAGCTGGGAACAACGGCTCTGTCGCATAACATTTTCTGAATTATTTGGGCGCTCTGCAAGCCTGTTGCTACTATCCTCTGTGTTCCCCATGTGGTGAATAGATGCCTTATTGCAACTGAAGTATGAACGAGTTTGTAACTGGTTTCTTCAGAAACGATGTGGAGGAGATGATGTCTTTGAGGAAAACACTGCGGGATCAATTGCTTATATTGGATGGGGGCATGGGGAAACAGCACCAGCCTTGTAAGCTTGAATCCAGCTTCAACCTCTTTCAGACTATGCTAAATCTGTTGCTGAGGAGTAGGGGTGATTCCCAAGGCTTGTCACATGCCTATAATTATTATTTTTTATGTAAGTTTTACCTCACTGTTGAAGTGTTTTGTCTAAACTCTGATTTCTATTATTCACTGATGGTGGGACTCCATTTACATATTGTGGTGGCTGGATGTAACCAGCTGAAGCTAGAGCCTATTAAAAGGACATTTTCCCCACAGTGCCTCTCCTGAGGAGTGTCCACTACTTGCAGCTGTAAGGAGGAAGTTCCAGGGCTTGCTTGCTCTGGATTTAGCTGGTAAGATGAACGAGGAATTGGTCTGGCAATAGCTTGGTGATATCAATGCCACATTTTTGAAATGTGCCAAAACCTTAGGAGGTATTGCAGTCTGGTTTTAATTTTGGCTTCAGCACAAAATGCTCCTGGTGCATGGCTGAACCCAATCACTTGTCAGTGCAGCCATACTGGAGAATGAGAAGAAGACTGAGGTTGTCAAGGTCCCTGAGTGCACCAGTGAGCCTTAAGAGCCCTGACCAGCCTCACTTGGCACCTCCGTGCTATGCCCTCAGTGCTCGCCTGAGCCAGGCTATAGTGGTTTCTGTGTCCAGTGCCCGTACCTCACCAGGGATCCTGTTGACCTAGACCCTGACCCCACAGACTGACTTCCCACCTTGACCTTGGACCTGCCTTGCCACTATGGACTTGTCTGATGAACTTGGCTCTGGCCTGAGCCCAACTTCCACCCCTGTGCCAACCTTATTCTCCACACTCAGGTAATGTGGGGTGGGCCCTGGCTAGTGAGGTTCCTGCCCGACTGTCCTGGCTGTCGACACTTAGCCCTATCCCGGCCCCACAGCCCAACCCTCATTGTTTACTGACACTGGGCTGCTTCTATTCATTGTAGGGCTCCAATAACCCTTCTGCTTTCCCTCCAGGGCAAAGGATTCTCTGTCTCTAGCCTGCTTGTCTATATTCTTTTGCTTTTCTAAGGGTAATGGCTGTCCAGTGTCTGTTGCACTCTGGGGAGCTTCCTGAGAGGTACCACAGACCTCTCCATGGGCGCAGAAGTCTATCTGTAGTTATGGGACCTTAGAAAACATAGGGCTGGAGAAGGAAGGGTATTGCATGGCACAGAGCTTCCTCTGATTCCCTAGCAGGACCAGAATTCTTGATCTGGAGAGATGTAAAGAAGGGTCAGAAATTGGATAAGAGGGTGGACAGTTTGGGCACAGTTCAACTGCTAAAGAGTAGAAGAGGAATGGATTAGAAACGTACAGGCTCCCTGCACCCAAAGCTTGCTTGCCACTTTTCCATATAGGAAGGTTATGCAGGAAGCTCGGACTGCCTTGGAGGGCTGGGGGACTCCACAGGGGTGCAAGAATCTATCTACCCAGATCAGTTTACAAGGCTGGGACCATACAATATAAGCTCTTGGAGGCAAGGGCTGTGTGTATCTCCATACAGTTTTGATCACAATAGGATCTTATTTCTGTTTAGGGCTTCCAGATGCAATGCTAGTCAATGTCTATAGTAAACAATAATATTAATAATAAGTATTTACATGCCAAGCTACAAATCAGTGACATAGTTTTCTAATATTGCTGGTTTCTTTCCAGTATTGTCCTCCAGCCTCACTGCAGTACATTGTATACAAAAGAATTGAAACTCAATAATTGGTGTGTCAAGAGTTTGAAGGCATGATTACATTTTTTCTTCTGAAATCCATCTATTGAAACTGACATCACAACAAGTGAGTTCAGTGGCCTAATAACCCCAGTGTTCAGCATGCACACACTGTTCTATATATCAGGACATTAGTAATTAGGCTGGTAATGGGGCTGCTGTTGCACAGAATAACTAGTATGAAAACGTTAAATGTTAAGCATAATGGGAGAATAATGTAGCAAAAATGTAAACAGTAGACATCAGATATGACATTTATTTTCACTTATGGGAAGACTTCAGCTATAATTTCTTTTCTCTGCTTCAGTGAATCTATAAAAAGTCTACAATGATTTCGTTCTTCTGACCACAGTAACGTTGCTTTACACTTGAACAGAAATATAGCTTCAAATTTAGATTTTAATTTCATGTCTGATTGCAGACACAGTAGAAACTTTGTACTAAAATAACATTTCTTCTGTAAGCCAGCTCTTTTGTGCTACTGAAAGAAATAATAATGAGAAAGTATTCCAGCAGGAGGAGCTGGTTTAGAAGCAAATGGATTCCATGGCAACTCCTGACTCTACATGACACCTAATAACTAGCATTTATGTTGGAAATGGTCTGTGTAAAAATTGTACCCCATATCTGATCTTCTTATAGGGTTTCCCCCTCATTTTAAAGTAAAAAAAAAAAAAAATAGGGTGCTTGTTTTTTTATTTGTTTGTTTGTTTTTAACATAGATAAAAAATAAGCATGAAGTAAAATTATTTTGTCTGCCTCAAATATGTGCTTAGGCAAGTTGTTTTCAAATGTATTTAATTTTTTAAAAAAATATTTCAGAAATAAAATCTTTTGTGGGAAGTGTATTGATCTGTCAAGGGAAGTGTTGTATAGGATCAGCACATTGGAACTGTGTATTTTTTAATATCATGGGATATCCATATTCAACAGTTTGAAACAAAACACAAGTAGATCCAAGGGAATCAGACCATGATCTTGGTTCTCACAGTGATGAATGCACCAGGAGAATCTCATCATGGGGCAGCTGGAAAGTAGCCCAGTCCTATGGGCATCCTGTTTGTGGTCAGTCAGCCAGTCTGACTGATTTATGATCGGAAGAATGTGGATTTATATCCCTCTGTGCCATGATCCCATCCAGTGCACGTGTGGGGCCTGACAACTGCTGCTGTTCGAGCGTGGAATATTTGAACTTGCTATTTTATACCTAAATTGAAAGAAATCTGTTCTTGAACTGTCACATGATAAGCAACCTTTGCCTTTGACAGTTTCCATGCTACTTCATGACTGGGAGAGCATTAGCTGAAATTAACCCTGGAGATGAAGTTTTCTGTACACACTTTGTGGCCTGGCTGTTTTCTTAGCCAGCTGTTGCTTGAGGGCCTCAGATGGTAGAAGAGCCTTGGAAAAAATATATATCTCCTTGGTCAAATGAAAGCTGACTTAGGTTTGTGTTGTTCATCCCTCTTCAAGTATGAGTGAAAGAACAATGAAAGTGTGGCTGAAAAAATCCTTCCTGATTTTGTGATTGTTTGGCCAGGGACAAGTGCAGTCAGGGATGGTGTTCTAAGGTGCAAGAGCAGAGTGGCCAAAATTAGGAAGATGGAAGTCTCTGGGGTAGTCCAATCTTAATGCTAGGTGTTACCAGATAGCATCTGTATTTACATATTGATACCTTTAGAAGATGTCTAACACCATTTAACTCTTTGCCCAAGGCAAGGACTGCTTTCTTCCTCTTTCTGCCCATGCAGACAAGATAGGTCTAAAACAGCTATTGCTCAAAACATGCAGTAATCTTCAGCAAATACACTAAATGGATGGATAGAAAATGAGTCTTGGCTTAGCTCATCTTTTACTATAACTTATAATTAGACTCTGGCATGGAGTTTCTGCAATAGCCTGATCTACCACAAAGTGCGACTAGCACTTGGGATCAAAACCAAACTACTCTAAGAAAGGTTATAACAGATCACAAAGCAAAAGTGATTTGAAAAAAAAAACAAAAACAAGGCTGAAGTCAGATGTTGGTATCCAGTTTGAAGATAAAGGCATAGAAATGGAAAAGGCAATGGAAAATACAGAAAGCCCAGAAAAAGGTGTTCTGAATAGCAGCAGTAGTAAGAAAAAAATTTTTTAACTTGTTGAGGTGCATGTGTTTATTTTTATCTACAAGGGAAAATTAGGTACACAACAGAAAAGAGAAAAAAGGATATAAATAAAGCAATACTGTAATGGCCAGTCTCTTCGCGAACGAAGAACCGGGGAAGGTCTTTACACCTTCCAGCCTGCGCATTGGATTTTTTAGGTGAGACACAGTGTGCGCGGAACTGAGCACACCCTTTAATCCTGAGGTTCATCTGCCGGGGCCAAGCACGCTTGGACGGTGGCAGCGAGGTCCTCAGGACGTAGATGGATTCCCTTACAGGGCTAGCGAGCTCCATCTGCCCGGGGAGTGTCCTAACCGGGAATCGAACCCAGATCTCAGCGTTGACAACACTGTGTTTTAGCCACTGCACCACCAGGGACACTCTAAAGCAATACTAGACTGATTAGGATTGGAAATGGAAGTGAGGTGAGGGCTTAAACAGACGACTGGTCATAATTATGGGAAAGGAAGAAGACTTAGGAAAAATATAAATTTCAAACAGGGAATTACTTGATTTAACCTTCTTTCTGTATCTTATTGCTTTGCCTTAGGTTTCATGTTTTGGAGAAGGCAGAACAATGTTGCATTGGTGATCTGAGCTGGACAGGGGTTCTTACATGAAAAGAAAAGAGGCAGATAAAAGAATGAAATCAAGATTGTGAAAAAAGTATGGTTGTTATTCTCATTCATTATTGCCTGTTCAATTTCTAGAAAATAAAGGGGTGTGAGTAAAGAAATGAAGCAGTGAATGTTAATTTTAAAGGAGATTGTTTTCTCCAGTTACGCATAAGTCTAAATCATAGGCAGTGATCTGATTCCAGTCAGTAATCTTTTTGCTCTTTCAAAGGAATCAAACCAATATTTCTCTTCTGAATGTTAGTTTTAGTGAGTAACTTCAGTAGCAGTGGCAGCAGTTACTGCAAGCTTCAATGGCTTGTTATGTTTGCGTAAATAAGTAACATGTTCATATTACTAAAATATTCAATTTATATGATTATTTGTATACATATAGCATTCTACCACAAATCTATTTATTCTTCCTTCCCTGGGAAGTGTTGATGTAACTGACCCTATTTTATTACTGTCACATGCTATACTTCCAAATGTAAGGAAATAGACCAGTTTTTAAAGTTGACTACTTTTTCTTAACATCAAGTTGGTATGATACAACATGAGAGCTGTGAGTGCAAGTGTGTAAAATTGAAAGAAGAATAAATATAGTTTATAAAATTTAGAGTATGAACTTCCTTAGGTATATCAAGAAAGCCTAAGAAAGGCTTTTTAGCAAGAATCTCACCTGTAAATGCACCCAGAATAGAATTCAAGATGTGAAGTGCTTCAATTCCCCTATCTGATGAGTGTGGAAAATTTGGTATCTCAAATGAGGCTGTCTAACTGCTTATGAAGAGGGAAGTCTAGCACAGAGATGGAACACAGAATTGTAACTTACTTTGGTACCTTGCCTAAGACTACAGGAGATAAGCTTCTCTGTTTAGAATAAATTACTTGGAATCTTCCCCTGAAAATAGAAGCTTGCTGTCTTTCAGAATGAGGCATAGGACCTGTGCTTTCTTGTTTAAAAATAGCTGCATTCCACTATCCCATCTCCTCGCATACAAAATTCCTTCCTTCAGTTCTTTCTTCCCTTTTCTGACCACATTTTCCCCTAATGTGCCCTAATCATCAGGTAAATGGTAGAGGCATGCTTTTGTGGATGCTGTGCCATCATGCCAAAATTATTTGGTGTAATGAAAACAGAAGTGATAATATAATAAAAACAAACAGGACTGCTGCCTCACAGCAGCCCTGTCTGCAGGAGTCAAAGCTCTGTTCCTCCTTGGAGATGGGATTCTTATCCTGTTTTCCTCATCTTTTTTTTTTTTTTTATTTTTTTTTCCTCCATCTAATTTCATCATTTCATGGTCCTGATTTCTTAGTCTGTAAAGTCAATGGTTCCTAAGAATTTAGGACATTACCTACACCTCCAATTCTAAAAAATACAATTTATCCCTGAATTAGAAATACTATAAAATCTGCAGCTATTAATCTTTGAGTCCTAGGTCTGGGTGCAGGTTTATATAATACTAATCCTACTGTCTATTCACCCAATCCTTTGAAAGTAACAGCAGAAACTAAATTTAATCAGCTAATAATATATATTTGGAATGTATTTCATTCTTCAGTCTCTGAAGGAAAAGAGCAATGCACCAACAGAAAAGAAACTTTAGTGTATTTTTTGGTCATGTAATGTTGGGTTTTCTTTCCAGGTTTTGTTCATTTCCTTAGAAGCACTTGTATTTCTCAAAAGATTTTCACTGATTTGATTAAACTAATCCAACTGTTTCCCAAGACTTTCAGACAACTAAATAGGCACTACATGTTTTTAAAGTGAAGAAACAAAGTGTTCAGAATTCTTATCAATATCCTTGTGGTGAGATTTCTCCTTTTATGTTTAATGTTTACAAAAATAGAATATTCTAGCTATCCATCTGGACCTGTTCTAGAAAAACACCCTTATTTACTAAAGTTTTTGGTCCCTTAAGGTCAAAATTCTCTGAAGACCACGGTCCTGGCAAAATTTTGGAAAAGGTTATTTGAAGTGCTTTTAAGTTTGGAATAGAAATTTAGTTTCTATTCTGTTCTCCTGTTCCCAAAACAGCGCATCAGAGCATCCCTCTGGGTGTATGACCTGGCAGGTTGTCATATGCCTCCCCTCTTGTAGGATCTATAGGGCTGAGGAGAGGGCATGAACTTTCTCTGTAAACAGGAGTTGTTGAGCAATGCCCAGATGCTGACACCACCCTGAGCATCTCCTACAAACTAGACAGAAAGTGAACTGAATGTCTAGTGTCAGTCTCTCTCAGAGTGTTCCTGAGAACACTAACATTGATGCAGATATTTTGGTTTCAGCATTATAAGGGAAGACCTATCATTGCACATTCTGTGACAGTTTCTCACGGAAGTTCAGATTGTATTTATATGCCAAAGGTGATGCACAACAACCCACTCTTCAGTCCTGAAAAAGTTAAACAGAAAAACAAATGCGAACCAAAACCCAACCAATCAAACAAAAAAACCAAAACACTTTCCATGCATCAATAAGTTAAAAATCATTATCTCATGACTTTTGTTTTGCAACAGTAAGATTCTGCTTAATTCAGCTCGCATAACCCAAATGTCATTTCTCCTGCTCTTAAGCACCTAAGGAGTTTGAGTGTCATTGCTTTATGTCTCATGGCTTTATGAATGGACATTATTCTAGGAGATTAGTAGGATTTATTAGTTCTTTAGGGTTGAACTAGATGAATTAATTGATTAAGTCAGTTCTTTTTACCATTACAAGTACTTGAATTTACAATTTAGTTATTTTTTTAAATGATTTAAGAGATAGTTTAAATATTAGATTGATTAATTCTAGATAATTCTAGAACAGGTAAAATCAATTAATTTCATTCAGACAGGATGACAGTTTTGCTCTCAGTTGCTTTCTCATACAGGTAACACAGTCTGTAACTCACTGAAAAATTAAGTGTTCTGCAAATTTGATGTCTAAGTGAAGTTTTTAGGGTTACAGTTGGTATTTCCTTTCTTGTGCTTCTAGCTTGAAGTATCGAGCATTTTAGGGACAAAAAAATCTGTTGTGTTAGCTGGTATCCATTCTTGTAGGTCTGGTAGGCTTATGAAATGAGACTGCAGTAATCAGATGATGAATATAGATGCAAGAAAAAACCCACACTGCTGAGCAAGTTTATTTCTATTTTCTCCAAGTTTTAATTTCATGGCCAGGCTTTTCATAAGACTGAACACGATGAAGGTGCTATTGCAGCAATCCTCAGGTGTGTCATGCTGTGAAGGTAAAACCTGGAGACTATCAACAGTGTTAGGGCAAAAGTCCTCTACTATTGCAGTCTGGCTAGTCAAGATATTGACATGTCATAAAAAAACCCCAAACAACTGCAAAACAAAAAACCCCAAACCAAACACAACAAAACCAAACCAAACCATAAAAAAACCCCAAGCAACTTTTATGAAGGATATTTATCTGTTGGTGACAATTTCTGTGTTTAGCTTATCAACAAGAGGCAAAAATTGTTAGCAAAAGTTTCAGAAACTTTACCTAGCTGTGATTTCTTCTTTGTTGCTGGGGAGCATTGCAGAAGATGGCACTGTAACTATATATAACTGGGGGAAAATAAAGTCCTGTGACTTGCAACCTCTGTGAATGTGTCTTGCAACCTATAAACCTTTTGCTAAGAGGTCTTTGTGAAGGCTTCTGATGCACGTGCTATTGCATGTAAATTATGGAGGCTATCTTTTCTTGAGAAGAGGAGAGCACCTGTTTTCCTTATATCCATAAGGATGAGGCTGACAGATGTCAGTGTTTGCATGTAGGAGTCAAGTAAACATATATGAGAGGCACAAAGGCAAAACTTGTACGCGACTAGATGTGTATTATGTGTGTGGATATGGCCCATAACTATTTCACTTCCATCAGTTCTGAGCATTTCATTGCCAAGAACTGAGAAATCTCCACATCCCTCAGTTCCCAGAGTAGCTCATTCCCTCTTTGAATCAAGTCACTTAGAATTAAAATCTAAAATTAGATTGGCATTTGCCTCAATCATACAGTTAACTGCGGGGCATATTTTGCACCTGTCTTATTTGCTTAAAATATTCTTGAAGTAATATTGCATCATATTTTGAGTTTAGCACAGTAGGGCCTTATGCATTTATTTGTAGACTGTACCTTGCAGGAACCTAATCATGGAGCAGGACTTCCTCTTTGCTATGTTTCCTATAAACAGAGAATGAAATTCCCTCAAAGGTTCTATCCCAGAATGCTTAGTCCAAGTCCAACATGGGAGACTGTGAGCAGGGGAGTAGGGCTGGCGTGGGACAGGGCAGAACCATGCCAAACTGGTGTAAACTGGTAAATAGTCACTTAATCTCTCTTGGTACAGAGTTGGCCAGTTTTATGTTGTGTTTTAGATAGGGCAAAAAAGCAAAAAAATAAAGGGGGGATTAATCTTGTTATGAAGGGGCCTTTTAATGGAGGTGACAGAAGACAGAGTCCTCTGGATGTTTTTTCCAGCTCTGCCTTTAGACATTGCCAGCATTTGAGACAATAAAATTAGGCTTAATTGCAGAATCTCCACAGCTACAAAGATGACAGTTTATCAGAACTTGATCTTACTGTGCTACCACAACCCATAATTAGTTCCTAATTAGTTGGATTTGCTGAAAAATACATAATGGGAACTCACCATGTGTTATTGGCATCTGAAACAATTTCATCCTGTTAGCTAGAAGAAAGTACTGCTGCCAAGAACGTAAGCCTAATTTTCCCACATTAGCGCTGCCTGATAGAAACTGAGTTACTTCCAATCCAAGGTGCAAATTTGCTACTCTGTGAAGAATGCTGTTTATCACATTTTATGTAGAGATTTAGAGTGTAGTTAGAAAAAGATGGTGATATTTCTAGAGTCCCTTTTCTACCACTGTTCTTGCCAGTAGTTAATAGCATAAAGTTTTATAACTATTTAAAAACTTTATAAATAAATTTTATAACTATTTGTACATGTATCACATTATTGAGAGCGTGATTTTTCAAAAATGCCCAATTCACCTCTGCTATCATTACAATTAGTGGACATCTTATTGTTTGGAATGATAATATTCATCTCAGAACACTTTTCATTCTTTATTTCATGGTTTTTCTATATGAACAATAGCCAATGTCTGTATTTAATTTCTTTTCCCTCTATGTCCTCATTTCTGTTGTAAAGTCTCGATTTAGGCACCCCTACCTTCCTGAGTGGTCATGTGATATTTTCAGTGAGATCTCCATCTTGTCTTCTCATCTGTGTGATCTTTGTCATGTATGGATCTTCTGCAAGGAAAGATCCAAGCCTTCTATTTCAGGTACATGTTTTTATTGAGAGTCTTGATAGGACAAGACTAAGCTGCAGGAAAAAGCAGCAGTGAAGCCTAATGCATAGGCTTAGTGAAGCTTTAATGCTCCTTCTTTCTGAGGAGACATGAGCAGAGAAGGTGGTTGCGATTTTCTAGGGTTAGGGATGCTGAAGAGAGACTTTGAGAATCCTGGATTCAAATCCTGTTGGATGCAGTATGGAGCTCATTAGAAGATCTAAGTACAAGATATATTGTAAGCATATTTAATTACAAGATAGTCTAATCACTGTGGAGAATTGTTTACTATAAATCTAATCCCTTTTGTCTAGATAGGAATTATATTATCTGTAGGAATTATTTATGAAGAGACTCATTTAGTCCAAGCAGTATGATTATTTTCCAGAGAATAATATTCTTCTTATAATATAGAAGTTCACTGCATGAAAGCAGCTTAACCTCTTACTGCTACCAATGCATGACAGTAGCAACAAAGTCAGTTTGTTCATTCATGAGCTTTTGCAAATCACGTCAGAAAAATGTGCATCAAAATTTCTGTGGACATAAGTCTTGGCACCACCTGCTGAAGTGCAGTGTGCTCTGAGAAGACTTGATTTTAAATAGATAGGTGGGAATCCAACACAGCTGATAGAAGAGGCATAGTAAGTAAAAATGGGAGTAACCACTAGCAGCAGCAGCCCTACTAGCCTTTCTGTAGGTCTATCTGTCTGGGCATCCTATTCTGACATCCAAACCTTTTGTCAGAAAGTATTTTTCATTAAGCAGGAGAATTCTCCCTTCTCATAAAATTGGCTGGAAGAGAGAGTTTTGAAAACTTATGGTTCTCCTGACTTACAAAATAGCATGGGCTTGATTAGTTAATTAAGACTGAGTATCTAAGTATCCACCTCATGATAATCACCCCCATGATGGGGGGACAATAGAAGTGACACATGACCTATGAAAGACTTCCTGTCTTTTGGAGTGGCAGCTGGAATTTCTTTGGTTATTTTAAATTTCATTAGATGCAGTTAAGAAACTGAACTGCATACTTATGACTAAACAGGTGATAGAGTAAGCAGCTAAATCAAGGCCAAAATGTGCAGTTTAGCTGGAGACCTTCAGGTTGTGGAACAAACATATATGGTTTGCTTGTATTGCCTTACTTTGCCCTATTTAGTTCTTACTACATAGGCTACAATAGTGTATATACCACAACACAGAAAGATGAGCTCAAGTAATTCCATGATAATTTACTGCCACTAATACAGATAATGTCTCTGAACAGGTGATATTGTATGTTTTAAAGGCAGTGGAAGGAGCTAAAGGGAAGTCTACCCTAAATGTGAGGAGTGGAGGGAGGGAAAGACAGTGATGATTCAACACCTATCATTAGTAAATAAGCCTCTTCACATAGAAGTGATGCTTGTCTGACTAGTACATCAAACCATCTTAAAAATACCACAGTCTCTTTTTCTTGAGGGAGGAAGACACGAATTTGGACTCAGGCTGTGATGAGCAGGGGCAGATGCACATGGGATGTTTTCTTTTTTTTAGGAATACCCCCAGAACTAGGAAATTGGAATCGTATAACTTACCTTTCTCTAAATGCAGCCTATTCTGTGAATGTTCAAATCTTATACTAGCTCCAGGGTGAAGATTTATAAGAGACTTCCTAAAGTTTTCTTCAGGATGACCATCTGGAGGTGGCCTCTAGAAGCAAACTGATGATAAGGAAGGGGAATTTTGGCTCAGCAGCAAAACCCCTTGAATTCATCTGGGTGAAACCAGGGCCTCCAAAGGTTCAATTTACAACAGAAAAAGACCTGCAGTAGTGAGGATGGCTTCACGGTGCCCCCAAGACATTCAGTACCTGGATTAGAACTGATATATTAAGTAAGGTTCTAACCAACAGATTGTGTTGTAAGAGCTCCTTCAGAAGAGATGAGGGATGGTGGTACATACCCGAACCTACTCCAGCTCCTGCTGAACTGCTGTGATGCTATCATTGGATTAGGACAGGGTATGATGGGAAAGGATGAAATTATGAAATCAAAGAGGCAGACTTCAATATACAGGATGTGCCTGTTTTTTGTTGTTCTTTCCAAGTTTTGGAAGAAATACCATCCATACCTGAGCAGGTGTGCACTAACTGCGCTCCTAGAAAGGGGAGGGGGGAATAAAAATAAAAACTTGCTTGCAATTGCAATGAGCATTAAAATTATCTGTATAAGCTGTTACTTTGCTCATTTATCCATAATGGTGATAATTACATCAATGAAGTATTTATATCCTTTTTTTAACATTTATTTATTCCATGTTAGGTTTTCATACTTTTGTTAGACAGCTATTCACCATGAGGTATCACTGGATTGAACATATTCATTGTTCCTTCTTAGCAGCTGTTTCAAATGTATCAGAATTCTTTCTCTTGGATTTTTCAGCTAAATACTGATTCTAATCAATTTGCTTAAATTCATTCTATATTACTTCAGACTTTGTCTTCATGAATACAATACTTTTAAAAGGGAAAAAAGTTTCAAATATGTTATTTAGAAATTTCATCAAACTATTTCTAAAACCAATATGCTAGGAAATACAGTATTTCCAAACCAAAGTACAAATGGTACAAATGACATTACAGAAACTCTTTAATTGATTAATACAGAATACTATAAGCTATTGTCTGCTACTCTGCAGTTGGACTGTTCTGTGATGTACATTTATAAAGCAACAAGAGCTAGCGTCACTATGTTGGTATGTTGTTTGACTGTGGCATAGTTCTTTTTCCTAATTAATTAAAATTGTTGAGGGACAATACATTTCTTCAGCCAAGAATTTTTCCAAAGAAAGGACTTAATTTCTGTGAAAATTTACTTATGGACTACATGAAACAAGTCTCTTAAAAATGGACTAAGAAACTGTGTGAATAACCAAACTACTGCCTACCAATTTAAAAAGTCAGTTTGCTCTGTGACACAATACCATATTATATTGATAAAGTCTAAATGGCAAAGGTGGCAATTGTATCATCTAGCCAGCTGTAAATATAGTCACAACTTCTTCTGTTACTGTCCCACTTTCTTAGGCACATTTCTACAGGTAATATATTACCTCTAATACTAAAATATTTTTCACCACCAGGTGATGAAAACACTCGGCTACATAACTGATTACCTTAAAATGCTTCTCATGATTTAGAGGTGCTGGATATAATGAAATGAATTAATGGTTAACTACTGACACCTTGAAATCAGCCAGCCTTCTACTTGCTGCAGTGTGGTGTTGCCAGCAGGTCAAGAGAGGTGATCGGCACTGGTGATGCCACACTAGTGGAGCACTGTGTCTGGTTTGGGGGAGAGGCATGAACATGCTGGAGAGAGTCCAGCAAAGGACCACAAAAAAGATGATGAAGGGACTGGGGCATCTCTCATGTAAGGAAAGGCTGAGAGAGCTGGCACTGTTCAGCCTGGAGAAGGCTCAGGGGAATCTTTTCAATGGATATCTGATTGGAAGATGTTAACAAGGACAGAGCTAGGATCTTTTCAGTGGTGCCTGGTGACAAGACCAGAGACAACAGGCACACATGGAAACACAGAAGGGTCTCCCTTGAACAGCAGGAAACACTTTTTAACTGTGAGGGTGGCCAAACCCTGGCACAGGTTGTCCAGGAAGGTGGTGGAGTCTCCATACTTGGAGATGTGGTCCTGGGCAACCAGCCCTGCTTGAGGAGAGAGGTTAGACCAGACCATCTCTAGAGGTCCCTCCCAAACTCAGACATCTGTGATTCTATGTGGGTGCAGCATCACCAGTGTATTTTTTTCCTGTGTAGCTTCCAGGCAACAACTCTGCTGTATTCTTTCGTCTGGTGAAATACAACGGAAATGACAGCCAAATGAACCCTCAGTGAGGTAATCCTTATCAGCTCAATGAAAAGCTGAGCAAATGCAGCAATTAGTAATACTCAGTTTAAGGTCTAGTCTATCGGAACAAAGATGCATTGATGTAAGTTGCCTCCAAGTGCTTGGTCAGCATCTTAAATCCTCTTAAGGTTGAGGACTGGCCTCAGTATGTGTAGACTCATCACTTTTGTTGGGTAGGAGACAGATGCTACTACCTTCTCCCTTCAGATTTATGTCTTGCAGGTACTATCACTGAGCTTGGCACCTCTTAGGCAGTACCTATTATTGCCTGGCAGAACTCTTAAAGCCACCTGTTGCAAACCCTATTTTTGAAGCCTTGCACTCTCTTTTTTGTAGAACACAGTCACCAACTTTATCACTGAGCCCAAGAACAGGACTCCCAATTTTAAAATTCAGGAAAAACCACTAAGGAAATTGTAAGTCTGTAACATATGTGTGTGTGTGTGTGTGTGTGTGTGTGTATGTATGTACATAATTGTAAAAGGTAAACTGTAATTATTATCCAGTTATATAAATTACTTCATTGCTACACTGGAAATACGTTAATACTACTTAGCTTGCTTTTATAACCCCATTTACTGCTTATATAATTAATATAAATATGTGAAAATTTCCTTTAGATTATCATCTTCAAAATTTACTATGCATAGGAGGACTTTGTTACTATATCTCTCATATTTTGCACATAAAAATGCAATACAAAATGTTCTTATGCACATATTTTTATTAAAACTGAAATATAACACATCCATCAATATTTTCAGCAGTTCTTAGATCAAATTTTGCATTTTTCCCTATAAATTAAAAAAGATGACTATTTAAATGCCATTAATACACAGGCTATAGAACACTTTTCAAAGTGAAGATGATAGCCCTGAATTTGCATAAATGACATTATCGTTCAGTCTTTTATTTTGATGTGTTAAAATTCAGTTAACAAAATGACTTCCCAAAGAAGAGAGATGATACAAGAAAAGACAAGTCTTCTTAAAGGAGTAAGGCCACTGTGGCTAACTCTGTGTCATCAGAGTCAATACAGTAGTCACTTTCAATTTCCTAGTTGTCTTGAGGTTTGAAGTTGGTTCCACTAAGGCAAATGCATTTTTGGATGTCGCAGAATGACCAGATGTCTTAGTTCTTTCGACTGACTGGGCTTTTGACTGACAGATGGCCTTACTTCAGAGCCAGGTGACTCATGGCATCAGACACCTCCGTAGTGACTTGTGCTGAAGTACTTGCTGGCACAATCTTCAGGTAAATGTCGTACTGCTGGTCCACGCCAAGGTAACTGTCACTCATGACATACAGTGTGTAGATACACCTAAAATGTAAAAGCAGAATTGTTACTTTGAAAATTAGGTCCTGACTACTTGGAAAAGATAGTAATTAAGAGAACTTAATTTGTAAATTTGTCATACTTTCCAGGAGTTTCTGGAGTATAAAAAGCAACAGAAACAGTGTTTCGATTTCTGACATATCCAGTTCTTTTCAGGGCGATGAGTTCTTTTTTATCGACTTCTCCCAGTATCAAAAACCATCCTTCATCCTTAACTTTGGGGAATCGAGGAGCAACTGCTTTACTGTCCTGCTTTCCCTGTTGGGGAAAAGAAACAGCTTAGGAAAACTAGAAATCACCTTTTCAAAATGCCATTCTTCCTTGAAGGAAAAACATGTTGAAAACACATTGTTATGAATTGTTATGTAGGATTATAATTTTGCCAGACTAAAATATTGTTGTTATTTCTTTCTAGATGAAGGGTTTAAAAAAAAAAAGAAAAATCATAGTCCACAGATAAAAATCGAGACTATGAGATACAATTCCACTTATTTTGTAAACCACTAAAACTTGAGTGGAAATTGGGCTCCCTTTCTGTAATTTAATCTAATAGATTTTGAATGCTATTTTCTGCAGAAGGGTTAATTGTAAACCTAGTGTCTTTATTTAAAGCTAAACAATATTAGCCAAGGTTAATACAAAGACAAAAATAGCACAAGAAGAATTTATCTGAGGTTGATATAGCAAAAGGAAAGATTGTTTCAGTTATTCTTTAAGACAGTGACTTTACTGCTGGAAGCTGAAGACAGAATGATGCACACTCAATCAGCATTCATTTTGTGTTTTGTAGAGGGAAAGGTTTTACTGAAGATTTATACAGAAGAAAAAGCACCACCACAGCAATGAAGCTTTAGAAACAGTTTGATCCAGCTGTTTCTTACAAAAGAGGGATCAAATTCTAGGAGAGGTTATAAAACAGTGATCACTGAATGAAATGCTTCTGCTCCTTTCTTTTCCATGGCTTCTGGTTAGGAAAAGTCTCTGTTGGTAACTGGCACAGCAAATAGAATGATGTATGGATGAGCTTTGACTCTTTGTCCTTCCTAAAATAAGACAGTTTCCCCTTGCAGTTACAGTGAACCTGCTGCAGTCAGGACAAGAAGTCTTTGGGGAAAGAAGAATACTTTTCAAATATAATTCTTAACTAATGTAAGATAACTTCAGGATTTTCAACAAAACATATATATCTCCATTACTATTTTTATGAAAATGAAATTGCCTGAAGAGTCTCAGAAGTAACATCTAAAACTGTTCTCCGCTTGTACCTTGAGCTCTTCTTCATACCTTAACAAAAATGCTGGTAACTATAATTCTTAATTGTTTGAAATGTTAGAGAAATTAATTAGCAAAATTATAATCATGGTGGTCTATATGCCAGTCATGGTATGTAAACGACAGAAAAATGACAGCTACAGTGCCAGCAGTGCCCAATGTGAATGCAGGAGGCACGGTCTAACTCTTCCAAGAGCTGACAAGCAGGTACAGCGAGTTACTGCTGCTGGGGGCAGAGCAGGTGAAAACCTGTGCAGCTGTTGGAGTTTCTGGCTTTGCACATGAAGACTTGCTGAGGGTCCAACAAGGTGATCAGCCAAAGAGGCAATGTTTAAACTGGGAAAAGGGGTGGGACAGAAGTGTAGGTGTGAGAAAGAATTGTATGTGAAAGTTGTTCTAGGAGCTGTTCAAAAAAGCATCACGTGTAAAACATAAGGAAAACATCCTAACTTAAGGCCTGAGGATGTGTTATGAGTAGAAACATATTTATAGGTATGAGACTGGTATGCAGTTTGGAAGCACCTGGGAATATAACCGGGAAGCTTATAAACTAGTTTGAACTTTTTTCATTGACTTGAATTGGTCTAGGATTTTACCTTAAGAGCCTATTTACTATCCTATTGCAACCTGAAAAAAAAAAACTTTTGCTTCACTACTTATACAGAAAAGTCTTTGGAAGTGTTTATAACTCAAATAATACTTAAACCATAAAAACCCCTGTTATGCTGTATAAAGCTTAATTGATGTATAATAAATTTATATATAATATAAATGTATCATTGGGAAAGAAATGATAATCTACCTGATACCCCATCTGGGTTCTCTGCAGATTTATTTGGAGCACATACTCTTGATCAGCATGCAATTTGATCCATTTTTTGTCATCTCGTGTGTCTGTTGTCAAAGAAGGAACAGGTACTTCATTCTGTGGCTGAACCGGGTCATCCCAACTTCCCTTAATGCTCAGACTGACGTTTAGAATTGGCAAACGACACAAGAAATTCCAAGCCTGTGGAAAAAACAGATCCCTGCGGATTACAGAACAATCTATACAATCATTGTCACTGTAACAATAACAATTCAATG
Organism: Empidonax traillii; assembly: GCF_003031625.1. Classification (NCBI taxonomy): domain Eukaryota; kingdom Metazoa; phylum Chordata; class Aves; order Passeriformes; family Tyrannidae; genus Empidonax; species Empidonax traillii. Next base: position 395,956 of record NW_020955282.1, read on the forward strand.
TGCAGTCTACATATTTATTCTATATTAATATTTTTTGTGTTTTAGAATGTCATATATAATTATATGACTCTCAATCATAAGTATAAAATAATTTTTATCCAATCATAAGCATAAAATACTTTTTATTAATCTCTTACGCTACTTTCTTAGCAAATAAAACAAATGTGAAACTCCTCAAGCACGTTACACATGCCTCACTAAGACTACTAATGTCTGAACACAGAAAAAATTCCTTACTGCTCCCGATTAAAGTACTTTTTTTCCCTATAAGCCACTTAAAAACTAGTATAATTAAGTTTTAAATTAAACTTCCTTAGCATAATCCATAAAGAACAAGCCACTGCAGTCCTAATTAGCAATAGGCAAACCTCAGAGAGTTCAGAGGATCAGTTCAGATAATTAACCAAAAGTTCAACTGCATATCCAAAGTTATCCCTATTTTTTTTTTTAGGTTTTCCTCATGAACTCTCCTTCTTAGCATCCTCCTGAGGAATTTTAAGTCTCAGTGGTTTCTGTTGAACTGCAACAGGTCCAACTTTCTTCTATCCTTGTGCAGAGAACTGTTAGAGAACACATCTTGCATAGCTGAATATGACACTCTCTTGACCTTAAAAAGGCATCCTGAATATGCAGCCCTAAGTATCTCTCATTTTGGTCTCTATCAGACAAGGAAAAGCATCTCTGAGAAGCTGTGACAAAAATGGAAGGGAGCAATGCAGGCTTTCATTTAGTAAAAAAGAAAATAAGCATGTTCACTCAATGAAATTTGTTAGGAAAAAGACATGGGATTGGCTGTGGAATGAAGGCAGTGATTTGTGGCCTTACTATGGCTGAAAAAGATAGATGAGGTTGACACTGAAGGAAAAAAAACCAAAAGACCAAGAACCACTCTCTGCCCTGCTGCTGTTCCCCTCCACACCCAGAACAAAACAGGAATCGGCATATATGAAAAGCTAGAGGGTGGGAAATAGAAGAAGGAAAGAAGAATATCAATCTTGGTACAGAGCCATCAGATGCCAAAATGGGAACTTGTGGGAATGAAGAGGGTAGGCATTGTCGCATACTATCATGGAACAGAAATGTTTTATATGGAAAAACGCTAAAGCATATTTTAGTTTTTAAGTATTGGTTTGATCACCTTGTGTTTCAACAAAATGTATTTTCATTTAGATTGTGCTTGATGTGTCTGATTACTTTTTCTGTGCGGGAAGGCCTAGAGCCCTAATAAAAGCACAGTTTGCTTCTTGCAGACATCATTGCCATGAGTCACGCTAACAATTATAGTATATGTCAATACACAATAAGGGATACAGCAGACAGGGTGAGCCAACCTAAGGTTGCACTGCCGTGGTGCTGTCCCTGTCTCCAGCGTCTCCCCCACCAGCTAGCTGTCCCCTTTCCATCACTGGTACGTTGGCATTACTGTGCTGGGATTGTGCACCGAGATGGATCATCTTGCTAATCATTTTGGTGACAGCGTGAACTTACATCCGTGTAAAGCCGATTGTGGAAGCATATTCTCTAATCCTGTGACTCTGAATAAGCATGAACCTCCAGTGCCACTGAGAGAAGTGGTCCAGCCTCCTCCCCTGCTGGGCACAAGCATTCACGTCGCCACTTGGCTACAGGCCATTTTGACTGTCAGCGAGAGAGGTTGGTATGATCCCTCCTCCTCCCCTGTCCCCAGATGCTCATTCCCACCTCCTCGCCCCAACCAAACACAGCGTTTGTGCAGCTGTGCGATGAGCTGGGTCAGGGGAGGTGAAAACGGCACGGGGAGGGCAGGACTGCCTATTTAGGCTGCAGCACAGGCTTATTTGGATTAAAATGGCTGCATTATCAGAGCCCGGCTGAACTAAATGAGAAAACTGATTTAAGCTAAAAACTAATCTCTCTTTCTCTCTTTCCTCTTCCGTGAGCTGCATGAACAGCTGTGTCTGTTCAATGGAGAAGGTGAGGAGGGCCAGCTGTGAATGCTCAGGAACTGCAGTGCAAAAGCAGGGGACGTGGATGAATTGCACTGGTATTCTTAAGGCGTCTGAGCTGAGAAAGGACAGGAAAATTGTAACAGAAACTAAACAGCTAGAACTTTACGTGAAAATATATCCCTCTCTGTCCCAGTTCTGAAATGAAAAGGGGAAAAAAAGGCAGCACTTTGAAGAAGGATTTAAAAACACACTGACATTCTTAATGAGTTAATTATTGCCAGGACTTTGATACATTTAACAAAAGACTACTAAAACCAGTTCCAGATCACACTGGATGACAACTTGAGTAGTTCCATCTCAACTGGGAAATGATTTTATGTTTAATGTAAAGGTTTTTAAGAAGAACCTTACTGTAGAAACTCTACAGAGCTACTCTGGGAGAGTCTCTGTGGATCTAAGTAGTTTACTTCTGCTGTGCTCAGGAGAGGCATCCTAATATATACCAATCTTTGGTCATACTTTAGACATCATTTAACTTGAAAAATTTTACGTGTACTCTCTAAGATGACAAGAACAGTGACAAATATGTTAGAACAAAGTTTAATTTCAGCAGAGATCACAATGTATTAACTCCTTTAGTAGAATTACCTGTAACCTTCCCCACAGTTTGGTGAAGACTGTGATTTGGGTTGGTTTATACCATACAACCCAACCATATACCATTTCTCAAAGGCTGTCATGCCCTCATGTAGCTTTCACAATGCAAACAAATCGAAGTAACTCTGAGTAACTTTCTAATTAGATAAGAAAGCAGATGTAATATGTAATCCGGTCATTAACAGTTGGATTTGATGACGTTAAAGGTCTTTTCCAACCTAAAGGATTCTATGATTCCTTGATTTTACAGGCCTTGTGTACTTGAAACTTAAAGGCCAAGTTAGAACTGCTTGATCATTGATACAGTATGAACAGCAGGCTGTCTTTTGATCATCCATGCAATGTGGAGTAATGAAGAAATGCTTTTCTCACCAAGGAAAAAAGTCAAGTAGTAGCAGCTGAAAATGAAAAGAACATAGCAACACAAATACTTCCAGAGTAAAAGTAGATAATACTACAGTACAGATAATATTTATTTACATTATTGAAGTTTATTTGTTCTCTTTTGATAATGTCAACATCAACTTAATATTTTAAAAGGTGCCTAGTGTCTAAGTGACTTAGAAAATGGAAAAGATTTGTAAAAGATATATGATTCAGAATGAATCACTGAAAAAAACATAGAGCTTTGACCAAAGATTGGGGTTAGTCTAAATAGTTTTTGAATTTAGGCTGCCAGCTTTTAAAGCCCAGCTGACTTTCAATGAGGTTTAGAATTATAACACTAACCTTTGGAAAACTAAACTCAGGCTCCCATGTTACTTAGTTATTTTTTGGCAATTTTACTGGGGTTTTTTTTGCTGTATAGGAGAACAAAAGCACATATTACCTCCTTTTAAATATGTCAACAGGCCCAATATGTGCATGTACATATATACTATATGTTTACCTACCAAGCCCATACATAGATTTAAATCATAATCACATAAGAAATTCTTCATGAACCTTTGGCAGCATGATTAGTATTTCTGCCAATAATCTGTCTCCCCAGGACCTAGCCTAATATTCCAAATCCATGAGCAGCTTCAAGAGTGCTATTTAAAAATTAATTATCAATGTGCTTAAAAGGCATTTTCTTCTTTCCAAATGTGAATTTTTTTCCTTTTCCTGTCTGCCTGCAATTTATGTAAAGCTCAAGCAGTTCTCACCAGTTTCCTGATAGTAACGGGTTTAAGATATGGGTTCACTATACTTTCAGTGAGAAGTAAAGGATTTGTTAGGAAAAGAATGATTTGGGCAATTTAGTGGCATACTTACCACTTTATCTGACACTGTTCATGTCTGGAGCCAGAAGGCTGGGCTTAAACTCTGTACTCTGATAATTCTCTCTTTATAGAAAGAATATACAGATGCATTCACTATTAAAGAATTCTTTTCTCTGTTTTTCTCTCCCTGCCTATGTGAGTGCTGAAAGACTTTACATATGAAGACACTCAACAGGCAGTCTCAAAATGAATTTTAATTCTGTGCAAGTTACTACAAAAGTTTTTTTTCCCTGAAAAAAATACAACGTATTATATAAAGGTTTTCATATTTGTAATGACATACACAATATAGTCATGGCTTTGCTATTCCCAATACGGCAATTCCCAGCTAATGGAAATAAAATTTTCTTCTTGTGTGATGCCAAGACACTATGTTTTTCCCTCTTACATGCATCTGTATTTACAAACATAGACATATAGAGGCATAGAGTCATTCAGAGTGTGAATGTACACACCACATACACACAACCTATTTTTGAAGAAACTGCTAAGACATTTCAATACCAGCCAAACATATTTATCTGAGGATTAATCTTCATCTATTGAATCAGACGAGAACACTGCCATGCATACAATTATTTAATTAGCAGCCAAATCCTCTGCCAGTCAGCAGCCGTTCCAGGCATACTGATGGGGCAGTAGATGCAAATCTCACAGTAGTACTGCTTTTTCTCATTACTACTGCAATTAGCACTTAAATTGATGCTTTAAACATACTAATTTCTGGAATAATTCAGGATTTGTATGTTACCTGGGATCGCCTCACTGCAGAGACGACACCAGATTGCTACGCAAATTGAAGCACTTTTGAGCCAAATAACCATCATCATATCAGACAGAACCAATTTGCATTTGCTTTTAAAGATAACAGAATGTCAATTTATGCAAATAAATTAAGTAAGTTTACTTCTGAGTTCTCCCTGAACTAATTATAACAATGTTCTAATTTTTTATCACATCTAAAAGTTGGACTGAAATCAATGTGTATTATGTTAGAAATCTGTTGTTAAAGGAAGCCTTTTTTTGATGTCAATATATTTTCTTAATTCAAAATTTTGATGTTAATTTGGTTACAAATGCAGATGTCTGTTATAGACATTTAAGTACTTTTCTTCTTGTTTGCATACCAGTAAAAGTTTTAACTGAAGCTGAACAGTCAAACACAGGACATATTTCTGTCTTTTTAAATATTCAAATAAAAAAACATTTGAAGTATCGCTTTTGAAGTTTTCATCTTTCATACATTTATTTCAAATCAATAGGTTTAGCATGTGATGAATGCTATGGAACACACCTGTCCTTTGCTGGGGATGGTTTGAAAATCAAACTGAAAATAAGACTCTAGCAGCCTCAACATTTTGTAATAGTATTTTTCTCTCTTCCCTATGAAGTGTGAAATTTTCATTGCCTTTTTCTGTTTAAAATAGAAAATGAGAGCTGGATCTTTTACTAAGAGTATTCTCAGAAAAAAATGGTGTTTGACAGACCACTTCAGAAACCAGCTACGATGACATTTGGAATGCATGTATTCCTAGTGCAGAGCTGGCTATGAAAAGGTGGATAACACTCAGCAGATTGAATGACCTAGAGAAGCATCTCTGGAGCAGAGAGATGTCATAATATTAGCCATAAACCAGACTCTGTTACTGGTTAGCAGGGAATAAATGAGAAAAATATTAAAAAAACAGGCAGAGAAGAACCTTTGTAAAGCTAGCAGTACCTTGAAATTAGAGCAATGATATGTTGCACTTCAGACGGAACATCATGTGATATTTACTGAAGGGAAGTAGAGAAAATATTTCTTTTCCTAAGTACTCTTCCTTTCCAATCACATTGATAATAATCATGAACAGAAAGTGTTACCTGTGAAATGTGCGCTGTTTGCAACTCACTGTCCAGAATGGAAGCAAAAACATTCTCTTTTCCTTCACAGGCAGCCATTAGTTCGGGAAGACACTCGATAGGTCCTTGGTAACCTCCATGCACACTCTTCCTTTGGCCTTGGCTCCACTTCCTGATACAGACAGAAAAACATATGCCCAGGGAGGGAAAGCAAACATTTGTATTCAGTTGTTTTGGTGGTAAAACTCAGTACTGGTTTCTGTTATTAAAGGCTGGTCATTTATTTTTGGTTACCATTAATTACTGCATCATCTAGGCATTTATAGACCTTAGCATTATCTATGATGGTAAGATGGATACTAATGTAGTTTTATAATGGATTAAAATAAAGAGATAATTAACATACAGAGTTAGATTTGTTAGGACTTGGAACCTCTCCAGTGATCTCTTGTTAATTTGTCTGGAATCACGGTTCTCAAAATAATCTGTGGGGGTTAATTAATCAATGAATATTGAAAACAGAAACAGAAAATCCATTTGGGAAAGCATCACTGTGAAAGGCAGAGTTCTGCTTCTGATTCATTAATGAACATTCTCAGGCACAACAATGACATTCAAACACAATCAGCAGTTGGAAGTGGAAAGAAATTGCAAAACTGTTAATGCTTAAAAGAATTACATACCGAAAAAGGTAAAGATGTTGTAGCTCTATATTGGGCAAAGTAAGCAGGGAAGAGTCATGTATCCATCTACCCTGAACCACCATCTGCACCAGATTGGTTATATTCAGAGCAGTCACCAGCCAGCCATGGTGTGCTGCAACATCCAGCATTGCCTAAGCAAAGGAGACATATATTACCAAAAAAAAAAAAAAATGTACTCCTTTAACATAGGAGTTTACTTCTACCTCTATTGATGGCAGTAGACATCTTTTGAATTAGCCTTGAAAAAAGATGAGTTAAATCCTGTATCATCACCAACAACTCTTATTCTTGAAAAGGTAATTTACACCATGTTTTTGGGCTGAGAACAGAAGGCAGTACCTATTCCTTACAAATAACTGCTCTTTTACATAAACCAACACATAATGAACAGAATAAATCTCAACATTAACTGTAACAAAAGTAGTTACAATTAACTGCAGTATTTGTTTACATTCTGACATGACAGCTTTCCAGAATTACATAATTATTCAAAAATCCTTGAACTATTTAGGAACACTACCAATATATTCACATTTGTTCAAAAATTAATACTAGTCATTTACCATTAGCAGTTATTCCCATTTGAACTTAAGGACTTAAAACAATTTCTTGAATTGGACTCAATAAAACCACTAAAATTTAGCTTAATGAGCATTTTTGAGGTTCTGTTCAGCATTGACACCTAACTTGAACTCTTGAAGAAAGCTTATTAAATGGCTTGAGAATGTCTTGAGAATGAGGCATATACTTTCCCAAAGCACACAAACAAAGAAAAAAACCCCTATTCACCTATACATCAGACTTCAAGGTGTTAACAATCATCCTGCCTTCCATGTCTCATGAGTTTCTGTTCCACTTCTGTGTTCCATGTTTTGGCCTTACAGATAAAAGGTATACTATAAATAACAATAGCATAAAGATCTAAAGCTAATTCATTATGGATTTTGCATTGTGAATGTCTCTATGGGCATGAAAAAATTGCTGTGCGTGCTTTTTTTCTTGACTGGACTTAAATTCTGTTTTGTTAGTTTGAAAGGGAATTTAGGAATTCTTCCAAAGGAAAATGGATCAAACATCAACCTGTGGTTTCAATATTTTATTTTTCTTTAATAGCAAATGCAGTTATTTGCATATATGGTATACTTTTAACCCTGTCTAGAGTACACTGAAAGAATTATTATGACTTACAGAAGGATTTCAGTTGGTGAAGAAAATGATGCTATAATATGTCAGTTGTCTTGATTATTTTGTTGTTCAATACCATGACAATCACAATAAAGTGTGGGTTTTCATATTACAACACTAACTCAGTAGAAATTCATGTATTTAAAAGTAGTTTGCCATGTAGGAAATTTGGAGTTTGATTAAACTTTTTTTTTAAAGAAAACAAGGAAAGAACTTGTATATTGAATGGTTTCAAGACTTCAAATACTGTCTTGGTGTTAGGAGAGTTTAGTTTGATTTTAGGACTAGGCTTCAGATGTTTCCATGGTTTTTTCTTGTAAACACAAATGATATTGTTTGATACTTACTTAGACAGCAGATACCTGCATCATTTCAACTTATTTCTAGCCACTAGTGTAATGAGGAGAAGCTGTCTATGTAGGTCTTTACATTTAATCAAATGTTTTACAGACAAACAAAAGGCAGCATTTACTTAAGGCAAACTAAACAGTGAAATCTTCTTTAAACAAAGGAACTGTTTACACACGCAGAGCTATTTCAATTAGATTACACTGATTCTAGAGAAATACTGACTTTAAAGACACAAGTTAGTTTCACTCCTGGCCAGTCACACAGTTTATTTTAGCAGTTTACAATGCAATTTCAACAGTTTTTTTTTTTTTTTTTTCCAGATAAGGGTGATAAGATCAGTGACACTTTGAAAAAATATTTAAAGTGTTACCTTGTATTACTCAAATGTTGTCTCATTTCTCACAAATTGTGGATAAAGCGCCTTTCAGCTAATTTAGATCTAGATTTAACCTTAGTCCTTTTTTTTGGAGGAAGAGTCACAGTACCCTGAAACCCTCTAAAATAACATTCCTAGTGACCCTAGAACTAGTACCTCACAACACTGCCTTACTGGTTTTCTTTTTTCTGTCTTTTCACTTGCCTTGCGCCAAGGTGATTTTTCAGGTAAGGTTATTTTTACCAAATAGAAAACAAAATTACACTAGAAATCACATTTGAAAGGAGCAGCTTCATGACCTGTAGATTTCTGTGTTGGTTCACATGATTTTCAGTCAGGTAAGAGGTGAATTGTTCTCAGCACGTATCAGACTGAAGTCCATCTTTTAAACTTACAAGGTCAGTTGCTCTTTACCTGCTTCCACATTTTAAAATACACTGAAGACTACCCATACAGTACAATCTGTGTCTCTGAATGTATTGCTGAGACAGTGTCTCCTGTACTTTGCTACCTGAGCTTTGTTCTTTCTTTTCTGCTATTCTGATGCAGCCTGAAACATCATGTTCCTCAGTCATGAGACTGCTGTATATATATGAAGAGTAATGGGTGCACAGATATCCTGCATTTCCCATAAGCAACGAGAAGTTGTATTTTTAGTCGGCACGAAGCAGTGGTATTTCATAAAATGCTTCTGAAGATACGTGCATAATGTTGTTATCAGTTTCTTTTTTTTTTTTTTTTTAAATCCATCCCTCTCCCCCCCCCCCCCTTAAAAGAGGTTTGAAAAGGGGTAAGGAAGAGAGAAGATGTAAGAGAAAGATAAATCTAAAACAAGCTATACACTGAAATTAACTGGAGGATCCTTTCACATAGAAAATCTCCTAGAAATTGATAGAGGCCTACAGATAGATATCCCGTAGGGAGTAAGGAAAGCCTGTATGTGTGAGACTCTGTGTTCCACATTGTTAAAATGAAACCACATGGCAAATCCTCTTTTCCTCCTTATTTTCTGCTTCTTCACCCATAGAATTTATTCACAGCATCACACACACATGTGAAATCCAAGACAGTGACATTGTGAAAAAGTCAGAACAATGGTAAAGTTGGCTTGTTTCATCTGCTGCCTTGGAAACCCACACACGTTTCATTTTCCACCGAGTGTAAAACACACAGATGCTTGATACTTTAAAGGTTACTGAAATTCCTATAAATAATCAAGGTAACAAATTGAGTTATTCCCCTATTTCCAAATGTAAATGTAAGCTACTAAACAAAGATATAATATAGAAGACAAAAAATTTAAGTATTTAATACTTATTTTATCTGATGAATAACATATTTAGTCCCTCTGGTTTATCCAGTTGCAACCTGTTTGGTTTGTTGTTGTTATTTTTAAGTACAAACCAGTATAATTTTATAAAAATTAGTGGCTTCTTTAACTCTTACTTTGCAAAGAAGAAGAAAATTTCTAAATATCTTATAGTTGATACTATTGGAACAGATTAAGAGTACTATTCTAAACTGAGAAATGGCAGAAATTGGTTATCTGCTCTTCTAGCTTCAGAATTTTAAACCAACAAAAGATAATTTCATCACAGAGAAAAAATTAAGAGAAGAGGACAGTCAGTTCAAGAAATGAAACAGCAACGCAGCAAAAGATGCTTTTAATAACAGAAAAAAACCCATAAATATATTTTTTGGTAAATCAACAAATTGAAAAGCAAAAAAACCCCAAAGTCCACTACTTTTTAACCTAAAGTAGAAACAATGGTGTAAATAGATAGAGTCAAGGGAAGTATTGCTCATTAGAATGGAGAATAGGTTTACCATCATCTTATTTGGGGCTCCTTCTGCATTTAGGAGAATAACAGCAGAGGTCTGTACTCAGATGAGGTTTCATGAAAGATTCAGGCAAAAGCTTTCAAGCTTTACTTGGACAACTACACAGTAATAATAGCAATTAGTGACACCTCCTTTACATTTTGTCTGTCACTATCAAAAATAACTTGGCTTTTACTAACATGGGAAGCAAACCTATTAACTATGACAGGGGTAGGAAAAAAATGCCGATGCTTAACAACTGATCGATGTAGATATACCTGTCAGATATGGCAAAAATTCTTATTCTGATGATATTCAGAACTGAATGTCAAAATGTTTGGATCAAAATCTTCCTACTGCTTTCATCATTCCAGGAGTGCATTAAGATGAAACCCTCAGCATCTATGATCAGGTTTTCATCTTCTTATTTTCAGGAGCAGCAGTTGGTTATCCTTAAACACTGAATGATTTTTACCTGATCAAACTGTACCTTTCCGGTCCAACATGAAGCTGAGATTTGACAGTCTGTTTCTTTCTAGACAAAGTTACTACTGATGCTTGGAATTTAAATTATGTTTTATAACTTCCTAGCTTGAGGGAAAGCAAAAATGGAGGCAGGATGTGGGAGATGTGGGCATGTGGCACATGCACTGATAGCAAAACACACCGACAACAAAACACTGATTTTCTCTGGTGTTTTTAAGCACTCTGAATATGTGCTCAAAATAACAGATACTGCTCCATAATGAACTTATGCCACCCATTCACCCCCCCCCCCTTTTTTTGTCTAGCAACCAAAACATCCTGATTGCAAAATCCTTTATTTTAGAAAATTTTTTGTGAAGTTTTAACACTGCTTTTGGTATTACTTTCACATCCTTCATTTGAAAGTCAGATACACTGGATCACTCTTGTACGACTGGGTAGGTGGCAGGGGACCAGAGACTGTACAACTAGCAGAATTTCTGATCTACTCAAATGACTTAAATAGCTTTTTCCTTTACAGTAAGTTATTGAAGTGTTAGAATGAAACAGCTTGCATCTTATTAACAGAGACTGCATACTGCTTTGAATAATTTCTTCTGTTTGAAGTCACCTGTCATATAACTCTGAATATACTAAGCATGTCTACTTAAATCCTGGAAATATAAGTTTACTGTAAACATTGTAAATATGAATGCTAATATTTTGTGGATAAATTATATTTAAGGGAAGTGTCAATGAAGCTACAATGATAACTGCTCTGGATACAGCTAAAGAAATGTAAGAAGTGCCATTGCAGTTGAGAATTACATAACTTTACTCAGCTAAAAGTTGACTGCTTACAGTGAAGCCATTGGTGGATGGAGGGGCTGAAGCCCCAGTGTACACAGGGTAAGTTACATAGCTCAAATTTATCTACTCTTAAAAGTTAAATTTTATTTTTTGTATCAGTGCTTCACAGACTATGACACTTTCATGCGCCTTTATTCATGAAATTGAAGTTTGGTACACTAATGTAAACAGCCCTCTATGCAGAAAGACATTTGCCTTGAACTTGAAAGTTTGTAAATATATAAATCCAACACATTCACAGCCAAAAAAATACAAGTTTTACTCTGCAGTGATGCTTTGAGGAAGGGAATGGGTATTTAAATAAATAGACTGTTTAAGACTAAAATACTTCAAACTCTTACTGCACAGTTACATCAAAAAGCAGAGTTAAAACTGGTTGGGTTTTGTACTCGAATTTATTTTATATAGCATTCCAATAATAAATACTCAGAATATCCCCACTGTTGTCTTTGCTGCACACTAATTAAAGCTCTGCTGTCTAGGACTAAAATTCAGTTAGAGATACAAGTTTAAATCCATAAATCTATTAAAATCATTAGAATGGTGCCTAATGACAGCTGTTTCAGACTACAGAGTTTATATGACAAACATTTATAGATAATAATAGGCAAAAGTATATGCATTTTACCCACTTTCCTAAAAACTACGAATTCAGAATAATAATAATTTTTTTTGCACATGCTTCAAACGTAGGAAGCTTTCCAATATTTAAGATTGTATTATGATCCTCATGTAACTTGATATAGTATCAATATAAGTAAAATATTTTTTCAGTGTTAAAGCATGCCATGTACCCTAAGTTTCATGTTTTTATACAAATCATGATTAAGATTCTTCAATTACATATCCCAGAAACAGCAACTAACTTGAAAATTTGGAATTTATTTGAAGAAGTCTAACAGAGGGTTTAAGGTCACTACCTTTGTTATGTTATATATCAGCAAAACGGGCTATCTACAACACCTTTGCACTTCAGAGGTGTAATCTAAAATTATGTTTTAGAAATGTTTTAATTTGGGGATGTGGAGGAGTTCTTTCAGTTCAATTACATCATCCTTGTATGGCTGTGTAGTTTCAACCTACACAGCAACACCTCTTGTACTTTATCAGAGATACAGTGAATAAGATGTATTTAATTCTATTCAGGAAGAACTCTTTCTATATTGCCCTCTGTATCCCCCTTCCCTTCACTTTTTTACAACCATGTTCAGTTCCCTCCTCCACATGCTCTGCTACTCCCTAGAAGAGACTAATTCTTCATTCTCCCATCATCATAAAGGTCTCACTGATGTATGCAAATTACAACCTTCCTAGCTGCTTCGTAAGATTCCTATCCCTGTATTCATCCTTTAGCCTCCATAGTAACATTATTAGTATTTTCAGAACCAGGGAAAGGACAAACCTTTTACTGTCTGAATTTAGTGGAGTGCAACCCTTGGGTTCTTACTGATTTTTTTAATAGTATTTTAGAGATAAAGGCAGCTACAGAATGTGATACCAGCAATGTAAACTTGATAGGGCATAATCCAACATGTTCAGAACTCACTGAATATCAATATCCAACTTATTTTCAAATTACTAATTAATTAATTGGTTTTATCTACTATGCTAACAAACTGCAAAAACAATAAAACGTTTTTGATAAAACTCTCGTCAACAAATCCCAGTTTCCCAAAATAAACTATGTCCTAAAGACAGCATTTGTTTCAAATAGGACACAAATCTACCAAACCCATGAAAAATGCACAGCATCTTTCTCATAATAAACCTACCCTTATTAAAGTCAGTTTCAAAGTAGGAATGTAATATTTTGTCAATAATTAAAATTTTTGGAGTGCATTCACAAGAATCCTTTTCAACAGCAACAGTTATTCCCAGTAACTTTGTCCTGAACTTTTAGCCCCATAAGGTTAGCATTCAGGAAGCTCAGCTGCTGTCTAACAAACTTAATTAATCAAAAAGTCATTTCCGAGCTGTAACTATGAGTAAAAGTGCTTCAAGTGTGCTAGCAAGCCTACAAGTTAATCAAAATGCTAATGCAGTACAAATTAAAGTTGTGATTAACATTTCACAGTAGCTGCTTAAGTGAATTGATCACACAAATGGGTTAAGCATTACTCATTTCCTCCAGCCCCAACTGGGAAAAGGTTTGTCATGGGTGGGGGAGGGATTATACACAAGCAGCACCAAGTCATCATTAAACTGTCACCAAGATGCTTCCGTACATCAGTTCACTGATTATCCACAGCAAGCAAAACCCCAACACCGCAGCCACAAAGGTAACCTTCCCTTCTCCCACATATATACCTATACAACACAACCAGGCAGCAAGTAATTCCACCTCAGCATGTCCTGATACTTTCACTACAAAGTGATCCATTGCTGTTTAGTATCTATAATTGAGCATTACTGCTCAGTATATCCACTACAAGTTTTTTGATTATTCTATTATTTCCACCCTCCTAATGTGGAAGAATAGCCATCCAACTGTGAAAGCGGCCAGTATTCAGGTAAAATTGCAAACATTGTGCTATCACTGGAATACTACTGCATACACAAAGAATACATATAGTAGCTCAAGAGATATGGCCTCTGCTCTTCCCTTGTTTCTGAGTAATCCTCTGCATTCTCAAGTTAATTTGATTCTCTTCCCTTCCTTCAGTAAAGCTGCCCATTTATTTATAGTTGCCAATGCAGCCATTACACAAAAGCTCTTTCCCTGGACACTTCTGGACAAATCTTACATACACAACTGTAAAATAGGCCTTTCACGTAACTCCCACCACCTTTCAGCAAGTAGTTGGCACACCTGCACTAACAACAGGCAATATATGAGCTCAAACCACTTTTAGGATCTTTAAGAACTCCATTTCCTCAGAGGCAGGTAAACAAAAGATCCAAGGGATATGGCTCTCCAAATCAATAGTTTTAGTGGCTGTTATGAACTGAGGAGGTTTGGGTAGGATAAGAAGTGCAGGGCTGAGGGACATTCTCTTCCTTTGAGTCTTGAAATGGCAACACGGGCTCCTCTGCTGTTTGTAGCTGTGCCGATATGGACAGAAACTACCTTTTGTGTACTACTGCTCCTTCTGAGGAGCAATAGATACAGCTCCAACCATCACCCAGAACAGTCTGAAGTTTAGTACAGTAAGTATTTTCTACATAAGGTAGCTCTTAGCTGAATTGGGCAGCATATCTGCGCAACAACTCTGAACATGTACCACAAGAATGATTCTCATAAGAACTTTGGGAAAATTTGCAATTTAAGTGACCAGAAGCAATTTATTTACTTTAACTACTTTAGAATGGGTAAAGCAGTACTATACACATCATTATCTAGCTAAGGAAACACAGTGTTTAATCCAAAGAGTTTTTTTCTTTCCTGTCCAAATTGGATTCTCCAGAGGAGTAACACAATAGGGAAAGACAGGCCATCAGTGACAGCGTTACAAGGTACTTGTTTCAGGGATGTGCATGTTTCCCCTGCAAAATAGTCATTATTCTGCAGTTTGGAATCTGTTTTCATGTCCATCTTCTCTCGGTGCACAGCTACCCTACTGAGATGTGTTTAACACATCCATAGGTAAACACTTCTCAAAGGTTAGGGCTGAGCTCCATGGCAGTTCTACTCCTGGCAATATTAAAATATTTTATCAACGATTATACTACAAGTGGAGGCTTGTGGCCAATCCCAATGCAAAGCCAGCAACTGTCACATTATTTCTGAGAAGAGACTGCCCTGCTGAATCCAAGACTGACAGTATTACTGCCTCAATTATCCATTTCAATTAATGCAAATATAGGCAATAGTCTTAGAACAGCAGAGTAAGAACTGATCGCTGAATACACAGTCACAAAATACAAGGCTTGACAAAAGAAATAAAAAGAGAGATTAGATTTAGTTTCCCATATTCTTAAATCAGATAGGAAAAAAAGGTGAGGTATTGCCTTTACCATAATAACTACATTTTACAAAAAATTAGAAAAATATTTTCATTAGAATTTTTATTATTTAATGTTCATTCCCCTGCAATAAGTGGAAAAATATTTGATTTTAAGCATCTACTGGAGTGTTCAGCACCATCTTACATCTCTAGCTTTTCTCAGTAAAAATAATGCAGAGTGCAAGGCTTGAAGAGAATATGTTGTCTACTGTAATTGTATTAATGGCAACAGAGGCAAATAAAAATTAAATTACTTGGCCAAGGTTACATAAGAAGTCGTGGTAGTTTTTTTGAGCCATGGAAACCTTCTGTGCTTTATGAGAGCCTCTCACTGATAAGAAACTAGATTTTAACTTGAGATTTTCAATGTAGGGCAGGGGCTTCCTTCAGTCTAGTCAATGCCTCAGTGGCTGTTCATTACAGAGATGGGTGTGGGAGCACACAGGCATTTACATTCCAGAATGTTACATATTGCTATTGCCCATATTTCTGCAGTGAAAAGGGAGGAGATTCTGCATTTCATTCTGGGTATCTAGATACTAAATTTTATCTTGCTATAATGAACTCCACTTACATCTGACAAAGGCCATTTATAGGAAAATTGTATCAGAATATTTTTCTTCCCTTTTCTATGTTAACAATTACATTCCCCTATTTAGCCAGCACCATGACTAAAATTCTGTTAAATGCTTATGACTTCTATAGTTCATCATAAGTATAAAGAAGAGAATTCTAACATAAAGTCAAAACTTTTAAGACGTCTCAGAAAAAAATAAAGAGTGGTTGCATAATTTTTTTCATTTGAAGATAGTGAAATCTTACCTGAAATCCAGCAGCTACACTTACCTATGTAATGCTGTTAACATAGTTTTCTCTCTGACCACTAACACTACTCAGCCTAAAGTGACTAGTGATGAAAGAAGGCCAAAAGATGTTGGAAGAATGGAAGGGAGGGCAAAGCAGGTGGGACAGGAAAGGGAGAGGACCACGGGAGAGAAGGTTGATTCAGGTGAAAGAAGACTGGAGAAGTTTAATAGACTGTGGTGGAAAGAGGCTTGCCTATATAGTGTGGCTAGAGATAGCAAATCTGCTCTGCAGGGGACTTGGGATAAAGGCCTGTTGTACATATTAAGATACAACCAGCTGTAAAAGCTCTTGGAAAGATCTTGCTTTCTTGTGACAGAAAAGCAGTGCTGTCATTCACACACCCACTAGCAAAAATAACGTTTTCTGTCTGAGTCACAATTTGAAGGTTAGCTACACAACCTTAACACTGAAGTATTTTGTAAGTAAATAAACAAAATTTCAACGTAACTCAAAAACCAATTCCAGCCTCACTGCTGAATTTTATGTTTGATGATGCGCAAGCACATGTTCACACACACACAGAACAACACCCACTGGATATGTTTATCAATGGATAAAATGGATATAAATGGATTCTATGGTTCAGTTCCTTTTCTCACAACTAACATCTTTTTTTCTACCTCTGTTGACCCAGAGTTCATCACCAGGTCAGTGCTAAGGAAAAAGGTAACAACCAGTACGGAAAGTGTAACCCTGTCTATTGCTTAGATTCTGGGAACTTTAACCTCCGTTTGGAAAGCGTGACTAATAAGATGGAACCAATATTCTCCCAAGAGATGTAAACCATGTGCCAACTTCAAAATACAAAAATGCTTGAGTGTTTTTTTTTTTTTTTAAGGATAACTTTTTTTTTTTTTAAGATGACTGGATACATAACATTATGTAGTAGTTAACTGAAGGCTGGAGTGCCAAGGCATAGTATGGAATGGTGTTTTTCTGAACTCCACTTTAAAGGAACTGCTGAATATTTTAGAGTTTTTTCTTCCAAGTGATTATTGTTTCTGAAATGCCTGTGATACAGTAACAGGATTAAGAAAATACATTTCTTAGCAAAGAAGGACAGATACTAAGCAAAATAATTACTGAAAATTATATTTAATTTACATTTTCCCCAAATATCTAACTACCTCCCAAATGCTAATTCCACAAACATCTAAATGAACTTTAAGTATATGATTCCTTTGAAACAAAGGTGAATTTTCCCACCTGAACAAGTGACATTTTCCTCTACTAATAACTGAGTATATTGAATAACTTACATTGAAGCTTTCAGCACCATGATTTTATTGATTTGAAATATTTGGAATAGACTTGAATTCAAGCACTGCTGGTTGCCAAGTTTAGGACTGTGTAGCAGTAACATCTGCGGTGTTATTTGCCTCTTATTTTCCTTTTCTTAATTTCAGTTTTGCTTTGTTTTATAAGCTTGTTTTTGTTAGTGTAAGGTTGAGCCTCAATCAAATCACTGGATACTAAACTGCCCACAGTATTTTCTCTGTCTAGAGCGCTGATTAATAGTTTCTCATAGAGTGGTGTTAGAAACTGCTAGGCTTGGCACAATGATGTTTGCAGTTACCATATTGCCCACAGGCTTCAAACAAGAGCAAAACCTCAGTGTGAGAGTTGACAAGTAGATCACTGAGGATACTAAAATATGAGCAAACAAAAACTGTAGGAAGAAAGAATTACTGGCTCTATTTTACAGATATTGAATCACAGTTTGTTGAAGGCTGCCTGATCTTCAAGAACTTGTGAATGAATCCTTGTCGAGTTTGACTAAAGAGAATAACATTTCTTTCCAGCAGAATCAGAGGGGCAGTTGTTCTCTGCGACAACAAGAGCTCACCTTTCCTGCAGTAACTGTAACAGAGCTTTTCAGATATGACAGCACTCTATTCTGAACTCAAATTGCTGCTTTAAAATTCTTTTGAGGCATGCAGCTGTGCATGTGATGGCTTGTTACCAGTACTCTCCATGGTCAGTTTAGTTTCTGTGGGTTGCAACTGCAGTACAACTGTAAAAAGTCACACGACTCCAGACTGAGTTTAAAATCTGAGTTTGAAAGCATGTTCTTTCACTGTGTGATAATTGGGACATAAAAGACGTACACAGGTTAGAGGAAGCCCCTGTATCTCATCCAAAATCACATTTCAAAACATGTTTTATTTATGCTTGGCAGTGACTGTAGTGCTTTTGGATGCTATAAAAATAAAAGTGCCCAGGGGAAACAGGTTCTTCAGGGTGGAGACAGGTTCTTGGGGGTCAGCATAACAATCTGGAGGGAGCATACCCACGCAGGAATGACTTACATACAACATTCCGTGATCAGAGATAGGAAGCTGTTGCGTATGAAAGTAGAGGTGAGCCTATGCCAATAGGTGCTTCCAGTCAGAGTACCATTGTCTTTTACCATAAGTTTGTTTACCTCCACTTCTATAAAGCAAGAATCTTTATGGGCATCTAGTTTCTCCTCAAACAGTGCTGCAATACCACATGGTACCAGCTCTCCATCTGTAAGAAATCTCTAAGAAATCTCCACTATAAGAAATCTTCAGATTTTTCTATATTCAAAATACTACAACACTCTAAGAATAAATAGTAAACCAAGAAGAGTTATATACTGAGATGCATCACGATACCTGGCATATTCTAATTGCTTGGTCCAGTACTGTCTTCGTATCAGTTGCATAATCTGGACAAGGCAGCATGGCATGACTGAAGTGGGCTTGAAGCAGGAGGTGTGTTTTTGTGTGTGAACTGTCAAATGAATGGGGATTGACTTCAATTGGAAGGTGTTTTGCCAGTTCACTGTTCATTTGATCTTCATTGTGTCTCACAGGCAGGTCAGTGTACTCGGCAGCATTCTTTAAAAAAAGAAATAAATTATTAAGCATTGTAATTAACTTCAGAATAAGTATTATTCCTTGCTGAGACACTAAAAGTATATGCATTTAATTTACTACAGTTAGATTATAGGTTTTAAATTATTTTTCCACACAGTTGATGGTAACAATAGAGAAGAGGAAAATATTAGCAGTGAAATAAATACATTCATTGGATGCATGCAGTAGTAGAAGATGACATTCTACAGATAGCCTACCTTGTTGGCTCACAAAAACATTATAAGCTTAGCTATAAAGAAGTCAACAATTCACATTTTCAATTTTCAGGGTTTATATTTTTCTCTTTCTGTTCAAAACACAGTAGGT
This sequence comes from Empidonax traillii, assembly GCF_003031625.1. Taxonomy (NCBI): domain Eukaryota; kingdom Metazoa; phylum Chordata; class Aves; order Passeriformes; family Tyrannidae; genus Empidonax; species Empidonax traillii. The sequence goes on from NW_020955282.1 coordinate 415,440, forward strand.
TTGAAATAGCTCTGGTAAGGTTATTTTCAAATATTTTTTCAATATTTTGAGCAGTCAGTGTCTAAGCAACAGATGATGAGTGATCAAAACAATGAGCAAAATTGTAAGCAAGTGCTGAAAACCATCCTCGGTGCTACAGAGTGGGACTAATGCTATTCATGCCAAAATAAAAGCTGTGTAAGAACTTTCTCATTGTTGCAAAAAGGAGCTGCACACCAACATGCAATCTAAATGTAGTCATGAGCAGCAACATCCTTGGGGCTGAGAGGAACAGGTATGACTATTCCAGTAGCCTGAGCAGAGATGTTAATTATCCTGCTAGGGAAATCCACTGTCTCTGAAAGAAAGTTCAACAGAAGCATCCTAAGAATGATAATTTAGGCTAAAGAGTAACTTTTTTTACTTAATTGGCATTTTTTTTTCCTCCAGAAAATCCTCTTGAGTATGTATGTGTACATATTGTTTGGAATGAGAATGATCTTTCTAAAGTATAAAACTTGAAAGTAAAGTAAGAGTTTTATAATATGTGATATCTTTTCCATCTGGAATTTAAGAGAGTGTATTTTTTTTGCCATAAAGTAAAAAGACATTTGGGTAGCCCGAAGGGCAATGTCTTCCAAACTACAGGCTTAGCAGAAACCATTAAATTAAAGTGTTCAGGGTTTTATATTCCTCTTAAACTACAGATTCAATAGTATGCATTTTAGTCTTCAATCTCCAGTCAGACTTCCTTCAAATCCATATTAATGAAATATTTGCAACAGTAGGCAATGCAGACTGAGGTAAAGAAAAATGGCAATTTCAGAACACCTACTAGAACTACCTAATTGACTTGCAAAGTACCATATCTGCTTATTAATATCCTAACACATAGAATCTTTTTCGGGAATTCCTAAAATGAGTTAGATAGCTGTTTTTCCCCTTTGAAAACTGACAGCACAAAACTTTCTCTTTTCTTTAATGGCATGAGGAAACTATGTCTAAACTGTGATATTAATATAAAAGGAATGGTAAGTATTAGATAATTTAAGCTTTGGAAAGAAAAATCACAATATCATTAGTTTATTTCATATCTCAACTGCAGTTCACAGAAGTGAAGACTGAATAAAGACAACTGCGGCTTAATCCTGGATGTCTCTGCTAGATCTCTTGTGAAAACTGTGGTCATTTATTCTCTGAACCTAAGGTCACAATCTTTTTAAGCCCTATAGAATTCTGCATGTTTGCTTCCCTCTTTTTATTTAACGGGCTTCTCCTTCAAAGATATTTTAAATAATATTTACCAAGGAGATTTTTTACTTAATTTTGCTTTGCGGTTTAAAGTAGCAGAAAGAAGGAGGATCAGCCGAGTAATTCCAATGCCCTGAAAATGCATTTTACCTAATTCTTCACCAGCACATGTTTTATTTACCTCCAAAACACTCCTCTTATTTTAAACAACTTGCCTACTTAATTTCCTGTTTGTGATCATTGACTGTAAGTAAGTGAGGTTCATTTTCTTATCTGCATCATGTAGGTAATTAAAGGAAATTGAGAATGGGTAGTGAAGCTTTTATACAACTGAGAATGAAGCTGAATGGAGGGCACTGAGGTCAGCAGAGTCCATTATATTTTTATGTGAGAGGCCGGTATGTCTGCCCTGTCCTTGTTTGCTTAGTGTAGGCTGGACAGACTACTAACTGCAAATCTGTTTCTCTGATTTGCCCAGCTGTCCTTGAATAAAGACATCTTCCATTGCAAAATGTTAAATGACAGTGATTGACAACTCTGTGATGAACTCTGCTTGTAACCCCCTGCTACTGTTTTCAGGTTGCACAAGAAAAGACAGAATAAAGAAACATCCTTTGTAATCACCTCAAATGGTCCCTGCTGTTCACTCAATATTTTTTCATTTTAGTTTTCCTTTTCATTGTGAATCTCAATCTGTGCTGCAAAGGCTATAGCTTCAACTATTCCACACAATATATAATATATATGGTTTTAGTACATTGTGTCTGAACACTGTTCTTACTTCCATGGGTGAGGAAACAGATCAAATTACATATCAATCATTAATCTTCATTCTAAAGTCCAGAAACTCAATACAAACTTCATAGGTAAACCACAAAGCACTGCTGTGCATTTTTCACTTTCCCTTTTCCTTCTTTTATATCAGGAGTCTTCCAGCCCATGTGCAAATAATATGTTTACAAGCACCTACACAGTTATTCATAACTTGGAGTACACCAGGAGATAACTAGGAATTTTAGCTACAGCTTCTGCAATTGCGCATTTGGTAGTCACGTCACATCTCTCTCTCCTACATTTCTCTGATGGACTTTCCCAATAATGTCTTGTTTTGGGCATTAGAGACTGTTGCATCATTTCAAGGGTGCAGCAGTCTTCTCAGACTTACATTTCAACCTGTATGTGATGCAGGATGGTCATATAGGAGACTGTAACTTGCACTGCCAGTGAGAAAAGTCACAAATAGACTTGCATAAACTCAGCAGTTACATTTTACAAGGCCAAAGGGCTATTCTGGTAATTGAATTCTGCTTCCTGCATAACACCAGCCACAGAATCATCTTAGAGCACTGTCTGCAACATCGTGCTCCAAATATGCAACTTAACGTCATCCTTTATTTGAACTGTTAGAACAGTTCTAAAAGTAAACAACTCATCCTGTCTTAAAATTTACCTTTTGCAGTTTTGTGGTGTTATTAGGCATTTGAGGAGTCAGACTGAACTAAAATTAAAATAAGGTATCCAACATGGCAAGTACTATGCTCCACACTGTCCATAGAGTTAAAAAACTTCCTGATTTTCTTTCTACCCACAAAAAGTGTAAGTTTGGCTGGAATTACTGATTTATAGTAAGAGATGAAATATAAACTCATACTATATGTAAATCTTCTAAAATATTTTAAATCTCAAGTAACTACATCTTGCCACTTTGTCTACAGAAGAGAAGAGGATACTTGTGGACCACAGACAGGAATGGGATCAAGGTGAACAACTAAAGTAAACTTGAATATTTTAAGTTAAGTTCAGTCATGGGAACAGTAAAACTTATAAAGTTAATGAGTTCTAGACTTTAAAGAGCAGTTGATTAAATTGTAACAATGAGGGTCTAAAATAAACCAAAAATAGTTTCTCACATTCCAGACTTGAACCAGTAGTCTTTTCTTTACAATGTTGTTACTGAAACTGCCTTAGAATTGACTGACTGCCTGTATGTTCCTCTTCTTTATATAGATACTGTGAACCCAAACACATCATATTCTTAACTTTAACAAACTTACAACGTTTTACTCTCTCTGTAGTTTCTGATGAAGAAAGAAACTAGGGAAAAGCATTCTGAGAAAATGTGTTATAAAAACTAAAAGTTGTTAAGCTAAAGTATTAAAAAACCTTGTAGTAAACTAGTACTAAAAATAACTACCAAAATAATTAAAAAAAAAAAGAGAAAAGATGAGGATCATTTTTAGCTAATACAGTAATTACAGTCTCTTTACCTGAAACTTGGTTTAAATTACATAAGCTTCTCATGGTCTAAGTACAAGCTGAAGGACTGCAAAAGTCATCATTTGTGCATAGAATGAACAACAACAACAGCAACAAAAGTGCTGCAATAAATAAATGTAGTTTTTTTTAATGGCTGTTCTGCAGTTAACACTAATAATACATTATGAAGTAAATTTTAGTTCTCTGCCACCAGAAGTTCAAAGTTGCCAATATGCAACTCACTTTTGCAAATGCAAACGGCATTTTTTGATCTTTGGGTAACTGGATAGGCATATATAATTTCAACAATAATATTATTACATAATTGGCTTTTGTCTTTTGTGCCATTGCACAAATTGATACAGAGTATTCTATTACACTATCCTGATCTGCCACATTGTGCTACACTGTACAGGAAGCAGCAGGAATCCAAAATTTGAAGCAGTCTGTAACTTCCCTCATTTGGGTGATATCTGTGTTATCCTTAATACAGCATGGAGACAAGTAGCATGGTCAAAATAGAGAAATAACAAGGACTGATAGTTTGTGAGCAGCTAGATAATGGGGTCTGTCTCATAATAGATTCCAAAATTCTTTCTTTGAGGATACTTGAGCTCCTGTACTTAAAACCATTTGAAATTATTTCCATTTTTTTATATATACACATGTATTTCCACTCGTGTGCTGACAAAAATTTCATTTGATCCTGTTATCTGTACCACGAGGAAAATAAGAGAATTTCTTAAGTTCCAAAGCTAATCTTCCTTTGTCCATGCTCCTTCCAAGAGCACAAGACCATATTATGTGACACAGAAATGACACAGTTATATACTATGAAAATTATTTAAATTAACCAATACATTTATACTATATTTTATCATCATATTTTCAAATGTGAGTTTGACTTATAAGTAAAGATGTTAAATTTACACAGATTTATCCTGACAGGCAGCTAGAACATAATCAAACTTACATTTATATTCAGAAAACAAATAAATGTGAGGAAATGTGCTTTAAAGAGGAAAAGGAAGAAAAGAAGCCCAAACTGACTTAAAACTTGTTTTTCAGCTCATACCAAAAAGTAAAGTAGATTGAAAAATGGAACTGGAGAAGTCCTTGCTAGAATTACTGCTCTGAAAAGTTTAACTTTGTTAGTGATTCCATTATAAACTCCTATTTATTGGTAGCCTATAAAGGTATGTGTTTTGGTCTCAGTTTTATAAGCCACAATTCCAACTTCCAAAGTTTAAAACATCTGGGTGTTTTTTTACTCTTAGCTGTAAAAGGTCTAGGACAATATTCCTGTTAAAAGACAGTTCTAAACATATGTTACTAGTTACAAGTTTTAAGAACAAGCATGATGCATGTTTTCAAGATTCATATTATTGACTAAAAGGAAAAAAACCCCTGTCATTTCTACCAGCTCATTCTATTTTACCCATGTAAAACTATACTTTTAAGACAAACTTTGCAGAAGTAGCATTTCAGATTTCCAGGGTAGCCTGGCAGGCTCTGCTAAACCACAGAGCAGACTGAAGTTTTGTAGAGATCTTAAAGATCGAGTAACATGATGCAAAAGAAGGCAACGAAATTTTTCAAGCAAGATATTTACTACATGATACTGTAATTCAACACAGACAACATATTTATAAATAGGCTCCTCACCTCCATATACTGTGTAATATCTCTCCTTGTCAACTGCATGCCTATGTGGCAGTGCTATCAAATGGTACCCAGTATATTGGAGCCAACCCTGCAGGGCAGTTCCTTTCCAATGGGAGCCTTCCCATCCCTTCTTTTCCGGGGTAGGTGGCTGTCAGGGAGGAAAGGCAGAAAGCAAAGCCCTGTGCCAGCCCCTGAGTACCAGAGGAGTCAAAGCCACATCCCCTAGGCAGCAGCTGTCCCTGGCTGTGGAAAAGGGCATCCCTCACTGGGGACTTTGTCTGTCCTAACACTCCACTCCAGCTTGGGTAACAGGAATATGATCTTGTCACTTCTCTAGTACTCCATTAGAGTACTCTACACTCTCTACTTTTGGAAAAATGACAGGAAGAAAACAGATATGCGTAGGATTGAGAATGCTGTCCATGGGAAAAAGACTTGCTCAGTATCTTTTTGAAACAAACAGTAACTTCTTTAATTTATTATCTTATTAGTGTTAAATGCATTTTTAGAGATAATAGATATGTGTCAAAAAAAAAAAAAAAAGAAAAACTAAAAAAGAAGTATAGAATTGAAATAATAAAGTTAACTCAATTAACTAAGTAAGAGCAAAACAGTGAGGCTGGGCTACCCTGGGCTCTGTCTCCAGATTTAAGACTCACCAGAGTAGACACTGGAAATTTCCAGTTGAGCACGAGAAGTTAAAGAGAGAAAGTTGTAAAATCCATCAACATGCAATTATGCAAATCTATTATGTTTTAAACATTAGTTTGTAACTACCTTCAGGATTTAAAATGGGCACATTTCCACAGTGGGATCTAGAAACATAATTATAGGAACATACAAGTTAAAAGTTCTTACAATTCTTATAAAGTTCTCATACTAGTGATCAGAGAAATCATATATTAATTGTATTCTCATACTTTTCAGTTTAAACAGACAAATCTTTGATTTTTGCTTTTCCATAGCTGCATATGATAAACACCACAAATTTTGCAATTACAGACATCATAAAAAGTACAAGCTAGAGCCATGAAACAGTTGAGTGATCACTTAAAAACCCCCTGAAGGGTTTAGATTTCACAAGTTCACCTCTTACTTAAAACATCCAAACTACAAACTACTGATGACATTCCTGATGACCAGAGGTCAGGAGTCTAAAAGACCTTTGCCACCGAGCACAGAGCAATAGGAGGTCAGCAATATTAGCTACCAGTAGCAGAGAGTGACCTGGCAGATATGGGAACTTCTAAAGTACAAAGTTAAATTACAGACCTCTGCCTCAGCATGGAGGTGATAAAAGAATACACAAGCATGCTGGCACACAGGAGAGGGAGGATTATATAAAATAACAATAATTTGACATGGAAAAAAAGTTCTTAGGAGTTCTATACTAACTTGAAAGCTGATTTCCCCTGTCTTTTCTAGTTTCCTAAGCATATTAGAGAGGTTGACTTTCAGTGTAGGGGAAGACACAGTAACAGATAACACAATCATTGCAATTATTTTACCAAATGTTAAAAAATAAATTTAGGGAGCCATTCTGTTTCAGGATAATTTCTTTTTTTAAGTTGCATACTTTACTAAAACATTAAAACAAAGAATGAATTAATGTTTTTAAGTCCTAACTTTCACAATCCATATTTCATAAAGGTTATGATCATAACCATAATTCAGAACTACTTTTTTTTGGTCAGTCCTAATAAAACCTGTTCTAAAAATACATTTTCCCCTGAATATATAGGTACCTTCATAGTATTAAGCCTATACAATTTTCATAGATATGATTTTAGTTCCCTCTCTGGTTCCTAAGTTAAATTATTGCTTATAAGTAAGGCTGTAACACTTGCATAATTTAATAAAAAATAAATGCAAAAGAAGACTAAAGTTGGTCAAAAATAAGGGCAAACATCTGAAACTGAATACACATTATTCGCCTAGAATAAGTTACTTTGACCACAACAAAGGAATATAAATGGAATGTTATAAATTCCATTTATAAAGTGAATTATCATAATGTGAGATAATTGTTACATTTTATTGCTATAAATGGTATATTTGAGTTTTTGCCTCTCCAGTAGGCCTAAATTTTCTGATTACTTCTTATGAAAATGCTTTAAACCGGCACATTCTGCATGTGTTATCATCACCCCATTTATTTTTAATCTTAAAACCTAGATGGGGCAGTGACCCACAACTTACTTTGCCTGTAATCTCAAGTCATATTACAGGACTGGTTCTGGCTGTAGACTGTATTAGACTAATACAGAAAAGCTTTTCAGTGCTTGAACTCAGTAATGTGCTGACACAAAACTGGGAAAATCTCTCTGAGTATACATGCAAAAGTCTGATTGTCATGAGAAATCTACTTCAGTTCCATTTGGATGTCGGTCCACATTTTGAAACTGAGCTTGGTTGAATTCGCTGGCCCAACTACTGATTGAGATGATGATAGCAATAAAAATTGTAATTGCAAATCCTGGCACAGAGCTTTTCTGGGAAAGCGATCAGTCATTTTCCATGTTTGGCTTTGAACCTCCATTGGGATCTTCCAGTGCAGAGCCCAGATGCAGGGAAGAAGTTAACAGATCTCTGCATCAAGTTAATGCTACTCTGCATGGAGACAGGAGTGCTACTAACTTTTTATGTGAAACGAGGCCCCTATATACAGTATATGTTAATGGTAAGTTGTAAAAGCTCTGCGTGTTGAAAACTGGATTTCAAATCTGCTGACCTGTGGTAGCTCCCCTAGTGGGGAGCCGCAAATGCACACTGCTGCATTTTTGTACTGGATTAAATTCCGGATCTAGACTACTATGTGACCAGAGACAAAGGGAATAAAAAGTTCACAGGCATGAATACCTGTCAACATGTGGTGAAATGAGTAGCAGCCTCTGTTCAAGAGAGGCTCAAGGCCAGAATAATAGAAGAACAATATGAACTGGCAGAAATATATGGGAAACTTGGAAGGTGCCTACATGAACAATGCCTTTTCAGCAAGCCAGTGCTACTGGTCTAACTCTGATCACTTTTAAATGAAAATAGTTTAATGTTATAATAAAAAAACACAAGTCTAAGAGGAAATGACAGCTGCTGCAAGTAAATTTCAATAAGGGTAGTTCCCTGCTGATAAAAACTGGCACATCTCCACTCATTTCAGTGTAGCTATGTGGATTAACATTGCTTGAAAATCTGACCAAATGTTTTGAAGAACTTAAGAGCTACTAGGAAATACAGAGATGGAAGACACTGGTAATTACAAGGGTGAGAAAGAAGGGTAATCACTGAGGAAGCAAAAAAGTCAATAAAGAAAAAATATTTTGAAGTCTATTAAACAAATAGAAAATCTGTCAGCATTTTGGGGTGCTTGATTTGAGGAAGTTCTATCAACATTTCTGTCATGAATGACCACAGGTCTGATAAAAAGAGTAACATGGCAAAAACATGGCCCTTGTACCACACTTGACCTTAACAGAACATGCTGTTACTGGAATGGAGCATACCATACATTTCTAGCGTGGATTTAATCCTTTTTGGATGGCAAGTGATAATTTTTCTTGGTGATGTTCGCTGCACAGAAATTTTTGAGGATATTGTAAACTCAGTGTTCCTATGCAGACTTACACCAGGTCTTTCTGACCTGTAAATAAACGTATTAATCTAAAGTGAATTCTAAGAGCTGTATTAAAAATAAATAAATAAATGGAAAGATAACTGATGATTAAGAGACTTGCAGAAATTTTGGCTCCGGTGTAAAGTTTTAAGAACTCCTTTTAAAAGACAAAGAAAACTGAGGTTTTCAGGACCAGATGTCTAGGAAGATCCCATTTGGATTTGAGCTACTTAAATTTGCAATCATGTATTTATACATCTAACAGAGCTTCTGTTTCCCCTAGAATCTGAAAATTAACTAGCTTTGTAGCATCTTCCTTGATCTGCCACCCGTGCCCTGAGGATTAGAGACTCCACCTGAGCTTGTTTTACAAGCATAACAGAAAAAATTAATCTCTGCTGGCAGCGATCCCACTGGGATACTGATGAATAATGATATCCCTCTCTTGCTGCCCTCTCAGTCCACTAGAAAAGCCACTCTAACCCAGCAACGTGGAAACCGCTGAAACCATTCCAGCTGTGGATTAGCAGGCAGTCAAGCATCCATCTGTTCTGTGTGAATCAAGAGAAAGCAAACACGCATTCTTATAGCTAAAGAAGTATTAAAAATTAGCATCTTATATGACTACCTATAGTAAATATTAAGACAATTATATACAAAGGAAAAAATATTCTGTTATGTATACCTCATGTTGTTTACCATTGCTTATTACCTTGAGCAAATGACAAAACAGATGAAATTCCTCTCCTTAACCTACAAAATACTGTGCATTTAATATGTTTAAGATAAAATTTTTGAAGACTGTGTGCATCAGTGGTACCTAAAAAATACTTTGTCAAGAGACATGCATGCACACACATTATAAGCGAACATGGTGACATGCCTTCATCTTGCCAGGAGAAACATTTAAGAGGCCTGTTGTGAGAGGGATTTTAGCCATTTTCTTCCCCTATTATGTGAGAGGTATAGACTTGAGATATTTACTCTTTCTTAAAATTATCTCTGCTGGCTTGCTAGTCTTTTCCACTTGGAAGAGAGAAATGGAAGGCAGTGGAACCTGGCATGTGGGCAACCCAATCAAACTGGTGATGTCTATTTGACTCTTCCATGGCAAATAGGACAATGACCTACTAAGAATTAAGGAAAGCTGTATTTGAGCATTACCACAGGAAAAAAATATGATAAAAAGTGCATAATTTGACTGTTTTCTCATACATCAATTCTAGTATTTTGATTGATGCCTGGATCACATTTATTAAGTTGCAGAGGCTTAATATCTGCAACTGTTTGTCCTCTAAAAGCAATCTTCTCAAAGTACACCAAATTTCCAATTTCAAAAGGCTAAGAAAAGTTTGGGCCTTTTTAGCAGCAAAAATCCCTCTGCAATTTCTTTTAATTTTACAGGTAGCAAACATAAGTAAGTAAATGTGAAATAAATATCTTGTAAATATTAGACAAACCATAGAAGAGGCAGATTTCTTAAAAGTTCATCTCTGATAATACATAGTATCAACATTTAAAATAAAATTCAATTTCTGAAGCTAGACAGGTCCCATAAGGAAAAAAAAAAAAAAGAAAATAACACAAAGAAAGAATTTAAATGTAAATAGGAAAATACAAGTGTCAGATACTTCATTAAGGACTGATCAGTAATCCTCTTATGTCCTTCTTTTTTTTAAAGTACTATGCTAAAGGAACAATATACGCTGGATACCAATCTTGTATGATGTAATTATTTCAGCCAAACCAATCCTTATCCTGAAGTTTTGGTTCCAATCAGAGAACAGGCAACAATATGTTATCTTCCTCCTTAACAGTTTTATAAGCAATAACTTCTTTGCTGACAGATAAGAACATTTTCGTGCCTTTAAACAGCAGTCTGTATGGCCCAGTTTGTGTCACTCTATTCTGTGAAAACAAATTCATCAGCTATATGATTGTTAACCGCTATAATTTATTGTACAAATGTATAATTCTATCAAAAGCAAAGCCATTCCCTAGAAGCCAGTGAAGACAAAAGAACTACAGGCTGCAGAAGGCCTAAATTTGCTTATCCTGCTTTAATTACAAATTGAGAGGAAGAAAGTAGGCAGAACTTGAACTGACCTACTAAAAGCACATTGAACTTCTAAGACTGACTTCTGGAGTACTTGGGGCATGAGAACACAAACATTTACCAAAGCAGTATTACAAATTGTAAAATGTTCAGCTTTACCTTAATAAAGATCCTGTTCAGAACTGCAGGTTTTTTTCAACAAATGCAAACATTATTTCAACAAATATATTTTATTTTTGAAAATCAAGGCATATGACAAGACTGCTGAAAAAAAGAGCCATTTCATTTTCCATATGAATACTTTGCAAAGTATGGCTGCATGTACACAATTATGCCTAATTCAAAATCTTGCATGATGAAGGCTACAATTCTAACTGCCAAGTGATAAGAAAAAGGTGTTTGTGCTAAAACAAACAAATGTTCCATGGTTGAATTGCCTGGAGGTTTGAGCAGTCAGTTAAACCAAGCTTGCTATCACTAAACTTGCTTCTACTGTACCTACCAAGGACAAACACTGATTTGCCACCGATGGCAGCCAACATTCACATTTTTAAGTACAGGACCAGGACAGTACTTTTGTCTACCCTAGCACGTACAAGTGTAATAGCTCCTGGCTCATCAAAATAGTTTCCACTGGTATCCATGGGTGTTTTGTTGCTGTAAGTGCATCTATAGCTCCTGTTAAAGGAATTTATTTCCTCATTTTTCTGACAGAAGCAGCTGTTTGAAATGGGGATATAGCCTGAGGCTACTGCCTTCCACTACTGCACCTATGTACACTTTCAGAAGTTTTTCCCTTGGATGTTGCACTGCAATCAAAACAAATTTAAAAAAAAAAAAACATACCAAAAACATTTATTATATCCAAGATAACAGTTCTTGTTTTATGGCCTTCCTCATGGGAAATGTATGTCAAAAGCCTTTAACTACAACTTCAAAATGGGTTTTAACTTTCCTGAATATGGATTCAGTTTTTTGTTGTCGTTGTTGTTGTTTTTAAAATGGCACATAATGACAGAAATTGAGTAAGAAGGTTGGGCAAGAAAAAAAGGAGATCTGTTAATCGCAGGTTAGAAAGTCATGCATACTGGAGATGGGCAAGTTTTATATTTTCTGGTTTTGACTGTAATTCTTTCTTATTGATGCCATAAAAGTGGAAGACTTATGCCACGTTCAGTTAGCTGTCAGTGGTGGGCATTGTTACCCTGATTTACCAACGGACTGTGCTTTTCTGGAAAGGCAGGTGGCATATGATGCTTTCAAACTAAAAATCAAACAATCATTTGGAAAAAGAAAAATAGGAAACAGCTGTGTCATGATGTTAGAAAAAAATTACTATATCAAATTACTACAGCAACATTAAAAACTGCTCCATCTACTGGGACTAGAGAAAAATCAAGATTAATTGAGTGTGTGAGTATTCATATAAGTACTTTTTCTGGCAAATACAAATTATTTTTGAATATCAAACTTGGATGCTATTAAAATTCACTGTAATATTTTGTTTTATTTTAATGAACCAAACACCATTTTCAAATTTAAACTATTTTATTAAACACACTGTGATACGATTTAGATGTTTCAAGTGGGAACTGAAGCACAAATGTTTTAAAATATTAAAATCCAGCGAACATAGAATGCATAAAAATTAAGTACATGATCCTGGGAATGACTGTGTTTAGGATGAAATTTATGCATTGAACAGTCCTTGGTATGGATTTATTATAAAGAAAAGATTTAATGGTAAGAGGTAACAGTTTTCTTCTATTACAAGGGGTCACTAAAATATGCATAATGGCTGAGGCCTCTTCCTATTTGCAGAGTGTCCACAGCAGTCATGTTCATATTGTTGAGAATGTATGATAGATGTGAAATCAAATATGGAAGTTCTGTAAAGGTTATCATGTAACATAATTGATTTTCATCTGATATAAATTTTACATTATAAAGTATTTCTATTCTTGACACTGAAATGTCATATTCAGAAAGAGTAACGTAATGAATACAGTCTTGCTGTGCTTTTATGCCTTGAAGAAACTCACAGTAGTACCTTTATTTTCTTTGAAATTAAACACAAATGTAACTTTAAAGTAGAAAATGACTGACTTAGGAAGAACAATCTGATTTTTTTCTGCAATTAGTATAGAACAGAAACCCAGATTTACATAATACCTTAAAATATCCTAAAAGCAAGTTTTTTTGCCATGGCTTGCAGGAAAATGTTACAAAAACCAGATTTGCTTCTTCTTGGACAGTAATTTTGTAACTTATTAATTCACCCTAGTGCCTAACCAGGGACCTGTTGAAAAGATGGTTTATTGCGGAGTCAGAAACCTTTGTGGCCCCTTAATGGGAGACCAAACCAGCAATAAATCTGTGATACAGAAATAAAATTATTTTAGAATAAGAGTTTAAATATTCACAAAGACTCGCGTATTTCCCTGCTTAGTGCCAACGATGATGAACAGAAAATAAAGCTACAGGTTAATAGAGTTATCTAGAATCTCATTGTACAAATACCTAATGGGCAATGAAAGACAGATAAGGCATTAATAACTTTACTCTTTTGTTATCTATTATCTGGGATGGAGAGTGCCTGTTTTATGAACCTCCTCCTTATACCTTCCAAATCTGTAACTCCAGTAGTGACAGATTTGCTGCTGAGTTCCAAATTACTTAGTCTAATACAAGCCAGTGTGACCACGTCAATTTTCAGAAAGAAATATAGGGAAGAGATATGTGGATAAAAAACTTTTGGCCCATGTTTATATCACAGAAAGATGGACATGTATGCCCCACTATAATACAAATACCATGTTGTTCTGTCTCTAAGCTCCCTGAAAGCTTTAACAAAAGAAACCTATCTCTAACCAGTTTACATGAAAGACAGCAGTAGACACAGGAAAACCAACTCGTTTTCTTTTGTAGGTAGAATTAAAACCAGAAGTCAGGGACAACATTCAGATAAAACAAGGGATGAAAGATGGTAATAATGTTGGCCTATTTAGTGTCAGGTAGGGACAGGCATGACAAATTATTTGCTCTGTAAATAGAAATATTAACCAGGTATGTGTAGTAACAAGTCACCAAAAATCATGAAATTAGTGGATCTAGCCATTACAGTCCTGATCAATCAGAAAAACAGACCTTTTTCATCGAGATACAACTAATCTCTATTTGATTTTAAAACATTTGTGCAGAAAAAGACAGGAATCACCCCAAAGTATCTCTTTTTGGTTTTTTAACCTCTGTTTTGATCTCTGCACCTAACTTTCAGAATAAAAGAACACACTCTTTAGGTACCTCAGGGAAATCCAGCCTGTCAGTAATAATTCATGAACACTTTCTCATCAATAATACTTAATGCAAGAAGCACCATAACTCAACAGTGATTAGGCTCATTTGGATTGCTACTGTCTGTGCTCGGTTAGAAAAGTTTTAAAGAAAGCTCTATGGCAAATCATCAACCATTTTCTCTCAGAAAAAAAATACACATCTACTAGCACAAGTCAGTGACAAAAGTAACTGAATCTGAACTTCAGCCTGGCAAGTGCAAAGCCAAGACAGATTAAACATCTCGAGTACAGATTTACTGAGAGGAGCAGGGAATGCGTGAGGGGATTGTACCCCACCTATTTGAACAATTTATTACTGTATACTTCCAACATGACTGTAGGGCTGTTCTTATATGCCATGTTCCTGTTCATTTTACAAATACCTCAACCTGTACAGCATACCGGAAGAAAATTTATTTGATCTTGGAAAATGCTGGATGATCAAATAAAAAGATAAAATAAAGACAGAGAAAAGAACAGATAAAACGGAAGACTACAAGTAGTCCTTTACTGAGTGGAAACAAATCTTGACTTTTTTGAGAGATCCATCAACAGTAGAAACAGGATGACTCAAAACTACTTTTTCAAGTGATGTGTAAAGATTCCTTGAGAATTCACTGGTGAACAATACTGAATTTTTTACACTTCTATCAGCACGGAAAAATATCGATCTGAAACTCAAAATCCCTTCATCAAAGTCAGATTTCTACCCCTTAACACAATCCTAAATTTCTGAATTCTTGAATCCAGTCTTGCTTTTTCCCTCATTTTGTTTTAAAAAAATTTTGGTTCCATATATATTTGGTCTATATCGCACCTCAAACCCCAAAATCATGATTTTCTTTGTTAAAATTGTTCACTTCTGTCTTCCTTATATACATCAGACAACTTGTAAATGTCTAAAGGTTTGCAAGAAGAATATGAAAAATGCCAGCAAATAATAACTGTTGCATCTACAAAATCCTGCAACTGCATGAGAAATGCTCGGATGGTTATTTTAAAAAAACACAGTCCAAAATTCAAAACTTTAAAACTGAGTGATCAGGAGAATAATAAAAATTATAATTATGTTTTGTAATGGTAACAGGCCTTTTTGTACTATAGCTACAGCTTTCATTTCCTGCATCATTAAGAGATTCTTCAAATTACTTTTTAAACATCCTTTTCCCGCAGGATTTTCACTTATACCTAATTAGACTACTTACCCCATGCCATGTAATTCCCTGTTGCCAAAACTGCTAAATGCTTCAATAAGAAGGAGGAGGGCAACAGTGGAGTGAGGCAGATGTAATGTCATTGGTTAACAATAGAGGTGTGAAGCAACTGCTGTAATTATAAAACTCATTAATTCACAGTGTTTAGGGGAAAAAAATCTTTGGCAATAACTGTTGAAATGGCAACTCTTTTCAACACTACATCAGACTGAGAAAAACCCTTTCAATTCACACCTTCAACAAGACAGAACAGTAGTTCCACTAGTAATTACGAAAATCAACATCCCCATAAAAAGTAAGCTCTAATGGCATCCAGCATTCATATATCCTTTTCATCTTTTAAACCGACACGTGGCACATTTTGACCCCTAAGCAATTTTATTCTTAGTCCCATTCCTTTCAAGATTGTAAATAGACAGCTTCAAGGACTATATTTTCAGGGGAAAAAAAAATTAGAAAGAATTAAAGCAAGCTTAATGAACTTAAAATTTTACAATCTCTGCCTAACAGTAGGGTCCTAGGTTTCACCTGCCATAGAAATATTTGCCATTTACTTTTGTGCTTCCTGAATGCAGTTCAAATACATGAGGATTTAAGACAGGGAACACTAGGTTCTGCTTCCATCATTCCTCTTCCACATACTGTTCACTAGCTTAGGTAGTGTTACAAAATGCCATCTCTGCTAATGCTATTCTCAAACTTTTCCTGCCCAAATTTGTCTGAAAAAAAAATCCTGACATTTCTAGGTGGAGAAAATTTTCTCTAGAGAGAAGAGGTTTTAATGACAGTTGGAGTAAAGCTTTCATTTTAAATATTCAAAATTGTATTATATAACTTCTGTTCACATGTGGACATTTCTTCCTAAAATTTCACTTATTTCACATCCAGGACATATAGGAGTTGTGGATGATTATCATTTTGAATTCAGATGAATTACACTGAATTTCATTTAATATAATTGCAATGTTTTCTGACAAGAGAACTACTGATACTGCAGGGTCAGCGATAGCAATTCTCCTATTTAGGCTGTCTAACACTTTCCATTATAAAATATTACTGTGGTCTTTATTTCTGATCTGTAACTCTGAATGTTTGCAGCAGGTAATTTTAAGTTTATCAGAAAGAAAAGTCTCTGTTTTGGAAAAGTGGTTTTCCCAGTGTCATAAAATGCTGATCAGGTTTTGTTGAAATGAAAACTGTTGAATAGCATTATTTTAACTTTTCTTCTTGTATTTCTCTGCAGAGGGTTTTTGGCAGCATGTCAAAACAATAATGAATATAAAAGTTATATATATACATACTGCAAGATGAGACTCTAAATTTTGAAATTAACACTTGGAAGTCAGAATATTACAGAATTTGGGCCACTTGTATAATGTATATAATGTAACAGAGACCATAACCATAAGTCGGTAGAAATAAATTTTCCTGGATAATATTCAGGCACTTGTTTTCAAGTATTTGTGTACAAGTAGAGTTACATCATTTTGAAAAAGGATATTCTGTAGACAAGTACTTAAAAAGGAAAATAGAGTAAACCCTAATTCTTTTACGGTGAGAAGGTAATACCAACACAGTGCATTGTACACTGTGTCTTTGGCCTTGCATTGCACTTGTCTATTAAACAGTCACTAGACCAGGAGTATGAAATGATGTTATTTCAGGTTATGACCTCAAGGATCATGAGGTGTTTGGGAAAAGGATAAGAAGACATTTTAGGAAAGAGATTTTTCCCATGTGTTTCCCTTAATTCCTAAAGTTGCTTTATCTTCCAGATCATCCCAGGGCAAAGTGATGGTCCTGCTACAGATTTAGGACATACAGTTATTACTCTGGCATTTTAGTATTGTAGCTAACTTAGAAAAGACAAATATCAGATTCGTATAGATCCTGTCCTTAAGACATAAGAAGAGAAAGAGATGTATAAATTAATTCTGATGCACTGATTTGAAGAAACACTTCAAACATTTTTGAATATTATTCAGGTGTATTTCTCAAAACAATAAAAAAATTATATTATAGATCAGGAAAGAAAGGCTTTTCCTTATTTCAGGGTGTTTTTTTCATACACTTGTGTTTTTAAAGAGTCAAAAAGTATGCACGTTAAAGTTAAGAAAATATCAGCACTTACTGTCAGAATTAAGAGCAATTCTTCAATGTTGCTTTCAGGTTTCAACTGCTCTTTGAACATCCCAATGGTTGGATGCTTCAAATAGTAATAGGAAGCAATACGCCCGTATGTCAGAGGTTCAATGCTGCGATTATCCTGTTCGAAGAGGAATCAAACATACGTGGTTGCCAAGCGGTTCAATATTAAGGGTTCCTACGTAACTGTGAAACATGTTAGGGTTACTTTGTAAGAGAGAAGAGCAAAAACGATTTAGCATCATAATTTAACCACAATAGTTTTCAACGCAAGTCTTATAAAGAGACAAACTAACATCTCAAATCAAGGAGCATGTATCTTGCTGTTCACAACTTTTAGCAGCATGTATCTTACTGAATCTTGTACAGCACAGATTAGTCTTACCTCCCCAATTTCAATACAATAGGAGCATTCCAAATCAAACAGGGATTTCTCAACAAGGCTTGAGAGGTACTTATTCATAGTGTCGTGGCTCACATCCTCCAAGTTATAGTAACTAGATAAATTGAAAACAGATACATTACATGAACATTTTTTACACTCTGAAGATTTCTAACAATAACATATTATAAGAAAACTATCAAGGCTTTTGCAATACACACAGAACAGCAACTATCCACATTAAACAATTAAACACAAAACTATTATCTATAAAGACTAACAAGAAATTCATGATTCTTAAATGGTTTGTAGTAGTAACCAACATAAGACAAGCATGTACATATGGAAAGACAGCAATTTATCTGTCTATTAATGGAAAGGTTGATACAAACAGAACTGGACTGCCTATACTGTGTTAGTGGGGAAATTTTCCTGATAAGCATGAAAGTGAACAAGCAATATTAACACAAGTAACAGCATTTTAACTTCAAGAGAAAGGAAGAAAACCCATCCAGGAGAACAACAGTAGTTACATCCTGGAATTCTGAAAGTAAATTCTAGGCATATAGTGACATCTCTTGAAAAATTAAACTTACACCAATCCAAATGTTAGTGTTTGTTGTTATATTTCTGTGTCATTTTATTCTCTGAGTTAAAATTGCTAAAAAAAAGAATAGGGTATTTGTCAATGCGGTTACTTCATATATTCACTTTCATGTAAAATGTTTAGGTAAACTATACAGTCACAATGGTTCTTTGTTCCCTGTATGAAGGAAAATGTTTATACTTTTATGCCAGCCTATAAAAAAGACACAGTGACTGAAGTTTGTACTCTTTAACTGTAGAACTTAAGGCATATTATTAGATTGTTACTCACACAAACTAACACAAGCCTAGTGAGGAATTTTACTCCAGATAAAAATGCAGTAAGAACTTGTGTCCTAGATTCAACAAAGACACCAATTCAGAAACTAATAATTAAGTTCAATGAACAATAAAGAAAAACTGAGCATGCTCAGAAAGGTAAAAGATTCTGAATTTAAGCAGAGCAATTAAATCAATTAAGATTTCAAAGCAGAATTCAAACAAACAAAAAAAAAGATGATTTACTGAAATATTAAAAAGCACAAAAAAATGTTAGTCCCTGCTCATTTATTTCTGTCAGATACTGTCGCACAAATAGACTACTGAGATTGCAGCAGTGATGAAAGATGCTCCTTTGTTCTAATCGGTTGCTTTACTAAGACTTCCTACTGTTATGATGTACTCAGCATCCCCACTTGAAACAATACCACATGTTGTAATGCAGAGTAGGTTCTTTCAGTGCTATTTTGTGCAGGTGAACAACTGGCTGCAAAACACTGCGCCGAGATTAATTTTAGCCAATTTTACCAAGTTACAGCCGCATCAGAGTTAGTTTTCCATCTCCCCTCATTGCCAACTGAAAGAAATATGTGCTTGCAGAACGCTATTAATCTGAAGTATTTTAAGATCTGTTTTAGGATGAGGTGAAATGTAATCACTGATGAAAAAAAGAAAGAACTTCAGACAACCAGTGTGGTTGTTGATACTATATTTGGGCAGATGTATCCCATTCTCTGAGTTAAAACTCTATTTTATTTACTGTTATGCTGCTGTTTGCAAATTTCAAAAGACAGAATTGCATTTTTATATACTACAAACATTCTTCCACAACTTCTTTATTTACAGAATCTGATTTGCAATTATTTTCTCACATAAAGTTTTTTACATTTATATTTTTAAATAGCAGTAGCATAACAGAAAAGGCTGAATGCTAAATAGCAGTCTTGTAATTTCCAGATTTTTTTTCCCCTTGTTATTAATTCCAAATTATGGGATTAATTCTGTGAAGCTTTGAATGTTTATTTTTGCGTAAAGTAGGAGTAAAACAGTACTACCATAAGAAGTATTACAATAGGGAAAAGATAAAAAAAGTTCTGATAGCAGTCAGCTACATTAGACAACAACAAAGTGTAGATAAATGGGAGTGGAGTATTCAGCTTCAACATTTCATATGGGTTCAAGCTTAAAACATAGCTATTGTCCAAACCCAAAACAAACTGAGAGAAATATTTGCATTGACTAAAACACTTTGTATGGTAGGCATCCATATATTATCAGCCTCATGCAAAGAAAACTTGTAGAAAAAGTACTCTAATATTGCTTTTGATGCAACCTAATTTTCATGAGTTCCCTTTTAAATTTACTGAAGTAATATAGTGATTATAGAAAATGGTCAATATTTCCACCTGCCCCTTTTATCTGCCTGACATCACTGAAAACATTTAGTTTCTGCTTATTGGCAGAAATCACTTGGTAAAATTTTGTTTACCTTCTGAAAATAATTGAGCAAATTAGCTAGATAAGTTGTTTAAGGATGTGAAAATATTTTCCATTTCATACACCTAAACCACTAATGATTCATTAGTATTTTTCTCTAAATTGAACAGAACACTACTGAAATGCTTATAATTAGGGCACTTTGTTGTCATGGTATTCAGACTTCCACCATATAACTTCAGCACTTTTATTTGCAGTACCATAACATCGATGATGAATACTGATAAAACAAAGGAAGAAACATGGACAGTACACTGAAATTCTTTTCTGAGACTTTGAGTTAAGACAATAATTCAAACAGATTTTGTGCTCTGCTTAATTTGCAGCATTTAACACTGAAGTTATAATCATAAAAGGCATTTATAATGCCTTTTAAAAATTATGTGAATTTTAAATTTGCAGCTTTTTGGTAATTTTTTTGTGTCAAAGGAGTAAATATCTAGCTGCCTAGTACAAATAAAACAATGTAAAGAAAAATTCTGAATGGTTTGCAATCTTGAGTGAAGTGGTACCAGTATGTTTTAACTGCTAACTGTAATGGGGTAAATATAATTTTGAGCACATCCACAGGATCTTCTTGGTAATTCAGCACATTTCCCCCTAATAAAAATCAAAGCCATTCATCTTCAAAGACTGTGTTAAAATCATTGGTGAAAACAGAGGTATCATGACATTAGACAGTATTTTCAATGTGCAGGCATAAATGCAAGTTGAATTCTGCATGTTGGTATGCTCCAAGTATAAAACCTGCATCGTACGTGAGTTCCTCTATGAAGCCATATTACCTATCTATTTAATTACAGATAAAGAATAAAAACAATGCAGTTTCATGCTCACTGCATTGAATCATCTAGTCATTATTTTCCCTTTGCTATAAACAGACAGCCTACCTTTTTATCAGCACACCATTTCATTTATTTCACAGTGAAGCCCAGTTTCACAATAATTGACTTGTCAGAAGCTCTAATTTATGAGGCTGGGCTCTGTAAGCCTTCTCCTATATTGGACTCAACCTGCACACAAGCAGGGTTGAATATTTACAATGCTGTTAACAGGTGCTGAGTTGTTTAATGATTCTAATAGCCAGAAGCGTACTGAGAAAGCCAGCGGGATCACAATTACAGGCTGTTTGAACACAACAATTACTCGTCCCCTGAGAGGTGTGAAAGTCAAAGGCAGTTTTATCCTAACAGCATCTAGCACATGGGCTAGACAGGCTAACTTCCATTAGTAGTCCATAGGGAAAAAGCAATAACAAACCCCTAGGTGTCATAAAAATTTACAAAGTATGTAAAATTTAAACAATCAAAAACTGAAGGAACTTTTTATTGTCTTTTAAAAACATATTTAAAATCTCAAAACCTTGTAGATCCTAGCAAGAACAACAAACTGTGAAACATGAACTTATTTCTCTAATCTAAGGAAGTGTGGAATTTCATCAGCTGAGAGAGACAGAGAGACGTGCAGGAACATAAAATGTAGATGAAGTTACACAAAACATTTAGGATTTAATGTGAATGGTGGCAATCATTTCCTGTTTAGCTTATGTAAACCTGACCTGAGATCTCTCTGGTAAATTTTTCATCAGCCTTGAAATGGTCCTGCTATAACTGTCAATGCTGGAAAGTCATTTGTTACAGCACCATGTTCTTTATGTACAGATTATACGGTAGTAATGGTGACACACATAATGAAAAGTGGTGACAGAGTCAGGCAAAAATATTAAAAGAGAAAAATTTCTAACCAGTAGGTCTTTTGTAGCAAATGCACAAAAAGATGAAAAGATGAATCCACAGCATTTAGTTTATAGCAAGAAAGTGTGCTTTCTGAGATTTTACAGTTCTGAAAGCAGAATTTTGTTATGAACAAGTATGGGGGAACACAGATAGTAATTTTTTGTAAATCCCTTTACTGCAGTCATAAATTATAAATTATATTTACTTTCATCAGTTTGTGGCCTTCAGCAGCTGCCATCTTAAAATGGTACCATGGAAATGGTATGGAGTATATGGCACAACTGATGAACCTTCATAGCCAGAGAGCTACGAACCAACGTAACAACTCACTTCAGCTTTGTATTCTCAGTTAAGATTGCAGCAGAGTGACGAATAGGAGGTGGCTCAAATGCTCAGCAGCCTGGAGCTTCCCTGTCTGAGAGACTCCAAGAAACTTTATTTGTCTGAATATTTGGTAAAACCATATCATGAACTACATTCCTGTACTTTTCACATCACTGTGACCCTAACAATTCAAAAGAATGATATTCATAATAATGTCTATAGCTGTCATTTATGAAATATACATAAATGCAGATGCATCTGGACATGCATATAGATCTGAATGTCACTGTAAGAGTCCACCTGCTAAATATCTGTTTACCAACTCAAAATATGGATATTGGTAATTCCTGCAGTGTTATATACTTGCATGTTCTAGCTTCTGTTAGTAGACACTTCCAAACTTTTCCATTTTATTTCTTAATCTTTGCTAATTTAACTTTCTTCCGTAATTCCCCCTTCTGATACAATTTCAAACTAACCCTAAGATTCTGAATAACCATGATTTAGGTCACTGAAATACGTATGTATTCTATCCTGACATATTACTTGTCATCTCAATACCAGAAACTATACTGGAGCAGTATATAATTGTAATTTGTATTTAGATATTTTATTCACATGCTCAGCTAGTCATACTGAAATTTAAACATAAGTGCATGATCATAAGAGCAGAAGTTTGAGATAATTTATTTAGAATTTATGCTGTATTATTCAATCACTCCAGAAAACTTTGTAAGACTGATAAAAAGTGAAAAAAACCCACAGTAATAATTCTCAGAATGAATTAATACAATATTTTTTTCAGGTCTTCACAAGGAATTTATACAGAAAACTGATTTTGTAAGTGTGTACATGTACATAGATGCACTCATATATATTTATAAATACAAAAAATAGCAACACACATTTTAAGAGGGATGTGCTCTCAGAATATCTAAAAATTAACTTTCCAAATGAAAGCTAATTCTGCTTGACTTGACATATGTTGTAAATTTCTATTTCTCTTTTGCTGCACATGTATCTGGAAAATATCATAACCTGATTTACAGAAAATGTTTTCCATGGCCATTTCTCTTTTGTAGAAAGTTGCAGCTTATAAAGTTTTATAAAGGCAAAAGAATGAAATAATCAAGGCATTTCAGACAAGGAAGAAAGATAGATGGACCTGTCAAAATAGCCCCTGGCAGAGAACAGGATACTTCACTGATCTGTCAAGTATGACCTTAACTAAGGAAAGAACATATTGACCACAGTTCTACCTGGAAAGAAGAACACATTGTAGTACTTGACTGAAGTAGTACAGAAACTTTGACTTGACATGGGGAAGAACAGAGAAGAAACTCTGGATATTGAGACTGATACACTTCAATAAACAGTTTTATTTGGACCACCCCTCTTGTTTGCACATCATCTCTTGAACAGCATGTGCATGACTAGTTGCTGTTACTCTAAACAAAACTAGCACTCAGCTACTCTGCTCCCCAAATCAACAGCTCAATTGCTTCTCTCAACTAGACTATTAAAACCCATTCCCCAGATTTTGAGAGACAGAGGTTCATCAAACAAGAAAATGAAAATTGTTTGGTGAAAAGAAGTATTTTAACATGCAAAGATTTTCAACACCATTAAAAAAATCATCACAAGTTTAACAAATTATCTCAAGTTTGCCAGAAAAATTTTCAAAATGACTTGATGTTTCAAAGAAACCTGGACACTTAGAGCAAAAGGATACTTTGATCTCTATCTCACAACAAACATGGATTACTATTACTTAAACAGTACGAATTGTAGGCATTCAGTAAGGCATTCTGTGATACTGGATGGGAATAGGGTGATCCTACATTTCTTTACGCAGCTTTAACATACAAGTAGCTAAAACTGGCAATAAATGAGAATATAAATCTTCTGCATATAATCTAATCCCCATTATTTTGGGGATTTACAGCATCGCATGCAATGCCTTTTATGCCAATGAATCCCAAGGCAATTTACTAATCATGCATACGGGAATTACGTATTCACCACTAAGGTACAATCACCTGCTGCTGGAAAATAGTTCTTGTTTCACAGTGGAGAGAAAGTCAACAAAATTGCTTGGGGGCAGGACATGATAAAGAACACTTCTATCAAGTGACACTGAGTGGGTATTGGGTAAATCAAAAATCAGCAATTGTGTTCCCACTGTTTTGAAAAAAATAAACCCTAAAATCTTTGAATTATTACAGGCTGCAAATAGTTTTTGTTTGCTAATATCAATCAATTCATACGCTCATTTATGGCACAGTAAACTCCATTCATATTTTTAATTTATTAATTAATTTATTAATTAATTTATTAATTTATTAAAGTTATCTCAACTATCACTGACTTCTGTTCATAAAACTTCAGTTTTCCTTGGATGTATCTCATTCAAACACTCACCATGCTGGAACTGCTTGCTTGGCTTGCAGGAGGTCTGGAAATACCCCAGAGAGTAGGTCCAGAAAAACTATTAGTTGGATAGTTTAGTAACTTTGGATGAAACTTTATATTACTATCATATCAAACAATGGAATGCATGCACATTCATTACATTTGTGCTTTGTATCTCAAAGTGCCCTCTTTGAGAGAGTCAATAATATCCTTCATTTTTCTCCCTTCATGACTGAATACAGAAGGAATGCTGAGTACCCGTGTGGAAGACACAGAGGGTGAAGCAGCTCAGCTTGTGAACTGTTCCAATCTGCACGTGTGGCATTTCAGTGGAAGACTCCAACTTCGTTAGAAACTTCAATAGGCGCTCCTATCCTAGCATTATGGTCATGACTCCTCAAGATCTGTTCATCTCTCTTTTCACTACAAAGGCTCTATATGTCGTTATGAAATGGGTTTTTTCTTTCCTCCCCCTCCCACAATCCTCTCAGAGGAATAAAAGAACTTTTGCTTTAAATTTGAAATTGATAACTCCAGATTTATCTTTCCCTGACAATAAAGAAACTGCAGAGAAAAAATGACCATCAGTCAACATGCCAACCTCCAGTGGAAACCTTCTTTTATATTGGGAAGAGCTTGCCCATTCAATCAAAACAATGATATTTCTGTATTCTACACTTACCTTTGGGCTATATGTTGTATCTTAAATAGTCTACCTACCACAGATACCACACGATCAAAGCTTGCCAAAACCAAATCAACTACAGAACTTTACCACAGTAATTCAAGAGCAAGACATTTTAAAGTAACACTACTTATTCTTTATATTAAAATGGTGTAACATCTAACCTACACAAAATCAGAATCTAGCTGTTTGTTACTCTCAGAGGAGAAATACCTTCCACATAAATGTATGCATTTTGTTAGCTATGAAGTGAGAAGGCTAAATATGTTTTCCTTAGTTTACAGTTCTAACACTCTGCATTTTTTATTTCCCAAGATCAGATGGAAATTCTGTTTATTTTGAGGGAGATCCTCAGCATAGGACTAGATTCAGAATTCAAAACTAATAAAGACTAAAAAAGGATTAAAAGGAAATTATTTTATCACCTGTAGGCTCCCAGCAGCAGTTGCCCATAAAGAACCCAGCTGAAAATCTGGCCAAATGTTATGGACATGAACATGATTTCAGAAATACAACATTCTGGAGTAGATTAAGAAATATGCAGTGATCTAAGTGATTAATTTTTTATTTGCCACATTATTTTGGCAGGTGAGTGATTGATCACACGACAGGTAACATACCATTTACCCAAAACAGCATTGTGGCAAAGGCAGGCTACATAGCTGGAACAGTGCAGAATGATCTGCATACCAGCTGGAGCCAGGCAGGATGATAGCAATCATCAAAAATATTGCACACATGGTTTCACCAGGATACCCTAATGAAAGCAAACCTTATCACAGAGAAACAGCTGATAGCTATTCTCTCATTTATTAGGAAAGTCCAGGTCTTAATAAATTTTCTAAAGAAAACTGGGCAGAACATATCAACGTGGTAGCTAAAAAAAAAGAATTGCATCATAAATACAATATCTGAGGGAATGTGATAATCTGGAATTTTATTTTAGGGATGCTGATGCAGCCCTCTCAATAAGGCTATTTTACAGTTGTCACCAAGTTGTAAAGTTATCTGCCAAAAAATGCATTTATATTTAGAGAAGAAATTATAAAAAAATGTGCACACAAGATTTATTCCACGTGTGGGCCAGCAATGCTCCTACACTGGAGACTGCAAAGTATTCTAGACTCCAGAAGCAGACGGATCACCTTTGTGTCAACTCTAACCTCAAGTTACCTTGAGAATAAATTGCATTTGTATTGTATACTCACCTTGGGTTCATTATAAGTCGACGGAAGAAGTAAGTCCAGGTGATATAATCCATTGCATCCTGCTTAGATGTAATAGTTCCAGCAGCAATTTCAGCATTCAAGTGGTCAGCCAGCACTTCTAACAAGCTGAAGAACAGGAAACAAGAGGACTTAGCTGATTTTACAATCACAAAGACAGGTAATATATTTTGTAGAGTTGTCCATTAAAAGGTTTATTACTTTTAATCTGAAAATACTATATATTTATCTTCTGGTAAAAGACAAGAGGGAAGAAGGGGGAATGTAATTGCAAGGTCAGTCATCTCCTTTACATGATAGCGGAATGAAGCTCAAATTATTTTTTGATTGGACCAAGAATGCATAAGTTTAAGTCATTCATTGAATGTATTCAGAGGGAGCTACTCAGTGGTAACTTCTGAATATTGTATGTTGACCATATGATCATGCTGGTTTAATCCAATAGAGAATCATCTGGAAAGACAAACAGGAAATGAAACAGTGGCAATAGCTTAGCTAATACTCGACAAATACTTGAGGGTTGTTAAAATTACATCAAAACTGCTTCCCCCAGATTTTGCCTCATCTTCATCCAATGTTAAAAAAAAAAAAAGAAAAAAAGAAGAGCAGCTACTTTTACCCAGAAAGATCTAAACTCAAAAACACAAAAGAACAAAAGCAGTTAAAGTCATTCTTAAAAAATAAAATACTGTGTCATTAAATGGAACAAAGACCTCCATTAGGGTATCTAATGAGATCATGCCTGGCTAGAGTTCAATCAGAGAATTGCAAATATCCTTAAGGTTCAATCTAATTTTTCTCATATTATAATCCTTTTTCTTTTCCCAATGTTCTTTCCCTGTTGCTAAAAGTAAAGAATAATTTGGCTTGAGTAGCTGTTTTACTGCTCCATACTGCTGACTGCATGCTTCTAAAGGTCAGAACTGCAGGTGTTCTACACAGACTGTCCAACAGAAACTGGACAGATGATCCAATAGCTCTTCCACAATAATGAGTGCTTTTTCTTTTGTTTCTAATGTGCGGTGTTTCAGGCCCATGATCAAGGAGAACTCAGGGCCTGTTATATGAGTTGAGTACCCAAGTCTTACAACTAATACATAGACAACGGCTTTTAGGAAAAACTTTAATTAAAAAAATATGAAGTTTAATTTTACAAACTGGAAATACTATACAAAGCTGATAAGTCTGCTCTTTGGTAGAACAGACAGGAAAGCATTCCAAACTAAAACCCCTTCAAAACACTCAGAGAGTTTCTCTTTGAAGACATGAAGCCTCTTCAAATACTTATAAAATGACCGAGATAAATCTAAGTTAATTGGTTCACAACCTACACAGAACTTAGGGAGATTGTTATTAATATGTGAATCTTCATCTGAAAAGTTATAAAACATTCTTTCTTTATAGCAAAAGATGGAATATATCAAGCTACAAAGTGAATATACACACTCAAAATGAGCTACTAGAAACACAGAATATTTATAGCCTTCCAAACAGGAAAAAGGTGTGATTACCACTGTTATACTGAAGATATGACTTCTTTATTTAGAAACACCACTTACCAATGAACAGAGATATTTCTTAGTTTATGCTAGTGCCATGCAGTCTGGATATATCATCAATATTTTAATCACACCACTCTTTTGACTTACTTGCTATCATTTTGAACAAGTGCAACTCCTAGCGTTTTGTGCTAAGTGAGATTTCTATGTTAAAAAATCCTGGTTTCCTAAGGAAATGAAACGTTATGTCTCCAAATTTTCTGGTTGAAAAAATTATATGTCTGTCTGTGCACCACAGAAGTTAATCTTCAAATACACCACTCCATTTCAACTACATTTCATAGGTGCATTGCTCTCTCGAGCTCCTACAAATTTCCTGAGCAGATAAAGCTCCCATTATAGCTTATGTTGAGGAATGAAGGTTCCTTAGGAGAACTTCATCACTGAGAAACGCTTTCAGTAATATTCATTTTTATCAGATGTCTGAGAATTCCTCCATGAAACATGCATCTACAGGAGACCAAAGTAACTAATTTGGCTTCTTGCTGAACAACTAAGTATATTAAAAATATCAAAACCAAGGCACATACTACATTATGCCAGACAGCAAACTCGGCATCAACTAAGTTCAGAGAGGCTGCAAAAACGTAGTTTCTACACTTCTGACAAAAAAGTTGCAATTTTGAATGGAAAGATATGTTGAAAGTGTATTAGTAAGACTTTAAACCATGTAGATTTCTCATTGAATTTGTAAGATTTTGAAGAATGTGGTATCTATAACGATACAAGTACTCTAGGTAAAAAGTGTTAGAAACTCACCTTCTTTTTCCTACCAAGAATTTGTCACAGAATTTCAGAGAGGGTTCTGATAATCATGTATAATTTTCCTAAACACTGCCCTTGAAGAACAGTCTGTGCTCTAATTTACATGTCTGAGACAACACCTGGAACCAGAGAGGTAATTGTAGTATCATTTGGGAATGGACTGAAGAGCTCAACAATGCTTGAAAACTCAGGGAAGAAAGATGGGTAAAGATGGGTAATATTTTTTTTGAAAATTATCTCCCTCTCGACTCCAATATGTAGGAGTTTTCCAGCACAGGAACTTTGTTTCCCTTTCCTATGTCCCTCATTTGTACTATTGTTTATAGTTAGATCAGCTTTACTGATTGCTTTATCTTTACCTTGATTCCACTGGGAAAGGTTCATAAAGGAATTTTTTGTAGAAGTCTTTCTTGATATCATGAACTAGAATTACAGCTTTTCCTTGGTCATCAAACTGGGGTCTGCCAGCACGTCCCATCATCTGAAGTACATCTGCCAAAGAGACAATAATGTATAAACCAAATGTATTTGTTTGGATGCATAAATAATGTATTTATGTCTGTATAATATGCAATACAGGATTTTTTGGTTTTTTCCATCTCAGATAACTTTACGATGAACTTCTTTCTGGCAGAGACTTATCTTCCTGCATACTTAAAGACCACCACTGCAACAGAATCCAAGCTTATGTCTGATACAAATTTCGTCTACTCTCCTTCCATTCCACATCCATCCCTCATTTGGTCACATGCAATTAAAGATGATGAGTAAGAGAACTCATGAAGGCAACGATAGCAACTGTCTGTTATCCTCCAATTTTCAAATATTTGACTTAACATTTATACAGTTTCTTGTATAAGCTTTTCTGCCAGATACAATTTCCTAGGTTTTGAGCATTTGAGAGATAAAATGCTAAAGGCAATTTCTAATTCCTGAATGCTATGTTGTTTACCACTCAAGTTTCATGACAAGTTATATTAGTTAATAGAACAGGACTAGAGATGGTTTCATATCCTATGTTGTCCCTATATGACAATATACAAATTTAAGAGCTGGTACAGTTAAAGCTTACCTCTGCTACTCTGCCTACATGCCATTATTTGCACATACTAGTTAAGGACTTCTATGAACACTGAAAATACTAGTTTATGCAAAACATGCTCAACTTGCTAGCTGACCAGTAAGATAAGTATGCTTATCATCTATTTGTTTGTGTCTTATCTGAGAAGTGCATCTGCACATGCTGTTTTGTGTCCTGCTCAACAGAGCTCTGATTCCCTTCTGGTACCTACAACTGCTTAACTTTTAACTTAGGAGAGACAATGGAAAGCAATTAATAAGTAAGTTTTATGTCTTCATTTTAAAACTTCTTTATATTTTGTTTATTCCCTATGAGCTCTATCATACCTGCCCAACATGTGGCCTGCAGTACTGGGCATTTTGAAAAGACATTTCTTTGAGTTCACAATTGATAAGCTTTTGGCCCAAAGCTCAGCTGCGTAAAGAAAATCCAGACATAATGGGATATATCAGTGAACCATTATAGGAGAAACAGACAGCCCAATGGTGAGTTCTTACAAATATGCTTTCACTTGTGTACTGACAAGCAATATAGACAGCAACGTTGTTTTTTTATCAGTATATTCCTTTTGTTAGTTTAGTAGTGACACTAAAATGTAAGAATGAAACTATTTAAATCTGCTGCTTCTGAATAGGTATGTGCACAGGAGGGTGATGAAACAACTTCTTGCTATTCTGATGTGGTAAATTACATTGTGCATAACACCATATAGGAAAAGGATTTACCAAAAAGCATCAGGAAATTGTTTTTGCCAATATCCACTATGTAATTATACAAATCCAATATTTTCTTTACTGACTACGTGTTCCTTGGCTGCTTAACTAAACTAAATGTCTGGTAACTGAGAAAAGGCCCTCCCCGAAACCTCTGACTTCACTCAAAGAAGCATTCTTGCTTATTTTGAAATTACTGAACACAGTGATTCATTCTGCCCTCAGCTGCTTCCTTGGAGCCAAATGCATTCCTGATACAGAAAGGTAACTTTAGTAGGGAAAACCAAGTAACACCATGACGGAACAGTGAAGGCATAACTTGAGGGCAGAATTAAAGACAGTATTGGGAAATTTTTGGAAGTATTTCAGAAAGAAATTAATTACATTTTCATTTTATTGCTGCTGCAAAACTGTGCTACCTATCCACAAAAATTCCAGATGCATAAATATTCTCTAGAAAGTTAAAAATAAAAATGCTTTAGGCAAACCACACCATATGTTTCTTCATAAAGTAAGGAATCTGCATTTTCTGTTGCAGTGCAGACAACAAAATCTAAATGCTTCCATCACAGATGGTGGTATTCCATCCACCCCCTCCCCCATCTCAAGTCTTACTGAAAATGCAAGATTTGAACTCTGAATGTTGAAGTTACCTGAATTAAAAAACGCAATAAAGAGTGAAAGTATCAGCATTCTCTAAAGCCTTTGTGAGTACCTGTACAATGGATTTCTAAAACAGCATAGTAAGTCTCCAACGGTTATAGAGTTTCTGATTTCTTTAAAATACATTATTTTCTCTGTTACTGCTTTCTGACAGTCCCACAAATCCAACACAAAATTTAAAATTTCAGTTTGATTTCTTTCTTCGTCCCTTTTCCTCATTCACTAATAAAGTGAGTCATCACTGTTCTTCCAGTCGGCATGAGCAAGATACTACTTCGCTGCCGAGACTATTTCTACTAAGTTTACGTCAGCCAAAGCCTGTCACAAAATACAAGTGTGCATGGCCAAACTCCCAGGTCATACCAGAATCTCTGAACAAGGCAGTTGGTCTGGAAATTGATCCCAAGTTTCCTGCAGAGCACTAACCACTAAATCAAGCTCCATGATGGGTTACTCGAAGAAGTAACCCCTGTAGTATTTTCAGTTTGAGCTTTTTTCGTTACTAAACTCCTCTTACTGAAAAGACAGTGCATGGGTCAAAAGACATTGCATGGCTAAAAAGATGCAAGCTCTCTATTTACTTTACAAATAATATTTAGATTGTCCTTAGGTGTATACATTACTAGTGTAGTATAGGATTATTTAATAATAAACTTTGCCTTGTGAAAAGAGAAAGGGAAAACAGAACAGGAAACCTGGAATAAATTTAGCTTGTCCTCATTCTTCAAGCTTAGTACCATCCAGACAAATATTCTCCCTGTCTGAACTCTGAAAGAAGTTCTTCCATGGTTAACTTTCTAAGGCTAGTTGAAAACACTGCAGAACATGCATTTACCAGAGCCAGAAAGCAATAAAAGTCTGTTTCAAGACCAAAATTCAAATATTTAATTTAGCTGCTTATTTTTGAAGTATTCCTTACATCAGTGAACATACCAGACTAGTTAAGGTTTTTCATTTACTCTAAAGTGACTATTTTCTCATACTTGTGCAATTCAACGATTGTGTTTTAAACCACGGCTAAGTTTACGACTGGAAATTTGTTTCTTTTTGGAAAAGCTTTAAAAACCGAAAAAAAAATTTGCACGCACGAAAACTTCCTTTTATACAACTAACTAGGTAGCTAAAATGTCCCTTTAATTGTTTAATGTCTATTTTGGATGATACACATTAATGGAATTTAGCATGAAAAAAGATTTGCAAAACAGAAACATTTTCATTATTACATAAAATCTTAGGAGCTCTCTTACAACTTGCATTAAACAAAGAAATACCCAGATTAGGTATTTTCTGTGATCAGTTACTAAACAATTCAGATCATTTGCAGATGATTAAAATACATTTCAACATAGGAACATATCCATAATTTATGTGAGTACCTGTAATGGGATAATCCACGTAACGCCTTGTTTTTCCATCATAGTATTCTGTTCCTTTAACAATTACTAAATGAGCTGGAAAATTTACACCCCAAGCTAATGTGCTTGTGGCAATAAGAACCTAAGACAGAAAGAAAGATTAATGAGGTATATGTAACAAAAAGCCAACTTTTAAAATTCCATGTAAAACTCATTATGGCAGGATTCAAAACGAACACATGTACCTGGATTTTGCAGTTCACAAACAGTTCTTCCACAGTTTTTCTGTCCCTTTCATGCAGACCCGCGTGGTGCATGCCTATTCCAAAAGCAAGTGTCAGCTTCAGATTTGAATCTCTAACTGTCACTATAACATCATTCATCTGTAACAGAAAGAATAATTACATATTTTAAAACAGATTACCCAGAAATTTTTAAATTTTAGGATTTTTATTTTTTTTTTTTTTAGTAAGGATAATTTGCTCAGTGCTGTTTATGCAAACAGGAAAACAGAGCCTTCTTCAGTCTCTGAAAAGTCTGGTTTTAGTCTAAAAACCCAAAATGCTTATATTAATGATAAGAGGGGAATAGGAAATGCACACGACTTTATTGACATGCTAAGTAACACAGACAAGGAAATGAAAATGCTGAAAATATCTTGACAAGTCTGGCAAATGCTGTGCATTCTGTTCTGTGTTTGTTTAATGCAATCCCTAGTATCAAAGGGGTTAGAACTGGTATAAAAACACAGCAAATCCCTGCAACCAGTAACATAATAAATTTGGCTCTCTTTAATGCCTTTGAAAAGACAGACACAGTTCTTCAGTTTGATAATTTTGCAGTTATTATTCATCAAGAAAGCTCTTTTTCACACTTGGAAATGTAAATTAACTTCGATTTTTTTTTGAGTATGAGTTTGTAATTTATAGACTTAAACCCCATAGTGAAACCCAGCACTTATTGTGTTCGTTTAAAACTTTTAGAAGTCCAGATATAAAGCTTTTTTTATTACTATTACTAATTTTTTAAATCTCATGTCAATGACTACTTGGAATCATTTTAAGTACTATCATTTTAACTACCTTTCTAGCCTATATTTTCAAGTAGTAAATTTGATAATAAATTTATTTATTTCCATAGATGACCTCTATGAAAAGCCTCTCAGTAATAATGAACAAAACTGTCTTGTTTAGTGATTTTACCCCTCAATATTCCTTTTATTGTTTTATTTCTAAGGTCGTTTATTATTTTATGTGATTTTAATTTAATTATAGCCAGGAACTTTAAAATTTATGCTCTTATTAGTGGTTTCCTGGTGCCACCAGCAGTGGCATGATGATATTGCATACTTATGGGCAGCATCATTCATGGTTAACATAGGAGGTATATTCAAGGTTAGAGAAAAAATAGTAGTGCAGAATAAATTAGTCAGGGTAACTGAAAAATTTGGACACAGTGTTCAGTCTCATCTCGGACTGAGTATCCCAAAGTACCAAGACATAATACTTGCTTGACTGCAGTGATGTCTTCATTTCTACTTTGAACTCTGAGGTGTTGCGCCTCTGATGTTTAAAACTGTACACTCTCTAAATATTTCCTGGATTTTATAATTCTCAGACCCTAATGTGAATAAAATTATTCATATATCTAAACTCAAGTAAGATGTTACTACTATTATACAAAGAATCCTTAAGAGGTACAAAAAAGGTGGAGAATATAACAGTCCATGTTGAGGATTTTAAAACAAACCAACCAACCAACAACATAGATTTTGTAAATCAATCAATTTTGCTAGGAAGAGCAAATTACAAAGCATTTAAAAAGTCTATTTGTTGAAGTAGTATTGACTAACAGAACCACAATGGATGGAAGTAACAGAGAGCCCAACTGAAAAAAAAACACGTTCAAGTTTTGACAGATCAATTTGATCTGTCAATGGAAGCTCCCAAACTTTACTTCCCCTCACAAGGCAGTTGCCTGGATGTTTCTGAGAGCTTCCTATACCACAAGACATAGAAGTTTTGTTGTATAAACTGATCTGGCACATAGAAAAGAAAAGGATGCTTACAGAAGAAAAGAGTGAAAGGGACCATAAAACACTGAAAAGAAAGGTAGCAGAAAGAAAAAAAACCAGCAACGAATTGAGAAGTGAAGAGGGGATAAGCTCATTTAGGAAAGGGAAGCAAGAAGAGGGGTATATAGGTTGAAGAGAGTAAAGAGCTGAATGAAAGGAGGATATGTTAAAGGATAAAGTTTATCTATCGAGATACAATCAGCAAACCTTTGATATCTCTAGTCAACATGTAGACATGTGACTGCAGTGCGGACAACATGAATTATGACCCATCTTAAAGAGTTTTGCTTCTAAGACTGAAAAACAGCTAATGAGAACACATATATATCGTTTTCTCTAAGATTATGACCATCAACATACAATACTAAAAATATTATTGAACTCATTAATGTTTTCTGTGCTATGGATTTAAGAAGTGGTACTAGTACTGCATAGGCTCCTCATGCCTAAGTAGTAGATACTTTGAGAAATAATAGCTATATAAATGTATATATTTGGCAGGATATTAACATGAAAAAATAGAAAGCAAAATTGGTAAATATCTGAAAAATAAAACAAAACAAGAAGAATGCATTTACATATTACTCAATTTCTGCATTCAAATACTGGTAAAAGATTGCTGAATTAATTTTTCTTCTCCCCACCAAGAATCAGCATCTCATGATAGTTATGTCTTTAATGTAATGGAAGAAGCCAATTCCAATGACATTTATTCCATTATTCACATCAGCAGAATGTGATATTGGGAAAATAATGAATCTAAACTCCCGTTTCCTCTAGAGCAGTACAGGGATCAAATTAGCTGATTTGGATTAGTCTATAGCGATTAGACTGCTCCTTCAGCACACGCAGTTTTGCAGTGTGAGCTATTTTCAGTACAGAACCTGAGCTAAGCCTTTTTGCCATACAGTTGCCAGCATAAAACATCCTAAATTCACACCGCTGGGAATTTATTCAAAGATGTTCTTCTTGCTTTTACAATCGGTGGCGGTTATTTTTTTCCCCTTCTGACTTGTATTACAGCGGTGGCCTGTGGTGCTGTTAGTCATACCTGCGAAGCAGTGTAATTTACCACAGGAAAACTAAAGAACCCTTAGCAGGAGAGCTGGCGCATGTACTACTATCCTGTCATTTTAGCAGCAGGGAATCCTAGTCATTTTTAGCTGACCCCTTACTTTCATATAAATCACTGTAATAAACATAACTCTTTTACCCATAGGCACAATCCAGGGCTTAAAATTCTCCTGACAATTTATTAAAAAAAATAACTATCTTATGTCAATGTAGTGTGAGAATATTATAAATTTTTGTTAAGAAATAATGGCACAATTAATAGGTTCATTAACCAGAAACAGACACAGCACTGTGACTATAAAACAAATCTAATATATCTGCATTCTTATTACTTAATTATTGTCTTTCTGAAAACAACTGTAATGTTGTTTTACTCACAGAAAGGTAAAGTAAATACATTTTAAGAACAGAAAATAAGTATATTAAAATAACATAAAGAAATATGCATAGTACTGACATACCACCCCCCTCCCCCTCATACAACACCAACGCAGAGAAATTAATGCAAGGAGGGATTTTTCCCTGGACTCCAAGACAGGTAGGATCAGGCTCACGCTGAAAGGTATTGCTATCCTTCACAGATTTTTTTGATAAAAACCCAAAAATATTTCCTGTGCTTTCCTAATATTAGGTTGGTAAGGAATCTACCTTTTAATAAAAAAACCCTTTGAAAACCAATCTGGGACTCTAGTAGCATTGCAAAATATTTATTCTAAAAAGTAAACTTTATTTCCATATTTTCTATTCTAATTTCTGAACAAGCTAGATTTTTCTCAAACTACGAAGTAGTAATTTTCTTTGTTCCTGCACATATGTAAACTGTTGAACCATTTACTTTAAGCTAATAGAACTTTTTTTTTATATTTTAAATTTATTATACTTAAAAAGCTTTTGTAGAAAGATAGGATTCCATTTAAGCAGATACATTACCCTGTGCCTGAAATACATTCCAGTCAGAGTATAATTCAGCAAGTTGATGACAATGCTGGCTCCAAAAGAAAGGAGGAGACCAGATTGGACAAGAATGAGCTAACAGATTGTGCAGCCCAATTCTGTCCCTTTGAGTGTGATATATTGTTTCAAGATGCTAAAAACCCATACTTTCTCAAAGCATATCTGTTGTGCTGGTTTTCCCATTTTCACAGAATCCTCATTATTAGTACTCTCTACTCTTTTCAAAGCACGTCAGACTCAGACCATATGCCACTGAATAATGCTTATCAATTGTCTAAAATGCCCAATAGAAGAAAGATGTGCCAAACAAAGGAATCGTGAAAGTTATGAAGTCTTTTACAAAAATAATTACATATTTCACATCTGCTACAGATGTTAAGTGAAATAAAACCATCTCCTTGTTATAACTAAATGTTAATTTTTATGACACACTTTTGTGTCATAAAACCAACATCTTGTAGAAGGAAGTTGAACTTCTATAATGAGTGAAACATTTAGTACCCTCCTGATCTTTAAGTGCAGAAAAATCTTTAAATCTTGGGTACCCTCCTGATCTTTAAATGCAGAAAAAATAACATAGAAAATTATTTTTGATGAAGAGTTGGCTTATACTTCAGAACTCTCCCACACAGAACAAGATGCCTAAACCAACTCAAATAAGAATCCTGAAGAAACAATTTCAAATAAGGTTTAAACAGTTGAGATATATTATTAAAACATATAATATATGAATAATACATAATAATACATTAAAACATAGTATATTAAAACAATTAACACTAACAATCTCATCTAAATGACAGCAATATAGCTATTCATGACACAGACCAGATTCTTCTATTCCTGTTTTGTAGCACAACATTACCTCAGAACATTAACATGGAGATAACAAGTTATTTGATTTAAAGGTCAGAGAACGAGAAGCCATCTTTTTTCTTTCCAACAATTCTTGGGATTTTTTTTTTTTGTTTTAGGTTGCTTTGTTTGTTTTTATTAGCAACGCAAACCAGAACTATTGGTAAAATTTAATTCCCATTCATGCATATGTCTAGGCATATATCCACATAGTGTACAAACAGATATACAAATCCATAAGTAGTGCACACGTTTATACACTCACATGACTAAAATGGCAAAATAAGTATGGGTCAGATTCATTCTTTTGGAGTCAATGAAAGTCCTTCAATCAAAGGCCCTTGAATTCAGTGGAAGCTAATTCTTGCCTGATATGGACGTTATTGAATATCATTGTAGGTATGTTTGTGCTAAAGGATATTGGTTATTTCTAGAGGTTTCATAAAGAACAGTCTTAACAAGATGCAGATGGCACAAAGCAGAATGCAAAAATCATTGTGGTTAAAGCTAAAACTATGTACATTGGTACATTTCTTCTCCCTCCTTGTACCGTAAATATTAAAAAAAAAAAACAAAACAAAACTCCCAAGTATCTGGACAGGGAATAAATTTTTAAAAGAACCCCATCAAATAAATAAGAAAACACCCTGCTTCTCTGCTGGTGAGAACTGCATTCTAACTTCGAACAATAAACCATAAATACTACTTTGTACTTTTGTTTTAGGTTAAAAACAAAAAGCTGTAAAAACATTAGAGAAAAATAAATAAACTGAAAACTTGATTCTAATAAATTATGTTGTAAAAAGATTGCAACATTTTCCACCACCACAGATGCAGATGCAATTTCTGACAGAGAAGGACTTGTTCCTCTTTAGTCAGCTCCTAATGTAGAACAGTATAACTCATTTTACCCAAACTAGCCATCACAAACTGGTGGCACTGTCTGTTTCCAAAAGCATAATCTGAGCTATCGTCCCTTTTAACAAGATAAGTTATGGGTCACAAGCTTGAATATGACAGTCCTGGCTGACCACTGCAAATTAGAATTTTAGCAAGGATGTGGGTATGTAAAAATCATCTAATGACTATACAAAAAAAGCAGGGGAAGCATAAAGTTTTCCTTCCCCATGGGCATGTTGGCATCAGCGAACAAGAAAAAGAAATAAAGAGCTACTTTATTTACAGGTGAAGTCGTCTCTTTGAGATGCACTGCTCATTCACATTTCTGTCATGATGCATTTGTGCCTCATTATATAACCAAAACAATCTTGAGAGAGTGATGTCTAATGAAGAGTCCTTGCTACTACTAAGGATGGCAAAGAAGGCTGCTTCTGCTGCTGCTTCTTCACTCTTTGGTGAAAAATAAACTCTGCTGCATATTGTAAGAGGGAGAGAGAGCTCATTTTGGAATGTATATGGACAATGAACCTTACAGAAAAATTAAAAAACATCTCTAAGGGCCTAAGATAGGTAACTATTCTTTCTTCTCCAAGACACTCTGGGCAAACTGTGGCAGTCTCGCTAAATTCTGAAGAACTGGAAAATGTTGGAAAGAGCTTTGAAGTATCATATACAAATCTTGGCAAGTAGGGTATTGCAACATGGAAGCTTCCTTGGTCAGACAAAGGTATATATAATACCTAAGGTATTTGAGTGGACTTTTATTCACAAAAAGCGTGCACATTACCTGAAACTTAGTTGCATAGAATATATTAAACAAATCTAAATATTGTAGTGCAGCAACAGGTCCAGTGGAACTGGAAAACTGGTCAGTACTAGAAACTGCAATTTTCATCAAGTACTGCTCAGTATTATGAAGACTGACTGCTGCCTCAACCTTCTGAATACCTTCCAATTTTCTGAATACTATAACGGATATGAGCCAGAAACTGCATACCAGACATCAAATTCAGGGAAAACATCCAGGAAGAACCATCCCCAAAACCTAATGGAGCTGCCTATAACATATATTTTTTAGTAGATGGATGTATAACAAAATTTCTTCTCGACTATAACTCAGTTGCACCTGCTAGACTACTGACTTCTTTGAGGGCAAGAACATCTTTTATGATTCCTCCATGGTCCAGGCATTGCTGTTACCTGCTTTGGTGGCAGTGGTTGAAGGGTTGTTTCTGTATGTCACTTGTATATACAAATATGTATTCCAGAAGTTTGATGAAGTTCATGTAGTTTGAAATATAACTGATCGATATATTTATTGCCTGAATTTGATACTTGGAGCCAAGTGGCAGGAGGATGGATTTGCCTGTTTTCTGAGGGTACTGTGAAGAGAAGCAGCATGGAGTTTTGTGAGCAGAATCAGTCACAAGCTGCAAATAAGAGCCTGGTGTGGCACTGCCACTACAAGAAGAACCTCTTCAGAGAAGATCAGGTAAGCTAAGCTGATGGCAAACAAAGATGATGATAAACAAAGATCCGATACTGGTAACAACAAAGACCCAGTATTGGCCTCTGCCCCACTCCAGTCTCTTCCCCACAAGGTCTGAATCTCTCTGATACCATCACAAAAAAGCTGCCAACTAGGGTAACACAGAAGAAACACTTTTAATGACTGCAAGAATCTGTGTCTACCTCAATATCAGTCCTCTAGATGTTATTATGCATGGCATTGTTTACAGCATTTCAAGAAGACTTATGAAGTCTACCCACTGGGAAGCTTACATAAACATAGCCTAATTTTAAGCCACCATGTAGCAAAACCAATTACATCACTGAGCAAAACTAATGAATGAGTTCTCAAAAATCTTATGTCAGCCACAATTATATGGATAAGGTTGACTGAAGAAAAAGTGCCAAGGTCTGTTGTAAAGCTTGTGAACTTTGTATACACCCATGAAAAAATCTCTTACATCTCAGCATACTTCACAATTAACAATTACAAATATTTTGAAAATAAACTTTTGTCTGTAAGTTCCCCTAAAAAACAATGGTTGGCAAAAAAATAAATGTGAAAGACGGACATGAAAAAAAATTGTTTAAAGGCAACAACAATTTAATTCTTCTAACTGGTCCATTTTTATTTCGTATGGAATTGAAAAACTTGAAATATTTGGGCAAGTTATTAAGACATGGAATACCTACTATAAAGTATTTGCTAGTTCTACTTTTCATACTTTAAAATGTTATAGCAATAGGAGAGAATTTTGTCTGTTTCACCTAGTCTAAGTCTGACCGTAATATAACTTGAAGTTAATATTTTTAAATTTAAAAAAATTAAATTATTTTGGATAAAAAATCAGGCAGGATATACACTATATATGTAGCACTACTGGAGTTTTGTCCTGTGCTTCAATGTCAAATGAAACTCAGGCTAATCATGTTCATTTAAAATACAAAACTACAAACTAGTTCCATAATTACCTAAAGAAACGTCCACTTGAAATTGTGGGTACTTCAAACAGAATTGTGTTCTGCATAATAGCGGTAAGATATAACAACTTAGAACTTAATCCTCTGTCTTTTACATTTACGTAATCAGAACTGAGTAACTTGGTAGGTATCTCATACTCCGAACACTCAGCTTATTAATTCAAATACAAATCATATGCAAATGTCATTAAACTAATAAATGCAAAGTCTGCTTGTCCTTGTTGGCTCCTATTCCAAAACCTTATTCTGAAACATGAAATTCAAAGACTCCTAATAGAAAACTCTTTTCCAGCAAGTGAAGAAGTTTCAGTTACAGCATTTTTCAGGATATTGGTGGTTCCCAGGATATGTAGAAACTATTCATAATAATGTAAGTTGTTTAGGGAAAACACATTGCATATTCTAATTTTGGGAGATTACTGCAGTAAACCAGCACAAGCTACTAGAGTACTAAACTAGATAGTAATAACTTGGATATGACATCTTTCTGTTAGGCTCAAGAAAACATTAAACAGAGGTTATACAGCTAGAAAAGCAGCATCAAGGTGAGATATACTTTTGTGCTAGTGGTTTATCACTCAAGACGGCCATTTTCTATTTTAAAATCCATTCAAAACAAAAAACATTCAAATCCATTCATACAAATGTTGCGCTTTATCTCTGACAAATCACATTTTATTTTTTTTGCAAAGAGCAAACACGAACACATAGTTTAGTAAACCATACTTTTTGGCACAAAAAGTTGGTAAACAATCGTATAACCACTCATAAAACTGTTGATACACAAATATTCATACAGTATTCGGTTTGGATCTTTTATTTATGATTCCTGTATTTTGCTGTGTTTTAGCCTAAATTATCACAGAAATTCCTAGTAGAAGACTTGCTACCATTAGAAAAAGCTAATTTCCAAAATCTATAATATCTGAATATTAACCAAAAAACCTGTTTTGAACCAATGATATACTATAAGCAGTATCATCAATTCAGAAGGAAACAAATAATAATGTAGTCAGAGTAGGTGCTGAACTGAGTGGATCAAATATAGTTTGGTATATTGTTTGAAAAATGTAGATAAATGAGAATATTGAATCGTTATAATTTTGCCATCACCCATGTTTTGTAATGAACAAAGGAATCACTTTTTGAACAAACAATATAAAAAATGTAATTAGAAGGTTATACCATTTGAAAAAGAACAAAAACTTTGCAATATTTGTGTTCTTACAACAAAGCTATTGGCAGAAGCTTTTTTAACTTTTTTTATAACATTGATTTATTCCATTGATATGCAAGACTAAATCATTCCTAAATGATTGGTTCTGCAGTATATCTATCTATAGATGTATGAATATAGATGGACAGATGTATGTATATACATATATACATATATTCACACAGATATGTTCGCATATACATAATGTATCTCATAAGAAGGACTATTTTTCTCCTAAAACACTGAAAGAGATTTGGTTTAAATTCCAGCTCAACGTCTATATGTCACAGATGTCCAGCTGTAAACTTTAGAGAACACTAGCCCTCTTTCTTCTAGTCTTTGTCTTATCTTTGTATCAAAGGCTTGTACCACGTGATATATGTTTTCTGGGACAACGGAACTAGCATTAATAAGAGATACGCAGGAAAAAACAAAGATAAAAGAGTTTGTGTTCTGAAGTTCAGCTCTTGCACAGACGCATCTTTATGGTGACACTACTTTTAATACATATGAAATTTAGCATATGTGCAGCTCCTTCAAGATCTACCCTCAAATGACTCTTGTTTTAGATTGACTTTTTTTCAAACAAACATCGATAAAAGAGAAGCAAAGCAGCAATAATGAAGGTAAAAAGATTCTACCTCTCTTTCATCCATCTTCAGCCATTGTTTGGGATCATCCTCAGTGGCTAGGAAAGCTATCAGATCTAAGGCAGTAAGCCTTGTCTGACGTCTGGACGACACAAAAATAAGAACAGGCTTGGCTGGAGAATGACTCCGAATTGCTGTTGAGGAAAACAGAACTTGAGAATTAGACCCTTTAATGACAAACATTAGAGTTTCTCTTTGCAATACATAGACAGATGACAGACCTCTCTGACGATGGCATACAGGTATACTTTGTCTTAGGTGAGCATACACCACCTCTAAACCAAAGACCATATATTTACAGTTAGCTGAGTCTAAGTGCCCTTACACTTCAGTGATCATTGTAAGCCAACAAAGAGAATCAGTTAGGAAAAAAACCCCAACAAAACACCACATAACCTAGACAAGCTTTCTAGACTTCAAAGCTTGTGAATTTCTCTCTATCTCAGCATAATAATAAGTATGTTAATATTTTTTCTACCCTATTGGGATATGCTGTCTCAGATTAAGTGCCATCAAAGTCTAAAACTTGCTTTTTGC
The DNA here is from genome assembly GCF_003031625.1 of Empidonax traillii. Lineage (NCBI taxonomy): Eukaryota > Metazoa > Chordata > Aves > Passeriformes > Tyrannidae > Empidonax > Empidonax traillii. Next base: position 458,963 of record NW_020955282.1, read on the forward strand.
CTGACCCTTTGTTTCATGTGTTTACTAATTAGTCTGATATATTTAAACCAATTATGTTTTAGGACTTTTTAAAAAAGCTTGTCTTGCTTAGCCCATTTTGGAAAAGTTTGAGGTTGCAAGCAAATTTTTATGGTCCCAGGAATAAGAATTGCCATGAAAATGCTAAAATAACCTTGACTGCATGATGTCAAACAAGTGGGGAACAGAGCCTTCAATAAATCATATTTCTACAGATTTTCCAGCATCAACAAGCACTAGAAAAATGAACAGGTGTACCTAGAATTTCAAATACTCTAAGTCACTCGTAAATCCATTTGTGTGTTTTCTCATGTAATTCTCATTATAGCAATTAAATTTACGTATTGTTAATTTCTGAAAACTATTTCCCACTATCCACCAGCATATATTGTTCCCCAGTTCATGAATACTACCCAACATGTGCTCCTGCATATACACACACTATGCAGTTGTGAAATTATTGAAATAGGATGATTCGTGTGTATTTATATCTCACAACTATATATGCCAATATATCTATATATTTTAAAAGCCCAGCATCTAATGGATTTTTGTTGCTTTAGGAACAGGTGTGGCAGAATAGCCCAAGACAGATTTATTGTTCATTAGTGTTTTTGTACAATGCTCTTGTGGAGGTGTAAATAATCCGAGCTGTCAAGATAGGTCTCTAGTCCACAATCAATACTTTGCTTCTGTCATAAGGCTAATTAAGGCAGCTAAAAAGTCACCTCACAAATGTCACCTCACAATCAACAGCAGTTCACATTACAAAATTTATTTTGGAGGTTATTTTTAATTGATATAATAAATATTCCTTATGTAACCAAACCGAAACGTTCAAATAAAATACGAGAGTTTTTCCTAAATCTGTCCTGCTTGCCAGCTTGGTTAAGAATAAAAAATTGGAAACAGAAGTATATCTGGATGCACTAGAAATTTTGAATTTTATGGTTATTGCTTTGAAACTGGAATTATAGGAGGTTAGCCTGACTTGCAACTTCTGTTCACAATTTTTTTAATACTTACATACAGTGGTCCATATGAAAATACCTCAGCAGATTAATAATATGAATGGTTTTACTACTTTCTAAATTTCAAATATTTTTACACAAATGTTTCTTTATGGTGTCAAACACTAAGAGAAAACACATTTCCCCTTCACTAGCACTAATTTTATTCTTCTGTTCTAAAGACATTACATTCTTCTGTTACATGTTGCATTTGCAGCACACTTTATGTTTCAGACAAATAGCTTTGGGCCATTAGCAGAGCAGATTCCCCCAATACATGCCAAGAGTACATACAGTAACACATGCTGCAAATGTGCTGCAAATGAACTGTGTAAAGTCTTATTTTCTTTTACAGAAAGAAGGAAAAGGTCTAGAAACTTGTCGCTTACCCTGAAATGCAGGTTTGTTCATGCTAGCCATGCGAGGACAGTAATGCTGGCCAGGGAAGCCCTGAATGTGCACCTCCAGAGGAACAGGACGTACTGATGGTCGGAAGTTGAACAGACCCATCTACGAGAGAACATTTTTTTTTTCCAAGTTTAATGTTGAATTATAGATTGCTATTTTGTTTTTCTGCAAGACAAATACATATCTCTCTTCTAAAACCTTTTTTTCGTACCTGATTAATGTTTAGCCAGTCAGCAAGGTCCCTGGCATTTGCTAAAGCTGTGGATAAACCAACTACTCTTACAGGCTTCTCGGTGTGCGATGAGATAAAGTTTGTTCGAGACACAATGACTTCTAATACTGGGCCTCTCTCATCCCCTAGTAAATGAAAATTGCATTGAAAAACAGACAAAAAGAAAAGCTTCAGATGTCAAGAAGCATATTCACATCACAAATACCAACACACTTGTTCAGATTTAGCAACAATTCTCATTAAAAATAAAAAGACATGCTCACCCAGAAGATGGATCTCATCTATGATAAGAATGGCAACTTTCTGAACATAGCTTCTGTTCTGCCAGCTTCTGCTGACACCGTCCCACTTCTCTGGGGTAGTAACAATCAGGTCAGCTTGGGCAATGGCTCTCATATCAGGAGTCACATCTCCTGTCAACTCTACAACCCTGTAATCAAGAAAGATGGTGGCTTGGCTTTGCAAAGCTTTAAAACATCTTAATGTTCAAATATTTACTCCTAAACTTAAATTCGTAAAAAGACTGAAGTAATTTTGTTTCTTATCAAATACATTTAATGCGATTTTTGAAATTGTTTTAAGTAAATAAACTTGTCTCTCTGTTTCCCTAGCAAATACCATATAAATACCAAATACCATTCCTTAGCAAAACCATATAGAAAGAAGAGGACAAATATGAGTCCCAAACCATCTATGGCTAGTTTTTCAAAATGAAGATAACATTATATTAGTATGATACAATGTGAATCATAACATCCTGTCATATCCAGGATGAAAGCTTTCTAGGAAGCTACCAAGTTGCTGCCTGCTGTTCTGCATAGATCTCTGGTTTGAATAATGAAGCTAAATGCAGTGTGTATTGCATTTGTTGGTGAAGATCCATTAAGACTGGTGCAGAAATTATCCTGAGATAATTTTTTGGGAAGATTAGCAGAGTTTTTCCACTTGTTTGCCTCATTATGCTTTCTACAAACAGCATTTATGATGATCCATCATTTTAGATGGATCCATTATAATGGATTTTTGACATTTCAATGACACATTCTACATCCAGCTGAACAAAAATTCCTCACAGTAATGTGTATCTTCTGCTCAAAATTTCAGTCACAAGTAATTGCAAGTTTCAAAAAGGAAATATTACCTGAAAATATCTTAACTCAATGCTACAATAATAACAGGAATATCACTGGTAATTTCATGTACACAGAGAAGCACTTCTTTCTCATGAAACCTGTGATGTGCTTTGAGCTTAACTTAGGAGAACAGCTACATACAGAAAAGGGAAAGGCCCTAAATAATGCATCCTATGGATCAAAATTTAAATTCAGGAAACTATAATTATATATATACATATATAATATATATATATATGCAATACATATATAATAATATATATAATTATATATTATATATAATAATATAATTATAAAACTATAACCCTCACCATGACTGATATATCTCATAGATCATAAAGTAATGGCTGAACACCACCTGAGAAGATTGGCAAGAAATTAATGTTACAGAGCAATAAAATTATATTAATTTATATATGAAGGGCATCATATGATTACTAGTACACAGTCCATGGAAGTCCTGTATGTTCCTTAGAGCTCAGGTTTCTAATGAAAACTTATTTTGAGTTACACTTTCAATCTCCAAGGATATTGTAGAGTGAAATCTCAGCTTCATATTTGTTATACTGACAAGTAAGGAGAATGAAAATAGCTCGGTATCAAAGTGTATCCCTTTCTCAGTTCTGATTTTGCTATCACTGCAATGACTATTGGCAGCGTTTTTTAAGTACTAGAAATTTGAAGGACAAAAAAACCTATTTTGAAATACTCATAAGTATTCTGTAGATTTTATTCATACTTGATGGGCTGTTCTTTTGCTTCTCATTTCTCTGATTAGGTAAGAAGAAACATACTTTTTACCAAGTTTTTCTTCAATCCTAACTTTCCAGTCCTCAATTCTCTCACGGACGAGTGCTTTTAAGGGAGCAATATACACTGCCTGTGAAAGAAATGTCACAAAACCAGAAGTTAAACAAGAAACCTTTTTATAGAGTACTTGCAATATATAATATTTGTGAGATTTGAACATATTCATAATCAATAAAACGATAAGGACTGAGTTCCTTAAATGACATATAACGGGATTATATTCAAAACAGACATAATGCTTGAAAAAATGATTTTGTTTCCTGAGATGTTAATAAGCAAAAAATTAAGATAAAGAATAATTTATTGAAATTGAAATATTTATCACACCATCTAAACTAAAACCCCACTTATATAAATAATGTCTTTTTAATTTTTTTTTTATTTTTTTTTTAAACCAGGACTATAAAATCAGCAAATTAACATTCTAGAACAGAAATAATCTGAATTTCTAGCAAGCAATATCTTACCTGATTTCTAATTATGTCATTAAATTGTTAAAACATTACAAGTTAAATAAAAAAGCTGATTATTTTAAGCTAAATGTCCCAATATTTTTCTCAAAGAAGCCTGCAGTGCAGAGGGGAATGGTCTCACATGTACAAACAATATTTACTTATAGATTTATGGTCAAAAACTCTGAAGTTTTTGAACATGAAGAAACTGCTCATGAAGAATTCACATACATTCTTTAAAATGTATAGGCAGGTTTTCAGCTTTATTTAAAGCCTAAAATATATATTCCCTTAAAAACTGGCTTTTTTGTATGTCACAGATATTCTGAAAGTGTATGACTGTTTTTTTTACCTCACTTGAACTAACTAATTACATGAAGATATTGAAATTTCAAAGATGATTAAGGTATTTATGTACACAATTTCTGTTAACTCAAAGTTTATTCTTTTCTTAAATCTTACACTCAGATACAAACATATTTTCAAAGACTTTCAAGTTAAAATGTGGTTAACTAAGACAAGATGGCTAAGTCAAGAAACAAATATATATTCACTTTGAAAACAACTTTGATTTATTCAGCTTTTAGGAAATTTAAAGTACGGGGGCAAGCAGCAACAGAAAATTGGCTTGTAATAACTGCAACTTTTTTGTTTAAGTAGGAGAGAGACTGGGCTAGTTGTTTTCGCATGGACGGGAATTAATAAAACAGTACTACTGGTAGTAGAAGGAGATTAAAGCAGGAAAAAATTCAGTTTCCCAAAGTATTTTTCTAGACTTTTGAATTGCTGAAAACATGGTAACACAAAATGAGTCTAATAAGCCTATTTTACAAACCTTTGATGTGGGGTACTTGTTAAAAACTCTAAAGATGGCTAATTCAGCCGCAACAGTTTTTCCAGAACCTGTAGGCGCTCCAAGAAGAACATTGCAGTCTGTGTGATAAAGGGTATGAAATATCTGTGTCTGGATAGGATTGAAGTGTGTGAATTTGTACAGGACTTCATATTCTGGATGTCCCAAGGCTGTGACAGGCAAAGGCTGAAGATCCAGAAGCTCTATAACCACAAAATAATTGTAAGACAAGATATGCCATGACATAGCATAGCTTACTATGAAGATATATATATATTAACCAGTAATTTAGTAGAAAACAACTTACATTGGAAAATGTTTTACTTAATATCTCATATCACACAGAGTCCTTATTTGGGTAATTGTTCCCTTTGATGAAGAATAATGAAAAGTTGTTTTTATAGCTGTGAAATATTTCTGCAAGTACTGTTTTAAGTATGCTGATAGCTGTGAACCAGTATTTGTATAGATTAATCTTTTGCTTATACCTGTTTTCTTTTTACCTTTACTACTTACATGTAGTAAGTTCTAAACTCACTGTATTAGATCACATGTATGTTGAGATCTTATGATAAGAGAATGTGGAATATTTCAAGTTCAAGGAAAAAATCTATTAAGGAAGGATGGTAGGATTCTTTGGAGTTTCCAAGTTGATGGAGTAATACAAATCAGATGAGTACAACTAAATTTTGCATCTAATCCTTTAAACATGTAATTAAAGACATAATCTTAATAAACAAACAAACAGCTTTTCAATATATGATTCTCAATATATCTTGAGGGCATCTGCTATCCAAACAATTAGAGACTCTGGAATTTGGAAGATGATATATATAACCAGATTGGATTTGGAATTCTACCAAATTAAGGAGACTGCAGTGATTCTGCTATGCAGATGCTTGCTTTGAAGTTTGGTTCGCTTTTTTTTTTCTTGTGGCTGGAGGTCTCCCTGTCTTTTCAGGGTGCTTCGCATTAAGGTATGATATGGGAGTCATAAAATCTACTGAGGCAATGATGCCTAATATTCTTCACATGTTTTTCACTGATACCTTATGGCTGTTTTATCATTCCCACTGAAACGGTGATTTCTTGGGCTCTGTCAAGGAGAGAGAAGGCTTTTTTTTTGCCTAGCAGGGCCTCTACGTACTTCATTGCTGAGTGGGAACCAGATGGGAATTGAAATCAATTACCATAAATCCTAGAGGCTCCATAACTGGTGATGTGTAAATATCTTTCTGTTTCTTCTGAATAGTAGTCAGTGATCAGTCAATTAGATAAAAAGGTTACACATGCTTTTCCAGGCAGTGTAGGTACAGTATAACAATACTAAACACTTCACAAACACATGTGAATTTATGCATGCCAGAGGACAACACCGTATGAGAAGAGAGTATTTCTGAAGGCACTCACTTCACAGACTGCTAGATGAGCCAAATGTAATTGCAGTGGAAAGGTTTTACAATGACATCAGGCCCAATGAATGTATAAAGCAATTTATGTATCCAGAAAAAAAGAAGCAAAACACAAACATATGCTTCTGTGCCAAGTGTTAAAAAGAGGGGGAGGGGAAGGCCACGACTTGATGAGATGAAATGTGGTGCTGTGCTGTAACAGTGCTTGGTACGATGGATTTATCTTAGCAAAAATAGTATAATATTTCATATTTTCAAAATACGTTTGTTTTTTTCTTTGATGAATGCCATTTATAATACACTTCAAGATTATTTTTAACCAGTCCAGAAGAAAAGTAATTCTTACAAGCACTAAGATAAGACACACTGTAACAAAGAGATTGACTTAGTCTTATATGACAGTTTCAATTTTTTTATGGTTTATAGAGAACCTGGAGTAACTAAAAAGCTGGTATTATGCTGAGATGAAATGAACTGCCTTTTGTCCAGGAACTGAAAAATTTAGAGAGCTGGAGAAGAAATATCACGAAGTGAAATTCCATAAACTCTTCTCTGATGAAGCAGAAGTAAGAGTTTTATTGCACTACCATAAGAAAAATCAATATAAGCAATATTAATTAAAGTAAAAGGATCAAATTTGAAGTTACCTGTGTGGGGTGGATGCCTCTCTGGAAGAATCAAATGTTGAAAATTTATGATACATACAGCTTCTGCTCCTAACCATCTATCAGATACAGCTCGAATATAATATTGAGAAGGAAGAGGTTCAAAAATTGGGATTGTGAACACCAGCAGTTGAGGTTCTTTAGTAATAACCTAGTGCAAACAGGTAGAGAATAATTACTGTGCAGAAAAATCAATAACTTGAAAAATCATAGTTTGCCTCACTTTCATAAGTATTACTAATGCAAAATAATAAAGTATGTGTGCACCTCCATGTGCTAAAAATATTTCATCACTGGGAATGTATTTTGCTTCCATGGTCTTCAAAGGACAAAAATAAGGCTGTCTCTTCATCTTTTTCTTTAACAGACAAAACCACTAGAGCCTTTCTTCTTTTTTTCACCTGAAAATAACTGTCTCAGCAAAGAAGTAAAAAAAGAAGGGACATTTGAGATTAGAAAACACTGCTGTGGGAGTCCAGCCTTATCAAGTACATCTGAATCTGAAACCGTTGCTACTGATTTGAAAATCTGCTTGGGTCAAAATACTGTTTGACATTACAAATCTTCATCTCACTAACTTTATTTTTGTCTTGCTATGAGATTCTGAATAAAATCTGTTACCTGTTTCTTTTGAATGATGAAGTACTCTGAATGATAAATGTGATCATTAGTAGGATCTTCTACCCAAATCCACCAGGGCTCTCCAACAGTGCCATGTACCTTTAAGAGTAGAAAAGATAGCCTTGTTTGAGTTGTAACAAGGTTCTCTAGGTTTGGTAGGTATATTGGATATGTTTTTAAATGACACAGGCTCACAAAGGAATACAGAAATACAGAAAGTACAAAATAACATTTTGAATTAGGTCAGTCTGCTTAAAGATTATGTTTCAGTAAGAGTTTTCTTAAGGTATGTATTATGTAAATGGACATGTTATAAATGTAACTGAAGGTAGTGCCTCAGCTGTTTAGACTGAACCACCAGAGTTTCCTCTAGACTCCTATGAAATGCTTTCTCTTTATTCTTTCCCGTACTTCTGCCTTTGGATTCTGTATAGAGGATTGTCTTTTGCTATTGTCTGCTCATTTTTCGACCAAAAACATCCTCTCAGGAAAAAACTGACACTGAATTGTGACATTCCTCTCTCCTTCTGTCTCTTCCTCTCTCCTCTAGAAAGATATAGGAAGGGGATTCAGAAGGCTATAGATTGTAGTCATTGCTACAGGTGAAGTGAGAAGAACATAAATAGAGCTGTCTCTTGGTGATGTCCCTGCCATCTGTCAACAGCTTTTTCCATCGTAGATTTCTGTTTGCTTTGTTGTGAACCTTACTTTGCAATACCACACACAAATCGCAGCTAGGAGGGATTCTCTGTTAAGACTTTTTTGTTTCTTTAACAGAACTTGCACCAGTGAACAAGTATTTTACTTAAATATCTAGGAAAATAAAGAAAACTGCATAGTACAGGTGTACAGAAGACATACTATTAAGTGAACATAGATTTCTGATGCTTCTGATGAGGACTGTGATAAATTGCAAAATCAGAAGATGAAAAAAAAAAAAGTTGGAATTATTCCTGAACTAAATAGAAAAAAAAAAAAGACAAAGTGCATAGTTGCTTCTAAAGGCAATTACAACACTACAGGAATTTGGCATTGATTCACACTACGCGTTAGTTTCAGCATAATTTGTTCACCTGGATGTGTCCAAAACCAGTTTGTAATGGTTTTTGAAGACAAAAAAATGTACAAAGAATAGAACCAAGGTGCTTTTGTCTCCTTTTTACCACAGTTGCACAGTAGAGAAGTAGATGGACATTCATTTTCTTTCATTTAAATTTCACTTAGCAGCTTCACTGGGACCTGAAGCAGTGAAACTGAAAGGACACTACTGCAGGTGAGACTATTATTTCATCAGGGTTTAGGAGAACTGAAGAGAGGAAAGAAGGATTAAGGAAGGTGATGAAGTTCAAAGCTCAGAAATTTCATTATTAACTGTAATAGCACCCTAATTTTGGTGAGTCCCATGGAAAAACTGGAGGGCAATCTGGGCACAGGAAATGCAACACTCCCTCCAGTAATGATTCTCAAGAACTCTGGGGAGCTCTTAAGAACTGACACATACTTGCATTTTGGGCAACCATCACCCTAAAACTGCATGTCTGATTTATGACTCAGCTAATTAATACTAGTTGCATTATTCTATATTTCTGCTGGATGACTCCTGACTGCAGTAAGGCTTAATTGCTCTGCCTGGGCATATTTATAGTCCTTTGCTTCTAATAAAAAAATAAAAATTTTTCACTGGATATGGCTTGCTCACATGCTTTTACTGGACTTAAGGGCTTCCAGTACTGAAAACTATAGCCATTCAAGATCAAGATGATGTCATATCTCATGACTACTTGGAACAGCAAGTGCAAAATTTGTGATGAGATCATTATAGAATTAAGTATTCAGGTAAAGGAACAAACCCATGAAATATTAGCCAAACACTGTATTTCAGTTAATATGGCATTTAATTTTTTAATATTCTGGTTTTATTTGATTACTCCAATTTTTTGAATGGAAATTTTTAGCAACTAGCTTTTGTACCAATTACAGCTATACCTGTAAGTTTCTATAGATATCTTCTGAAAAGCTTGCTAAAATAATGTGTGATAACTGACAAGCAGTTTCAGAGTGTCAAATTTATGACAGTTATTAATTTTCAGAGACTATTAAAATTTAACAGCTTTATTTATTTACTGTGATAGAAGCTTCATTTACTGAAGAAACAAGAAAATCAACAGCTCTGTTACAGCAATAAAAAAGTGAAAAAAAAGTTTTCCAAGTTTTTATGAGTATCAATATACAAATTCACATAAAAACAGCTCCTTAAGTTGAATTGATAAAATAATCATGTTTCCAAAGCAGCCAGAAAAACTGGGTAAAGGGCTTATAGCAGAAAATAGCTTTTTAAAAAATTTTGCTATAACTTTAGAAGTGTGGACCCCTTTTCAACTTGTATAAATACAGAGGAACCTGGATTTTGTGGAAAAATTTAAAAATGGATTGAGAAATTATCTTTTATTAAGATAAAGTGAAGAGCAGTATTATTTTTTTGTATTTAACATATTACAGGTCAGGTGGATGAAAGACTGAATAATAAAAATTTGCTTCAATCCTAAAAAGTAATGGCTTTTTTCCCTTCTGAAGTATTGTATATAAATGAGGTAGCAAAAAATATTTCATGTAGGAATTATTTTGAATTCTTCTGTAATAAATTCAGGCAGCCAAACAACATTGAACTTCCTATATTTTCATTGTTAATCTCCCATTTCTAAGACAACTTAGTGAAACTTCCAAAATAAAATAAAGTAAAATAAACATTTAAGCCAAGAAAATAAAATTTTTAAGTAATTTGAATGTTTGTGCAATAAATTTCTAATTTAGTTGTGATTAAGGTAAAATTTGTAATATAAGGAATTTTAAAATTAATTTTTAATCAAAGAATAGATACTTAATATCCACCTTTCAAAATAATTTATCTTAGGTGTAAATGTCATAAGCATAAAAGAAGAAAAATATGTTTGCCCATTGAGATATCTTTTTTTCTGTAGAAAGTTTCAGGAGATATCTTTTTTCTGTAGAAATTTCTGAAGTACCAGCAACAATACAATGCCCCCAAGTGGACACATACATTTAATTTAGATTTATCTTAAATCTATTTCTAATGAGTAGCTTCTGAATCAAAGGGTAGATCTAAATCTGCAACTAGTACAACTCCTTTTATATGAATTTGCACCATAAAATACAGATGAATATAATTCCAAACACATCTCAGTTTTTCTGTTCAGACAAGTCCCCAACCAAAAAAAAGGCACGGATTTGCGAATGTACATTTGTAAAGCCATAAAGAGCAGCAGAACTTGGCATACATGGACTGCATTTCAAGGCTTTATTTGAATGTGTTTGCCATTCATTCATAGTTCAGAGACTCACTCGTGTCTCCCTTTTTCTTCCTTCTCCTTTTTGTGCATAAAACTAATCCGTGTGTGGCTACTGTTAATATTTCGCATAAGCATTTGCCTCAACAGGTTATAAACAGTTCAATCCTGTAAGAATTAACAGAAATAAAAAGATGATCTTTGCCTGCCTTCTTCTAAAAAATGTCGTAAAGATAATTCAATCCCTATTATCAGATTTGCTTTTCAGCTAAAATACATATCTTTTTTCTTATCCAAACAGCTATGGACTACCTGTAATCATGTCCTTTACTGAAGCTAAATTAATGCTTCCTGTCCTTCCTCCTCCTCCTCTTTTTTTTACCTGGTCATTCCACGTGAAGTCAGGAGCGATGTTCAGCCGAACTCGGAGCACTGTGCGGGTAATTGGCTGAATTGTTGCTTCCATTATGATGGAGGGTATTTGATGGACACACTGTTTTACCTTTAACCCAATCTTCACATGATGCAGCATATGACCTGCCAAGAAAACATTAGGTGTAACAAATTTGCATTTCCAGGAAAAAGAATACAACTCTGACTTTCAAATAGGCTTTTAGAGAGAATTATTATTGTTTGCTTGTTTTGCTCTTAGGTGCGTAAATGTCTGACTCTCTTGACCTGGCATGTCTGAATGTTTTGTAATACTTAACTTGAATTAGCAATTTAGTGCCTAGAAAAATCAGTATTAACCCCCCTGCTGGCTATAACTAAGGGGTTAAAATAACTATTAAGAATTCACACTGAAAACATATGTCAAGCTGCTTCTCTCTCCATTACTGACTTTTTGACCAGGTTGTTACCAAGCCATATAGGTCTTCTTTAAAGCATGAATACTGACTTTTTACTAAATGAAGGGCACAAAATTGAACTTCTACAATTCCTGTGTGGTGATTCAAGGCAGGTGGAATGCTTTTCATAAAACTGAATAAAGGTATTTAATAGGTTAAAAATGCACATAAGCAAACATCTGACAGCAGCTCTGATCTTTCAGAATATACCAGCATGTAACTAAGACAAAGGAAAAACTAAATGTTGCAATGTTTTTTCATTTTCTATCCCCATCATGGTAACTAAGGCAATAAAGAGATTATATTAATTAAGAAAAATGCCCTACTTGAAGTTTACAGCTCAAATATCTGTTTCCTTGCTCCCCATTTAAAATACAAAACAAAGTATGAAGCAGTGATTTGCTTCCTGAAAAATACTGCACCTTCCAGCTTATTAGGGAAAGATGCTTAGTTTATTTCATTTTTCACTGAAATTGCTTATGTAATTACGTAGGGCATTTTTTAGATTTTAATTGTGATGGTCATAAGTACTCCCTGTTAAAAGCTACCTTATCAGTGGCTACTAATATTTTCTGTTATATGGTTCCTTAACCACACTTACCCATGGGCACACTTACCTATTGAAGAAAAAAAAAAAAAAAGAAAAAAAGGAGAAGTAGTCCTATTATTTGCATTAGGTGCAAAGGGAAAAGGTGATACAACCTTTTTCTTGAAAAAAAAAAAAATATTTTGGGGCATAGCATCTTGCAGTTGCTATTTTTTTCTACTGATCCTGACTTTAACTTTTCAGTTTTCCTTATTTAAAAAACTGGTAGATATTGCCTCACACAGGTGCTTATACTCTGAAGAAATGAATTGGGATCTTGCTTAAGAAACAAATCCCTAATACAACAGTTTCAACACTTATTTAATCAGTTTAATTTCCAGTTGGTAAAATAAGTGCAACTCCAGCAGGTTATTAAAATATATCAATATTATAGCATTTTTGCACATGGACTAGAATTTGCAATTAGAGGTAAAAGTTCAGAAATCAGGTTAAATAAAGGCAGATGACAAATATTCAAAGATATGACTCAATAAATCTATGCAGGCATGTACACTTTTTCACGCCAAAAATCACTTTCTTTATCATGATGTGTGAGGTGAACTGCATTTGTACAGGAGAGCACTGACGTTTTTTACACTTAGCTGCTAGGGAAAAATAAGGATCCCCTCCCAAATTTTACAAAATATTACAAAACTCTCTTTCCCGAGCTGCCTCCCCCCCACATCCCTTTTTCCTTAAAATAGGCACATTATGAGAAACCATCAATGGCATTTAAGAAATATTAAAACCTTCTGAAGAAAAGCTGACTATTCAAGAAAATAGGCATGTTTAAAATAGAGAATAAATTTTGCTTATTCGCAATGATTGTCATCTCCCCCCCCCCCCAAAAAAAAAAAAAAAGAAAAAAGAACTATTTATCTCAGATAACAGTGATTTCCTGGCTTTCTGGAAACTCCATGGTTACACTGAAATAGCACATAAACTGGTGTTGACCAATTCATGGTACACTGGAATCTGGGATCTGTGTATACAACATGCTCTTGGCTCACTGGAAAGGCTGGCACCCATCTGATACTTTTATTTCCCGCTGAGTTAGCCAGCTCCTGTCTTTGTTATTTTATCTCCAAGGTCAGAAAAACATTAAAAAAGGAAGAAACACAAAGACTGAAACTAGTTCTATGGAACCAGGAAACAAGGTAGCACCTGGAAGTTGTACCTTTCCTCATTTCAACGTGGCTTTGAATTAAAAATAAAAATAAGGTGTCTGCCAGGCAAGCACTTCCTTCACCTCCCTCAGAAAGAGAGGCTAGACAGGAGGAAGTGTGCCAAGTGTCTGTATTTCACAGAGATGCACAGATCAACTTGCTTTGATATAAAATTTATAAGGCTGAAGAACATGAAATATCGTTAGATATTGTTAGCAATGACCTATTTTCACGGTCAATTCCCAAGTCTCATCTACTTTCTAACTAAGTTAATATAAAATAAAACTAGACAAATTGCAGGTTTATGTAGATACATTTTCATCTGGTCCACACTAGTTCCACTAAACTGAAGGAAGCAAAACTGGTTTTGTATTTTAAAACAAAATTTCTTGCTTCTCCAAGGGTGGGTATGGGGAGAAAGACTTGTTAAAAAAAAAGAAGGGAAGGGAAGGGAAGGTTTGGGAAGGGAAGGTTTGG
>NW_020955282.1:474284-560220 GCF_003031625.1 Empidonax traillii
AGAAAAGAAAAGAAAAGAAAAGAAAAGAAAAGAAAAGAAAAGAAAAGAAAAGAAAAGAAAAGAAAAGAAAAGAAAGAAAAGAAAAGAAAAGGAGACCCACTAATGCAACTAATGAAAAAGAATGCTAAGTACTAAAAGACATAAAATTAGATTTTCAAAACATGGCAGTTTGTTTCTCACAATTTGGCTACAAAAGGTCCAAAAAAAAAAGTCCAAATAAGAAAAAATACACTAAGGAAAAAGAAATACACTAGAAGAGGGGTTTTTTCAACTTCAACCAGTTGGTGGTCATTTTATGCACAACAGTTTATATACACTTACTAGAAATTGCCATTATGTCTATCAGCAGTCTTGTGGATGTTCTCATTACTGAACTGTCAAATCCTTTAAAAAATTCCATTAAGGTTTTGCTGCAAAGACACCAGTGCCAATGAATTCTCCATGTACAATGAAAATTAATGCAGTGTTTCAGAAGAAGGCCATTTACTGACAGCATACCTGGATATAATGACCTGTTTCTATTCTTTTTCACATTAATAGTACTTCTACCAAAAAAAAAAAAAAATGGCCACATTGTTCCAACTGGTAAAAGTCAACCGATGCCTTTTGTAGTAGTGTATTATGTAATGTGGGCAAAAAAGGGAAGCACAAGTCAACATAAATATATATATACAAAATATATATATGCAAAAAAAATCCTTCCTCATTGGACAGACCATACTGATGTGTGGCACATGACTGTGTGGCTTCCAGACCAGAGTGGGTATATTAATGAATGGCTCAGATTTAGTTCTAACTTGCCCATTGGTTTCTAACAGTTTAAGCAGATCAGCCTTGCTGATTTCTCACCTATTTCATCTTTTCTCATGTCCTTCATCTTGTCTATAGTGAGATTCTTCTCTTCCAGCTTGGACAGGACTGATGGTGGTAACACTGAGAACTGCCTCAAAGGGCTGACCCAGCCCCACAGCCGCTTGTCAATAACTTTGCTGAGATTCAGTAGTCGATATGTCATTGCAGGCCAACGTTTCCTAAGGGCAATCTCAAAAAGAGCTCGAACAATACGAGCTGCATTCTGGAAAGTGAAAAAAAAAAAAGAAAGCAAAACTGTTTTAATTCTCACAAGTATTTTTTGTAAAATGAAAAGGATCCCATAGACTCATCTTTGACAAACCGTAACAATGGTTTTTCTTTCCAAACTTCTTTCAAACATTTTTGAAAACTATTTTTTTCCGTCACTGCCTAGTGGCAGAACTACCTCATGATTGCCTTTAGAAATTACGAAAAGAAACATGTGCAACAAATTACAGTTGTAGTGTCAGGTCTGCCACAGAATTTTTAACATGGTTATGCTAACATTATGGAGTTTTCAATTTATTGCATCTCAATCACTTCTGAAACAAATTCACTTACTGTACCCTCTATACAATAGTAAACACCTGTAAAATCACTTTATATGGAAATTCAACTTCTAGATTTTTTCAGCTATAGTTCCATAATAGTATCCCATTAACATAAGTTTGAATGAGGTCAGTCTTATCCTGAAAACCCAAGTTATGATATTCCTTTCATAAACTTTTCAAGCTGTATTATGAAGCTATGTGTTTTTTTAGTTCCCCTACCGGTACTATGTCTGGGCTAGGAATTATGTTCTTGATTCATTGAATAGAATCATTCCCTACTGGCTCTGCTAAGCCAACAGGAATAAAAAATAGAAAATTATTTGGTCGTGATAGGAAGCATATGTTACTGAAGAAGCACATTCCTCTTACTTAGAAAGAATGAATAATTTTCTTAATAGTCACTATCCAAGTAAAAAAAATTCACAATTTGTAGCACTGGTTCCACAAATACAATTTATGAAGATCTGAGAAGACCATATTACCTCACTAAAAATGCTATAAATGAAACAGACAAATAAAAGCAACTGCCTTGAAAGCAAAGATTAAAATAATCATACTGAAAATCATTTTTCTGTGCAAGTACCACAATTTTTATGATGTGCATAATCAATTCAAAATTTTCTCATTTATACCCATACAGTACTACAAAATGCAAACATTTCTGGAAAAGGTTATGCTAATATGAAAGTGTTGCTGAAAAACATGTATAGTTTGGAATATTTAAATCTCATCTTTAGCAACAACTAAATGCAATTTTCTAACTAATTCTTGCCAAAGCAGTTTTGTAAGGATGAGACAAAAATGATTCCATGAAACTTGTTGCTGACTGTTGAAAAAAGAAAAGAAAAAAAAAAGAGACAGACATAGGATGGGCTAAAAGGTCAAACTTCATAATCAATTTTATTATTGTTGCACATCTTGGATTGTCTACGAGCATTTTGTCACTCTGAATTCTCAGGGATCCAGAATTCTAAACTCTCAAGGAACACCTCTTTCTTTCTAAGATGGTGTCCTGTGTAAGCAAGCAGCTTATGTCATCTTCTTACACCTCTGTGTCATGTCCATGTAGTAACTAAATGTGCTGTGTAACAATCAATAATTCAGATATCAAATCAAGCCAACAAACAAATGTATAGACTGGTATGTAAATCTGCATAATTACATCTAGCAAAAAACCCTAGTTTCTTGGGTAAACCAAGGTATGTGAATCAAACACAAATTATGTTTTCCAGAATGAAGTATAAATGTAGCCAAAACATAAAAATAGATTACAGTAGTTTTTCACATTTAGAAGAAAATGCACAAAGTTAAGAACATAATTTTTGTGCAATCACAATTAGGTCAACTAATATATTAAGGGGTAATAAAAATGAAAAGAACATTCATAATTAACAAAACAGTGCCCTAGTCTTCCAAGGTAGCTTTTTGCAAAACTTTTCTACTTAAGTATTATACTACACGTGCTCTGATTTTCACATAAACTTGTATAAAAATGTACAAAAGGATGCAGTTCAGGGCCTACTTATATAATTTTAAATGCCTGGGAGAGTAAAAACAGTAGAAGACAGCAACAGATATGTAAAAAATACTATTTTTACCTGTGCAACATATGCAGAATCTGAAATAAGTGAGAAGCTGTCCATCTCCCCTCTGCTAATGTATGTTTGAAGGAGGATATTAATTTTTCCATAATTGTTTTCCACACCTCCTGGAGCAGGAAGTTCACAGAAATCATTCAGTAAGGTATCTAGCTCTTCTATTTCTTCTTCTCTTACCTAAAATGCAATTATACATTATGAAGAGGCCGAAGCAATTTGATAAAAATTTTTACACTGAAATCAAATTTGCCTTATAACAGTTACATTACTTTTAAATGGAATCTCTAGTTTTAAGGAGGAAAAAAAAGAAGAAAAAAAAGCAGCAAACCCACATCTTCCACAATGTAGCTAATAGACCATAATTGAAACTATCTTAATAGGGACACAATTACATTTTGTTATTCATCACCATCTATTAAGGTTGCCATTGACATACAAAAATTTGATATGCCACAAAAATTGAATCTTCTGACCTTACCATCCTTCATCTGATGAGATTTCATTTTTTATTTGACCAGAGTAAAACCTCTGTCCATCTAGATTAGGGCAATCTTGAATTAACATTAAATGTACTCATTATAGTTACATAGTTAGCATGCGGCATAAGAAATTTTTAAACTCAAAACTGTGAAGTACTATGATTCATCATATCAGAATTTTCACTGTTAATAAGATTAAGTCCTAATATGAGTAAAGAAATATTAATATCTATGGTTTGAATAATGCATAACATTTCACATTCTAACAGATGACCCTTGCATGGCAAAACTAGCATAAATCTACATATTCTTTGATTTACTGATAGTCTGTTAGTGTGAAACTTATTTAAAGAGGGTAAATGTTTGGTCCCTGCAGGGAATCATCCGAAAGTAATTTTCATTTGGACCTGACTACCTGACATACAAAAGACCCTAAGACAATTGGGTTAAAATCCCCAACTATCCAGTCATTGGTCCCATGGGAAAGAAAGAGATGAAGTACAAAAACATCATAGATGACTCCAGTCTCAGGGGAATATTATGCTCTGCTTAAAACAGCATTTTTGATACTTTTTTTCTGCTATTGCATAGCACAATACAGATCAAATCCAGATTTGTATTTCAGCTACTGGTGAGTTACCTATCTCAAAATGCAGAATTTTTAAAGGCAGTATGGAGACATGACTCATATTACAAAAAGCCACAATTTTTATCACACAGGGAGAAATTCTGAGTTATTCTTATGAAAACCAGTTACTAGTTTTTAACATTCAGAGACACACGACAAATGAATCACAGAAATCTGCAAATGATGGTGCACTGATACCATACCATACAAATCTGAGAAAGCAAACCGGAAAAAATGTATTTAAGTCAAGAAGCATCACTACTAACTTTATTACAAATATAGAAACACAACATATCATATTTTCCATATGCTTTTCTTTTAAATATTAAATTACGCTAAATTTAGACATAGCAAAGCAATATCACTATCATAAAAAAAAGGCTTTTTAGCTTGGAAAACGTTCCATGTATGACTGTGAAACCTCACTGCTTATTATCTTCTATAATAGAAGAGATTACAGCAAAATAGAATTTCTCCATTAGATAAAGAGATGGTAATACTCAGACAATGTGTGCAAATATGTAAATATGTAGATGGTGAGCGATTCACACTACCAGTTAGCAGAGCCGGGTGAATGAGAGCCAACTCTGATCTGAAAGTTGTATAATTGTGGTAAAGTGGCAATGAGCCCAAGCTAACAAACCCTGTGGAGTCTGGCTTGTACCTCTATGAGACAGAAGCATGGGCAAACAAGCTCATGCCAGCTTGGAACGCATTGCCTTGTGTTCTAGCCACAAAAAGGAGGCAAAAAGGGAGGTTGGAATTGAATTGAGTACCACAGCACAGTAATCTTCCAGCCTGCACAAAATCTGTTATGACAACTTTCTAGATTTCAAATTTGAGTTTAATTTATGAGAATTTTTCATTCTGCCAGTGTAATATTGTTCCCTGCATGAAATATATCTCACAAAGTTAACTTCACTGAGCGCTGCCTCATTCCTGATAAAGCAAATTGTTCAGGGAGACATCTAATAATGCTTTAAACTTCAAACAGAAAAACTATCTCATCCCTGGGGGCACACTATTCCAATGACACTTAGTTTCACCTGTTAATAACTGAGGAGCTGAAAAGTTCTTAAAAGCATTGGAAAGAAATTCTCAAAGATCCATAGTTAGTTATTAAATGTGCACTATCATTCAGGCTGAACTACATATGACTTCGAGTTAGAGCAAATTATGCCTATTTAGAAAACATTTTATAACAGTGCTTAATATTTAACAAAATTTGTGTCTGTAGACAATATTTATACAGTAAGTACTACAGAAGTGTCTAGTTCCAAGGCATTCTTTAACTTTACCTTTATCTGTTCAAATTCTTCAGCTTTTGATACTATAGCAAGAATATCACCTTCTGTTTTATGAGCATCAAACAATTCATTGAAAGTCTATTAAAAATAAAAAGAATTGATTTAATACTGAAAATAAAAATACACATATAGCAAAAAACAAAGAAACATTAACAAAAATTTAAAAAGGCATATAAAGTTAAAATTTAAGTTACTGGAAGTCCAGAGTGATGCAATTTCAACAGGAACAATGTTGAATTACTGAAAGAAGGACTTTTCAGCAGTTTTAGAAAAACAGTCCCTAGAAACTTTGCCACCCCAAAATCAAGAGACATGCAATGTGGCCACTTAAAAAAAAAAATCTAGAACATATCTGAGTGAATAAATATGTGAGACTAATTATATACAGTAACAGTAAGCAGTTAAAAATTCGTAATACTGAGTCTTCAGCTTTTATTCAAGAAAATTACTTACTTGCTATAAAGGAAAGGTTTTAAGATGCATGTGTACATCAAATCAAGTTTCCAATACTACAAAATTTTGTGCATGTTTACAACACAATCTGATTACAGTGCCAAAAGCTGTTTAAGGTTGGCAACCTCAGAAGCTTGTCTATTATCAGACACTATACTCCAATGTGTTATCATGTACTCATGTTTGCACACACTATAGATATCAAAATGTTCCTTATAATTCTCCTAAAAGAACTGAAAAAGACTACAGAAATGTCAAATCTCACTTCACACCAAGTCTAATTTTTCAGTATTGCTTGGTATTTAATTTCTTTTTCCTATTTCCTCTCACCCCATTTCAGCAAATATGATTTGAAAACATGGTGAACAAAATCAGCTACATATTCTGTAATATCTAACAACTATTTTAGGCATACATTCAAAAAGAAGGAAAAAAACCACCAGAAACAGAACATCATCTTTTACCTCTATAGTATTGTATTTAATATAGTAGTGGCTGGCTGTTCTGCCTAAATCTGTTGAAGAGAAAAAGCCAGTTCGTTCTTCAAAGCGAATCATGCGGGCTTTGTCCAGTTTTCTGCCGACTTCAATCACCAATTGTTCTCTGTGCTTTTCTAGACCTGGATCCATCTAGATATGAAACAGACATATGTATTTGCACTTTAAAAAAGTGTTAAATAAATAATTTTAATGAGATAATCCAATCACACAGAGTCAGAAATTAGATAAAAGGAAGGCACAGTTACTGAGTCGAGATCTTCCTGAGATCTCACTAATAACAGTTACATTGACATTATTGACCAAAATCTGTATGCCTGGGAGATAATTATCAGAATAATATTTCTTTTGCAATGTTTTGAGACTATCAATACAATGTAGACCAATATTACTTATGAAATAGTAGCATGATTATGAAATAAATTTACACTGAAAACATATTCTTCATTAAACTATCATTACTGTATCACTTCACAGAAATGTGCCACCTTACGGCATCTTCTGTTTATGAAAATGGTTGATGATATACTTTGCCTGGTTAGTTGACAAGAGGATGGCTTTAGTTGCATTCATAAGCTGTATCCTTAAGTTGCATCCTATAGATTAAACTTCAATTTGAATAGCTTAAATGTTTCCTAGCAAAAAACCTCTAACATCCCCAAGAGCTTTGGATATGTCAACGGGGATATTCTAACTACTGAGTTGCAGACATACAGGAACATTTGTGTTAAGAGCACACAAGGAGTTTGCTGTGCCCGAAGTCCTTTCTATTCATATCAAAGTTCAGGAACTTGGAAATTTCATCCAAGAAATAATGCAAATTATCTCATTAGTGCACAAAACTCCCATCTGAGTGGGACTGCTGCATAACTGTGTGTTTCCACATCATGCACCTGGAATACCCACACTGACAGACATGGGTGAAAAGGGATTCACAGTCATGTTAACTCTCTGGAATATGTGCACCTAAGATATGGCTCTAATTAGACAAGAAACGTTAGTCACCAAATTTGAAAAGACTGAAAACTCTATTCTAGTCCACAGCCAGCATTCTTACGTCAGGGCTTGTATATAGTTCAGATTTCCTACAGAGTAAGTTATACCTGCCCTCTTGGTAAACCTGCAACAGAGATATATGACCAAGATGGCAAAAAGGAGCAGGCTTTAAGAACTGTTATGCCTTGGCTTGTTCTGCTTTTCACTGGGCCAGGGTTCAGTTTCATTTTTGTGCTGAAGTGCTTCATCTCATGGTCGGTGAAGCTGCAGACAAACATAGTCATCTCCATAAAGCAGCTGCAAGGCTAGTTCCTAATATTCTGCCTTTGCCAGTTACTCCAAAGCTGTTTCTCCTTAGTTATGGCTTGCCTCAGTTTCAAGTCAAAAGCTAAGATGGCAAAGGTCTAGACTGCTTTTCTCAACAGTACATCATGCATTGAGTTCAGATTTCAGAGCAGACATGGTCAAAAAAAGCATGATCCAGATGCCAGGTGTTTAACATTTATTTCTTAAAACTATTGAGGGGAAAAAATAATTAAAAAAAAAAAATCAAAATACTCCCCTACTCTTTTGGCAGTACAAATTACCTGCCAATCTTTTGTCTTTAACACTAAACTAACATTTTTTACAAATAAAAAGTTTTAACTTTAAAAGAAAGGTCATCAACTTGAAAAGGCTGTGAAACAATATTTAAGTCTAGAGAATCCACAGTTAGCAACCTTGTTGAACTTGCATAATTAGAATCCTGCAAAATAAAAGATCCAGCCTAGAACAGCTTTTACTCTTAAAATGAGCCTTGGCATGCCCACAGTAAGAATCTGAGCAGGTCTGGAGAATACATATGGAAATTTAAGAATGCCTGATAAAGTACATTACAATTCTTGATAAATGACTTATTATTCACATTGTTTTCTCTAGCTTACTGAGAGAAATGTTGGGCACACACTCCTCTAACTTTTATAGATGTTCTAAACGTAAGGCTTATGGGGATGAAAAGCTTTACTTAACTGTGGGAACACCAAAGAGTGGCAAGAAAATAGACAAAAGGGTTTACTTTAAAAATGCAGATACCTTTTCTTTGGTACCCTAGAAGTATAAGAAAATCCTTTAATTCATACTACAGGCTTCACTTACACAATATTTGCATTTGCTCTATTTTTTCCTTCCACTCTTTGTTTCCTCTTGCTGCTCATCATGAAATTTGGCCATTTTCACATTTCAGCAAAAGGTATTATTGGTAATTCTGTCAAACAACTTGAAAAATGACACATCGAAGCCGCAGACCTGTAGTAGTCTAATCCTGGGTGTAGCCCAGAAATGTCCTAGAGATAATGTGTGGGGTGCCGAATGTGTCGGTGCAGGCAGGTGTGAGTGTGCCCCAGTCTCCCTGTGCAGCACAACACACCCTGTCACGTGGACACGATGGATCTTTGGTGCCCTGAAGCAACTATTGGATGTGGTGAGGGGCAGTGGAAAGGGAAAGGAGAATGAGTTTGTATCATCTCAGCACCATCAAACAGCTGGGAGGTGTGATACAAGATGGGTATATGGATTCTGAATGGTTAACAGTGGTTGTCAGTCACAACAGAGATAGAAATTGGCACACTGCAACATTACTAAAAAACAGTAAGATACTAATCGTGAAAATTGAATACCTTTATTCAGAAAAGAAGGAATAGAATGGTCTAACTGAGCAAATCTTTGCTTATGTCTGCAACAGGCACTATAGCATCCTCACACTATCTATAGAACAGTAGCTTTGAAATTTAAAACTGGTTTATCTAGAAAATAATGGGATTTACATTGGTTTTATTCCTACATGAAAGAGTAACACTTCACATTGATATAATTTGTTACTGCCTTAACACAAAAATAAGAATGTCTAGTATTAGCACATCAAATCAAAAGGGGTAGAAAGAAGATTAGTAGCAGAAAATGACAAGGGCTGGTAATCTCTACTTTCTAAGCAGCTGAATAAAAACATGGGAGCAAGGGAAGAAGTAACTCTGTTCATTGTTTTTGAAGTTTATAAAAAATATTTCTGTTAGTGTTTTACTACTTTTTTCACCAGGTATTACCAACATGGTTATATTTCTTTTAACCTAAAATTTGATGGTGAAAAAAAGAGAAGAAATTTATAGTAATGAGACAAAAAAATTCATAGCAAATCAATTTTTATTTTTAATTTTTCTGTGACTTTGTGGTCTGTATTATATACTGTTACATATGGTAATGCACTGTACAGCTTTTTAAAGAAAATGGATTTGAGATGACCAGAGGTATAACAGTGTCTGCAGAAGCTTAAACAGCCCACCTACTTCCACTGCAGCTTCCACTATCAGAGACAAAAGACATCAAAAAACTCTCTACTGACATTTACCTCTACTAAAAAACTGCTGCTCACAATGTCAAGACAAATTATGAAGTCACAAAACAGATTCCTGACATGTGAAATAAACTGCAGTTACCATTCAGTTGTTTGACCATATCCAACTATGTTAGCATTAAACGTTTATAAATAACTGTATAAAAAAAAAAAAGTAATAAAATTTAGATAATCTGTAAACTATGGAACCTCCTAAAAATTACAGATAATGAAAATAAATTGGGAAAAAAACCCTTATGTAACTGCGCTCTGATTCATATCACTGCATGGAACACTTCTAAATAAACAAAGAAAAAATTCAAAACAAAGTAATAAAAATCTTATAATTAATAAATCCCAAGAAAGAAAATATTGAACAATTAAAAATGTCATTTTATAGTTTATAAGATGCCATGTCATGAAACATTATAAAATGAAAGCTGATGGGGATGGGGAGGGGGGAATCAAGTAACTAAAAAATGCTTTCTTTTATCATTTCTATTTAGCCTACAAAACTGAATCAGTGAAAAGAGGTTAAGTTACAGTAACTGACTGATAAGACTGAATGGTGTTCTTTGGAGCATAACTTGACCAGTTAAAATGTATTTTTATGTGAACAGAAGGGGCCTCATAATTCAGTGTAAAAAACACTCTGCTACAGAAAATATCTTCCTTTTTCTAAGCACTTTAAAAGAATTGCTGATGTCAGGTTAAGTAGAAATAGCAAATATTTATCCTCACATCAGGGAAGGATTACAGACCCAGAACAGGTTACAGATTTTTTTAAAAATGCATTTTATACCTGATAAGCTTTGTGACTGATGCCATATACTAATGGATTTGCTCTCATCCGTACATAAAGGTAAGTGTAACTTATCCACTTTACTGCTTCTTCCACATTAGTTACTGTTCCAAGAGCAATCTGGAAGTAGGAAAAGAGACAAAATTAAGTTTATATGTTACAGCTGCACATAAATATTTGGCTGAAAACACATGGAATTGAGAGTAGTAGAAGTAGATTAAAGAAAGTGTCAGGATGTTTCCAACTTAAATAATTTTGAAATAATCATAAGACAATAACTTCAATCATTTACACATCTTTATCTTATGAACAGTGAATAACACGGTATTCTTTGACATAACACTATAGATACACTAACTATAAATGATCTTTCCTACACCACTTATGATTTTTTACAATTAAAAGATGATATTGAGCAAGCTTGTTACAAAACAAAAGACAAACAAAAGTAAATAATTCTTTAGTCAATATGGCCAATGTAATTTTAAGAAAAGTACTTTTAAACAAAAACATTACATTTAAAAGATTAACTTCATCATAAAAATATGAAAGCATTATCTGGTCCAGGTCGTAAACAAAATGATACCAAGAATCTTTAGGATTTTTCTTCATCATGTCTTCATACTTGGCAATCTTTTTATACACAGTTTCTATAAATAGTTTTCTCCTTTTGTATCTGGCAAATCAAACATACAGGTACCTGCTATATCCTTTTTATATGAAAACATAACCAAATTGAACAGATAATATGCACATATATATACATGTTTATTTATATTTCAAGGCTAAATCAGGTATAACAAACCCATTTTTTTACTGACTTTTTTTTTTATTGTGAATTCAATACTTTTATCAACAAATTATTGACCACATACACTTTTACTTAATAACTTCAGCTCTATTTTGCATTGGCTACACTCATGAGAAATGTTTCATCACTTAAATCCAGTTAACCTGATTTTACCACAAGAATTTAATATTTTCTGCATGTCCCATGAACAAAACTTTTTTTGGTTGTCACTCGTTGCTTAAAACAAGCAGATTCCCTCTTACCAAAGTTTTGTGATCCATTACCACATTTTTAAAGCTATTTTTGTTTTACTGGTGTTTGGATTTCATATAAATGTTCCACATGACTTGGCAAAAATTAAAAAAAAACAGCCTATGGAACTAAGTGAATACATATGCATGTTCAGATTGAAGTATCTAGACCTTACTAATAATATTGACATTCTTTCTGAAATAACATACATATCTATTAAAAAATAATAATGAAAGCCAAATCTGCCTTGAGTTAAAATAACTTCAAGCCAGCAAAACCTTGTTGTTACTAATGACTAATAGCATGGAGTAACCCCAGGCTTTGTTTCACACATTTTCAACTGATTTATTTTGTTCTTCCAGAGCACAGGGAGGTCGGGGGAAGCCCGACAAAATTTCCCATTTTGTTTTCTCAAAGTATACACTACATAATGCAATGAAGTAGCTACAAAAGCATTCAGTTCTTCATAGACAACCACAGGGAAAACACTGAACACAACCCACAGGTTACGATTACTCATCTTGCATCCAGGTTATTTTCAATATTTGGCTTCTTTCCATGACTCAAATATCTTTCAGTACTCAACTTGAAATAGTGTAACAACAAAGGACTTGAAATAGTGTTACAACATAGTAAAATAGTAACATTTTCAACAATTACTTTCACAATCGTTAATATTCTCATTACCGAGGACAGTGAAGTCTGACGATTTAAAAAAAGAGAAACACTTCACGTTTTTGCCTCATTTGTTCAAATATATCATTATATTGCTGTTCTATTCTAATGAAATATTTGCATAAGTTTAATGCAAAACTGAAGGAAAAAAGTCGTTGAGAAATACAATTGGGTTTCAGATATGGTACTGAAATCTAACACAGTACTTTCTTCACCCAACTTTAATGAATGATATGCAGATACAAAAAAAAACAGAGCAATTTCTAAATATTTGCTGCCATCTAGTGTTCAAGCAAAGTTCTTATGGACTGAAAATTTATCCTTTGCTAAAACAGTATGAATGATGGAAGTTCCCAGCATTTCCTCAACCATGTAATAGGCATTTAGATACAGAAGGAATAATCAGTGAGTAGAAATATTTACTATATTGACCTTGTATTGCCTGATTATACCAGCTGTCATAAAATGATTTTTATTTTTCACTGTTCATATACAAATAAATGTACTATATTAATTAAATTCTCTGTGCAATTTTCAATGAAAACAATAATCAACATCACAAAATTTTGACTAATTATTCCATGGCTGATGTTGCCATCACTGAGCAAAGTACTTAGTAGCATTTACTGATATTTATTTTCATTAAATATTTTTTTTCCCACAAATGCTATGCTCCACATTTTATCAAGTTGAACGATATTGATTTTCAAAAAAGTGCAAACAGATATAAGTAGAATGGTTTTAGAGGGGCAGTTTTTGAAAAAATGAAGTTTTTTCTTTCTGATATCTCTATACACATTAGGAAAAGCACATAAAAATGCTACTGATAACATATTGAATGTATCATATAACATAATATATTGTCCTTTTAAAATATGGCAGCTATATTTGTATAAGTGATTCAGATTACACAAAGAAAAATTTTTATATATGAACCAAGTATGTGTTGTTAACATAAGAGAGCAAAGAAACTTTCTAACAACCTAATAAGCAATATTCTGTTTGCTTTGGAAACCAGTGTATTTTGAATTACGATTTCAGCATCTGAAGTGACTGTAGTCTTGTTCCTGTACAGTTTTTGAAATAATTTCTTAATGTTACTAGAATTGTCCCAAGTGGGACAGCATCTCCTGTGCTTCACCTACACCTGGATTAGCCATTCAGTCACCCAGCTCCTGATTGATTTATTTAGAAAGGGCTCTGAAGGAATTCTTCGTCTCTTCTGGGAACCCACTCTTTCAAGGCAAAACACAGATTAAGAGGTTTGTCCAAACTAAACAAGTCACCACCTTCTACATTCCTGTCTTCAGAACAAAATCATAAGCATGTGCAAGTAAAGGCAGACACACTGGGGAAGGCATCCCTACTGTCCAGCACTGCAAATCATTTTCTAACCTCTCTAGGGAAAGAAGTCATCCTAGCAACAAGCTGGAGTCCAGCTGTGGATGTCAGGGAGGGCTCTATCGGGTGGAAATGATTAGGGAAGGAATGGTGACCTGCATTGTATGAGCTATTGATGATAGTTCCCAGATAAGTTAAAGTTTATGGTCTAATTAAACCACATCCCCTGCATCTCATCTTTCTTCCTGTATTTCCAGAAAATACAGCTATAGGTATTTTCTGTTTGCCAGCTGGTCAACTGACCCAGAGCTCACTCCTCTCAACTAAGTACCCTAACCATTTATTTTATTCCTTTGTACATTTGATTATGCCCAGTGGCAGAACTTCAGCAAAAAAAGGAAAAGGGCATCTGCCTGCCTGTGTAGATCATCACTGAACATTTACTCTTCTGCTAATTTTTAGCAGAAAAAAATCCACAAAACTGAACCAAACCTCAGATCTGCAGGAGACAATTCTCAGTGGATTGATGTGCTGACATACACATTCAAAGTCTTAATTTTGGTGTCAGCTCAGTGAAGTTGTGAGTATTTCAGGTTTACCCACTCTGCAGCTCTCTTAAGAGTAAGGCCAGCATGCTGTCTCTGAGGTTAGATAACTGCAAATGCTGAAGGGCAAAAAGTGGCAATGAGGAATAAGCAACACATAAATTTCTCCCAAATTCTTAAACTATTACATTTCAAGGTCTTTAGTTAAAGGTGTTGTCTCTGCAATTGATATCCTTCAATGGATTTTTATTTCATTTTTGGGCAATATAAACCTAAGTACAAAATTCAAGGCTCTCGATTCCACTTAGTGATTGTGTAGCTGGGATTATACATTATACTACCTCAAATATCTGAATCATTCTTACCATCTACCTACTTCTGACCTGGTCTAGACAAAAGCAGTTTCATATTCTTGCGAAAACATAGAGTCTTTCCATAGTTTCAAAAGCTGCCTTCATTTTACTAGCCCTTCTTTCAGCTGCTGATACATCCATAATAAATTAGGAGTTTAAACAATTCAGCAGTGCTTCTGGCCTTTAATTTGTTTCTCTTTACAACTCGAGCATAAGCATCCAGATTTCCTAAATGACTTGTAATAAAAGCAGATTATGTTCCTACAATATGTTGTTTTATTACACATAAGTGCAGATTTCCTGGTGCTAACAAGGCTCTGTTATGGAAAAGATGGTCATCAGCACAGTGTCTTGATTTCTGTATCAAATCAGTCAATAAACATATATTTGGTCTCCACATTGTGCTATTGTTACTGTCAAAGGGACAGAAGATGTCCAAAATTGAATGTGCTTCCCAAGACTATCTATTCATAAATAAAATGGCATGTTTTAAAATGTGAGGTTTTTTTTCCAGAATGCTGTAGCCCATTGGAATAGTTATCTCCAGATAAACACAACAATTTCTGAACTATCTGTCTCAGATGATTCCCCTAACTTAGATCAAATCAGCATACACAGAAGATTAGACTGACTCCAATTATAAGGAAATGCTGAAGTTACTTTCCAAAAATGCTAATACAATAGCTCCTTGTAAGTGGTCAAAGTATTGTTCCTCAGTTATTTGGCAGGCACTAATTTTTCCTGCATTTTATGACAGAACAATAAGTAACATCACATATATCAGATAACAAAAAAATGTTGGTTTTGTGCCTTTGTTATTCTGTTGTACTCCATTGCTATTTCTACTAACAATCATTTATCATGATTAAGAAAATTCTGACTGCATCATCTGCTGCTGTAACTGCAGTGCAGCTATGGAATCTTCTGTAATTTAAAGCCTTGAGTACACTGTCCTTTTCAGATAACAATAAAATTACATAAAACCTGAAAAAAAAAAATTCTGTCTAAACTAGTTTGTTAATTTTCTGCACTTTTCCCCATACTTCAAATCCTGTGGTAGAAGTGCTGCACTTCTAAGTAATTTTTATGATACTGTACATCACATATTTCCTATGTATCTCTTTGATTGGATAAGTTTAGGTGACTACCTATTATGAAATGGAACCATTGTTCTATTCTATAATTTTTTTCTTATTTTGATCTACTATTTTAATAGAGCAGGAGGATTAACTTCCTAATTTTACACTTTCAATGTAACCAAGTTATTTCTGCAGTGTCTTCTAGCAATATTTTTCAGAGAACTATTCAATTACTGTTAAAAATTACTAAACTTCTATTGAGATTTTTCTCTTTTCCTGGAAACAGTTTCAGTAACTTGTACACATTTCAAAATAAACTACTCAGTTGTAATATGTACTTCCCCAGAAAAATAAATCCTTCCCCTTTTAGGTAAAAACCTAAACAAAGCTTTATGAGTAAGATTGCTTTTATTGCTGTCAGTCTTATCTAAAAACTCACTGCAACTCACTGTTTTTTCATTTGGACATTTACTGTTTCATAATTACTGTTAACATTACTATTCTAAGCTCACAGTGCCGTTCCTCCCTTGAATGTTTTGCTTTTTTATGCCTTTTTCCCCTCTTCATTAAGCATCCATTTGGCCACACTGATCCAGTGAAAGAGGATGGTATTTACCTTTCCAAGTCTCGATGATTTTTTTAACAGTTTTTAAGCTAGATGAGTACTTAATATTAAATGCAGGGAAAAGAGAGGAAAATAAAGAGAAGATGCTACCACCTTTGAAAACTTCAACCAACCAGGTCTGTTCAACCTTCAGTGTTATTTTTTTGGTCCTAACTGCACCAAAGTCAATGCTAGCGGTATTTTGGCACCTTAATTTTCTATCCAGTATCGCAACATATTGAAACAAATGAGATACAATCAGACATTTGCTACACTATATTTTGTTAAGAAATTCTAAATACTTCCTCTAAAGTAAGTACCTTGGACTTAAAATCTCTTCACAGTGTAAAAGAAGGAAGGGAAGAAGAATCCTGAAGTGTAATTATAACCAAATATGTAAAAAACAACCACCACCACCACCACCACCACCAAAAAAATAAAACAAAAAAAACCCAACCAACCAAAAAAACCCCCCAAAACCCCAACAAAAACCCAACTAAACAAAAACCCAACCCACAAAAAAACCCAAACAAAACAAAACAAACAAAAACCCCCAAACCAAACCAAACCAACAAACAAAAAAACCCACAAAAACAAAACAAACAACAACAACAAAAAACTTTCTGGCCCTGCTGGACAATATGTGCATTTGAAATTACAGCTCAGATCAGAGGAACAACATGCTCCCCATTACTCTCTCTCTCTACAGAATATTACACACTGAAAATTAATAGCCTACATCTCAGACTTTCTCAGCTAAGCCTTCTCAGTGAGAAGAATGGAATAGGATTGAGACTCCCAGTTCATCAAGTCAAATCTTCAGTTCCTCATATACAATCACATCTTCCATACCATCACTTACTACAAAAATTTTTAGCATAGAAAATAATCAGACTTCCTTCATGTCCCCTAGTGTTAGAGGACAGACAGTTCCAGATCTTACATTCCAGGTACCCTTATTTATAAGCAGAGTGATTAATTCTTGTACTGCCATGGTCAAAATTATTTTTGTTCCTTTTTCTTATTCACTTCTAGTTCCAGCTAGTTATAGAGAGCTGTTGCATTGCCTTTAAAGATCTCTTTTTCTAAACTAACCAGCAAGATTTTTCAGGGTATGTCAGTAAAGCATTTTCCAAACAAAAGCCAGCTTTTCTGCTGGAGCTCTTGAAATTCCTGGTATAACACAGGTGGGCACACCTGCACATCTAGACACCTTTTAAGACTATTTGACCAATACAGATGAAGCCTGAAAGAACAATAGCATATGGCTATTCCATGTGCTTTTCACAGTATGTCAGTCATAGAGATCTTCTCTGACCCAGTTCACAACAGAGATTTTCTATTTTACTGTCTTTGTAATTCTTCACTAACTTGAAGGCCTTCTGTGATACAGGAGAACTAAATTTCTAATATTAAGAAAATAAAAAGGTAGAAAAATCCTTTGTTGTGAAGGAAACACTGTTCAACTCTTGTTTCCTCATCTACTTTGTCTATCTCAAGAAAATGAATAAAGCTGTTCTATGAAATCTGGCTAGATTCTTTCCTAGTGAAAAGGTACAGATCTCTCTCTCCTGACTGATCAGAATGCTGAACAATAACACAGGTAATCCTGGCCTTCAAAACCAACAAACCTTTAGGATTTAAATTATTACTGCTAATGTGTAAATTGCTATTATGCAGTTTTAAATAACTGAATATCCATCCAGTTCCACTTAGAGAACATTCAGAGGTGTCTATCTCCAGGCTCATAAGTGTTGTCAGAAGGAAAGGATCGAGAGCAGTACATCTTCCCACGGCATGTATGCCTTCCATTTATTTTTCCTCTTTTCTTTGAGGTAGAAAGAGAAATTGGAAAATTGCAAATGTTTCCTTTTAACTACATTTGTGTCTCATGTTCTGGGGGAGATCAATTTCTCTCTCCCTCCTTGTTCTCAGACTATTCCATGGCCTTGAGGTAAAGAGGGGGAGCTGTGAGCATGGACAGGGGTTAATATTTTCATTCCCCTACACTTGTGTATGGAAATACCTGGAATACAGTTAAGCTTTATTCTGTGTTTGTCTACTTGGGCAGAGATTTTTCTTGTTAACAGGAACTGAAGAAAAACTTGTGAAGAAACCCCTTAAAAGAAAAAAATCAAACAACCCAAATCATGAATGATCAAACTCTGTCATTTGTAAAGAATCAAGGAATGAATCTCAACATTTTAAAAGGTCACAGTATCAATTTCTGCTCATTTTCAGAATATCCTTTAAAAATGATTATTTAAGACTGAATAATGCATAGACTTCAAAGTGATGAAAAGCCGAAATAAACGAATATTTAAGAATTATGCAGATAAAATGATCAAGCATCTTAAAAAGACTATTCCTAATAGACCAAACACATCTTTCAAAGGTATAATCAGTTTTATGCCACTGGACATTTCAGTTTATCTGAACTGCTTGACTTCAACTGAAAAAATGTCCAGTGCCTTTGAAAAAAGAGTTCAAGCCAAGTACTTGATTGTTCCTGTATTGCAGCCAAATATATGAATTTGTTTATATACAGAAAGACAGGCTGCAACTTTTTGCGGATTTTAATTTGCAGTTACACAGAATGCTTCCTAAATTGTAATGAAGCACTTCTGATTAAAAGGTAAATGTTGTGTTTCTACAGTTTTATCTTAACGGTATTTTGACCCCCCCATCCTACTTCGAATACCTACTGCCTTTTCAAAAAGGCTCCACATTTCCACATATGTAACAATTCACTCCTCTTAAACATGCACACCTACAAACAGTAATAAAATATATACAATGGAAATTTCTATTAAGTGTGAAAACATTGCATTTTTGTTTCAAATAATGTCAACCTTTTAAAGTTTACGGGTTTCTCTAAATGAATCAAAGGTTACCTCCGCATTTAAGTTGTCTGCAAGGCTTTCAAGAAACTGGCTTTCAATTGGATTCTGCTGAGTAAGAAGAGTCAGGTAATGACTGAGTTTATCATGAGTTGTAATAATGATGCCTTCTCCGAATTTGTCAAACTGAGGCCGTCCAGCTCGACCAAATATCTGCATGACATCTAAAATTCCAAGGTCAACAAAGGAGCCTCTTTTTGCAGCATATATTTGTGTTCCCTGGTTGAGGAAAAGTTAATAAAAATTAACATAAATACACATGAATATAATCCTGATGAGCTGAATACTGAAATTAGGCAAATATAGCATGATTTCAGAAGTGTACTTTAACTAATCCTTTCCTAATCTTTCATATATTTAAACCTTTACTATACAAACTAGACTCCCACTGGAGAGAATCAGTTTAATGAGATATAAATAACATTTCGAGTCAATCAGACATTTCCCCTCCAGGCCTGAAACTCACAATAAAGATCTTGCTATCTATATGCCTTTACAGGTTTCCTTTAAGAAAGACAACCTGTTTGCAGAGTAGGGAAAGCTCTTACCTTAATAACAACAGCATGAGCAGGCAGATTGACACCCCAAGCAAGTGTAGCTGTACAAACTAGGACTTTGATGTGTCCATTAGAAAACAAGTTCTCAACCAAACTTCTGTCTTGCCGCAGCATTCCTGCGTGATGAATACTAAATCCATCTGGAAACAGCTCGCGTAACTGCTTATTTCTGGATCTCTGTACCTAGAGCGGACAAAAAAAAATTAAATTCACTTCCAATTACAGTACAAGAAGTATTGTATTAAAAAATTACAGGGAAAAAATTAAATGTTATTGTGAGTCATAAGAAAGAAACTATTCCTGTTATGTCAGACTTTTCATCAACACCAATATATCAGAGTTTCATATAAATGAATTTTTCTACATTTATTTTCCAAAGAAGGCACTTAATTGTTTAAAAGATTGTAAGAACTTGTAAGAAGTTTAATCCTTGTACTAAAGTATTGCTTCACTTAAACAAAGACCCAAGTTCACTGGCAGTGAGTAACTCAGAAACTGAGAACTCACTTAAAAGCAACTCCTTCAGACTGTGCAGGCAGCTGGGACAGGCTTAAGGCAGCAGGCTACACACTATACTTTACCTTAGGAAGCGGATACCCTTCCCTTTCCCCACCACCAGCCATTGCATCAGTGTGGCACAGTGGAATCAAACTGTTCATCCATCCCTCATTTTTACCTTCCTCATGTGCAGGAGGGACCTCAGTCTGCAAAACCTCAAGTCCTCCACAAGTCTGAGAGCATTATTTCTGGGTGCTGGCTTTTCATGCTTCACCTAAACTGAACACTGACCCTAATTTATGAGAAATTAATTTCCCTGATTTGCCACAAACACCTCTGATTTTGCTCTCATCTCTTCCACATTCCTAGCTGCTGCACAAATTGCCTCCTAAAATCGATCACTGCTAAATATGACACCAGGAGGGTTGTGGTAATGGTGACTCTAATCTTTCTCTAAACCAGATTTCTTTGTCAGTAGAGATTCTCCACTTTTCCATAGATCACAGGAAGGTTAAGTAGTCTTTCACTTTCACTGTATTTTCAGCCCTGTATATTATAGTGAATTAATTCCAGATAAATTCAGATTATTACTATTGTTGTTGATATTATCATATCTTCACACTTACCAGTACCTGACACACAGCCACTGAAAAGTTGATTTATGGAATACAGAGAGGGTAAAGCAAAGAAAAATATGCTTCACAGTACTGGCATGCTGCCAAACATGAACAATAAATCTCTGCAAACATGGAAATAAATAGGGAGATGGAAATGCAATTATAAAGGAGGACATGAAAAGAAAAATATTGTACGAAAAACACATTTCTCCGTTTCTCAATTATCTAGCTTCTCAATATCTGATCTTTCCTGCTTTAGCACTAATTATTTACTATTCATTTAAAGGAAATCAAACTCAGCTTTTAAACTACACATGACTTTTTGGCAAATTTAATTAACTGCAGTAGTGCTTGAAAATGAATAAATAAGAAATTGAGAAAGTGGCCCTGCAGTTCATGGAGCTTATTCTTTAGGAGCTAACAAATGGAAACAAGTATTTCATAAAGGAACAGATACACCAAGGTTTGCATTTATTGATTATCAACAAGAAATCTCACAGAAGATTGTGGAAAATTCACTGAGAATACCTGTGACACAGAAATTTGGATTGATCTTGATTACATTTGTAATATGGTGTAAGCATTTAACAATGTAACGAGCTTTTCTCTTAAATAAAGTAAATCTTCCTATGTAATTAATTACACTATAAATATTGGAATCTTAGCTGAAAAAGTCAAATCTTTCTCTAAAATCTCCACAATTTAAAAATCAGATACTTTAGTTTGTAGCTTCCTTGATTATGTTGTTTATTTTGATTGAAATACAGGGCAATGTATGGATGGAAAACTAAGAACAGTAAAATTGTGTACTATATATATAGAAGGAAACTCTATTTGGAAATGCTTTTAGGAAGTACAGTTTCACAAATTTGAGAGAAAGGAACTTGTGAATAACGGCAAAAGGAAGAGGAAGGAGAAGAGTTTGTGACAGAAAACATTGATACATGGCAATGCTAGTCTGACTATAATTCAATTACTTAAAAGCTTAAGATTAACTAACTGTTAAAAAATATGTAGGTACACCTAAATGTATCCATTTAGTTGCATTTAGAAAGAATATCCACATACTTCTAAAATCTACCACACATTCTAAACCAGTATATTAGAAATATTTAATATGCACAGGTTTTGTCTGTTCATTTATTGAATCTATGAAGTGCTAGACTTCCAGGCTACACATTGAGTGGTTTAGAAATACATGAAATATTTTTTTTCAAAACAGAAGATGATGAACTTTTTTTAATAAAAAAACACAGACCACTTTTGACACAGAAAAAAAACCAAATACCAAAGAAATAAAATTACTAATTATTCTGAGTCCTAGGCAACTATCAGTAAGACAAGAAGGTATGGTCTTAAGCTTTGCCAGGGGAGGTTTAGATTGGATATTAGGAAGAAATTCTTTACAGAGAGGGTAATCAGACACTGGAATGGGATGCCCAGGGAGGTGGTGGATTCTCCGTCCCTGGAGGTATTTAAGAAGAGACTGGATGTGGCACTTAGTGCCACAGTCTTGTAACCTTAGTGCCATAGTCCAGTAACTGTGGTGGTAGTGGATCAAGGGTTGGACTTGATGATCTCAGAGGTTTTTTCCAACCTGGATGATTCTACGGTTCTATGAACTGCAACTACCAAACTAATTTTTTCTCCATAAATTTGTGGTCACTTTAAATTACTAAGATATAAGGCAAGCTAGTTCAAGAACAATATCGTAACCCAATTTCATAAAGCTACACTTGAGAAAATAAAATAAAAAAATAAATCCCATCTCTCAGTGATGGCTTGAAAGACTGCTCACACAGTATATCCTTTAATGGCAACATATTTGCAGACAAACCTTTTCAGCCCTTGTGGCAATGAATTGCAAGGTTATAGTATTAAAGCTGGATGTTAATGGTTGCAGAGACAACAAAACTAACAAGTACTAAATAAAGGAAGTAAACTATAAAAAGTTACACTGCTTCCACCTTTTTCTATCACAGACTAAAAGGTTTTGCTTAAAATTTATACAAAATGTTACAAAGTGCCTCAGGTGTATGGAGAAGTTGTTAATATGAGGTCTAGCACTGGTCTCCAGATTAGAATTGATTTTCTTTCCCCTCCCTTATTGCTCGAGAGGGCTGCAGATTTATGACCTTTGCTTACGGTTGTGTGTGCATCTAAAACAGTATGTGTTAAATAAATTCCTAGTTTAACTTGCTGCCACCTATATTTCTCCTTTAAATGTCTTGAATTTCTTGCAGTTTTTGATTAAGACACAATAAAAATGTCACAATTAGACACAGAAAAATGTGCTGCCTAATTTTAATGAGAAATGACGCATACATAGAAGAAAAAAAATGGTATTGCAGCTAAAGACTTACAAAAGACAACACCCTTCCTTACCCTTTTCATGCATGTGGTATCACAAAGGTATCAAAAGAACTATAAGCTGCATGCTTTTTGTCTGAAACACTGATACTGTGAAACAAAGAAATTTTTAATAGACCTATAGATACCTTTTTTCTTACTGTATATAAAAGTAAGTAAAAAAACCTAATAAAACTTGATTATGAGAAGCAGCTGCCACTTCTTTATAAGTGAAACATGAATTTATGTCTTTTTTATAGATCTCCAATTGCTACACTTTTCTAGGACACATTAAGTAGATAACCACTAATTACTAGGATTTTTTTTCTTGTAAATTATTTTTCCTTTCTGGTTCCTCAATTTGAAGATATTGTTCGTAATTTTGAATGTTTGTAGTTTTTCCCACTAATAACACGGTTTTTGACTCATGTATTTTCTTCCAATAACAGAAATGGCACAGGCTAGTCTAGCATTTTTCTCACGATCTCCTTACTACAGCAAAACTTCATGCTTGTGACCATATGATTCAATCATTGTAATTTCCTTTCTGCGGAGTTCACAATAGGGCAGCACTTGCAGTTTGTTCAGAATGCACCATTATATTTGTTCACTGGTTTGAGCAATTCTGAGCAATATACTCCCATCCTTCATTCTCCGTACTGTTCCGACACCCTACAAAGCACTAGCTCTTAATTTTGAGGCCTCATTAGCCTCACTTGATGAGTGTTGGTGCTCGTGCAGCACAGACATCACAGACACCTAAACCAAACAAAGCAAGGTATCTTTTGCTGCAGCCTTCAATGAAGAGCAGTTTTAATTGTACTACCACTGTGTGATGAATACAATTCAATTATATCCAAAATAACTGATCTGTAATTTTCCTGAAGACATCAAAAAATGTAATTTGTAGGCTGAACTTCTAAACCATTTTAAATCCCAACAAGACAAAAACCTCCTCTGCCTTGCTCATATTAATAATACTGCTGAATCTGCTCTGCTGGTTCATTTAAAAAATACTGATTGAGATCAAGGTAAGATGGAAGAGGTTGCCCATCTACTCTGAAAGTAAAGGTTACCTGGGAAAGGGAAGTTGAAGAGTCCATCCATAGGTTTGTTCCCGTTCCTTAAATATAAAATCTATGTCTCAGAGAAATGGAAAGAAGTGATCAAAGGACTGCATGATCATTCCCCCTTTCTGGCCTTTAGAATTTACTATATTCATATTGCTTATAATTTATCCATATATGTAAAAGTTTTATTCTTTTACTTCCAACTGCTGCTTCAAAGGGGCAAGAGCAAAACTTAGTGTAAATAAAATCGTAAGAAGTTTTCTTTTTATTTAAATATGAAATCAAAATATAATAATTTCTTGCTACAGGGAAAAACCCATGAGACTCCTTAATACGCAGTTAGAGCAAGTATATGAAACTTAGACAAAATACTAACCCATGAAAGATAACCAGTAACAATATCTGACAGTTTATCAAAAAATTGAATATGAAGAATTACAGACTAGAGTCTACAGGGAGAAAAAAAAGAATGCATTTGAGCTACAACGATTTTACCTGAGGACTGTTCTTTTACGAAGCAGAACTTCATAAACAGTAGAACAGTAGAACTGTTATTTGTATTATTCCACTTGTATTGTCTACATAATAATTAAGCTATTAGCAGCTGTTTCTAGGACAAGAGTGAAGTGAGATGTTGTGGGGTAACTAAGATTAAATTATTATTTTATTATAGAAACAAGGAATTGTTTTTTAAATAACTTTTTTCCTGAGGGATTTAAAAGTTGACTATATTTCTGTAATTAAAATATATTAAACAATTAGTCCTTATCTTGTATTACCTTTCCTATTGCTTGAGAAACAGCAAGGAACAGGAGAATTATTAGTACTTAGTTAACACATAGTAATACACTAAATCAGAGACAGACAATTTGTCATGAAGCTCTTCTGTCAAGTTATAAATCAGTCACTTTTAAAAAGACACCCAACAGTTCAATACATCGGATCCAGGTAGTATTTCTGTGATGATATGCCCTCACATTACCTTCCTTGCTCTATCTTGGGAACAGCAGCAGCACTGGCTTCACTGACAGCTCACTCTGCAGTTGGTTCCTGAGAAGAACCCAAAGACTACCAAGAGCTCTGCTCACCAAGATGACATGCATGACCTAGCAGATAAATTCTGGAGGCACGCAGGCCACCCAATATGCTATTCTACTTAATAAGTATGCATGCTAATTTTCCACATCTTCACTTTTTTAATGTATCTAACTATGAACTTTGTATCGTTATCCTGAAGTAATATCTCTGTCCAACACTTACTCTTTAACTGAGTTATAATAAGTTGGTACCTGGCAAGACAGTATTTGAAGATGGTAATTCTAGCAAACAAATGTGAATCAGTCTGAATGTCTCCTGGAAGAGTCAATAATCTAATTGTCTCCCTCTGGAGATTTAAGTTCACTGTATGGAAGTTAGAATTTTTTAAACCTATGAGTTAATGTTCTGATCAGTTTAATGATATCACCTCAATAAGTTCCGTGAAGTGCTCTAAAAATACCTCTGAAGGAGAAAGAAAGGAGAATATGTGACTACTCCAATCAGAAGTGTTTTAAAAAAAATTCCTATAAATTATACTTTTATTCTCTTTTTGATTCAAAAAGGAAGGAAGTGTAAGGCAAAATTTCTGGCACATTTTTTCCATTGCCCTGGCCTTATCATAGATCCTAACCTATTTATTACACAAAGCTCTGTTTCATCCAGTTGGCACCTTAGGGTCTGATGACTACCAGTTAAAGAAGGGACCAGCATGCTGTCCAGAAATGTCTTGCCTTATTCAGTGTGTTCCTTTTACAGCACACTGTTACATCATAGCAGCCCCACCTTTTTTTTCCTGAAAAAGTTACATGGTGCACAGAGAATGAAATATTCCATGGGAAGAGGAAGAAAAGCAATCAGATTAAAAACCTTGAACGTGAGGTAAACATTTAATCTTTGATTCCTCAGATCTATAATCAAGAAATCATAAGATAGAAGTGTTTACAAACCTCACTGATTAGAGAAGCTAAGAAATGTACTGTAATGTTTAAAATGTTACATTTTTGAGCCAGTCAGACAAGCCAAGAATGAAAGAATCACGAATTCAAGTCTGACCATGTACAAGTGATGGATTTCTAAGTCATTGAGGATCTAGACATAGTTTCAAATTACCTCACTTAATCCCTAGCTATTTTAAAGCAAAAAAAAGGGAACTATTTGTATAGACAATACACTACCTCAACTTAAGCCAGAATTTTAGAGCACAGACCAAAGTAAGCTAACATTTCACTTCAAGTCAGACTGCGATGCCTGTCTTAAAACTGAATGGATTACTGATTCTCAGATAAAAGGGTTTAAGAACAAAAAATAACTCAATAGATTTACATAGAAAGAAAATGTTCATTATAATGACCCAGTTTAAGCTCCACCTCTCAGAGAGAATCAGTAAAAATAGCAGCATTTTTCATATATTGTACAATGATAAGCATCACCAACATGCTATTGTTTACAGCAAGTACAGTAAAAGTTATATAGCGACATTTTTGTGCTGCTTCAATATAATGACAATCTGGACTTCACAGTGAACAGCGATATCTGACTAAATAATCTAAAATCTTATTAATCTAACTAATCTTATTCATGTCAAAACATTTCAGTTTAACAACAACACAAAAATGCACATCAATTAAGACCAAATTAACTGTATAACATCACAATTCTGAATTACATGCAAAATCATGTAGAGCTATTATTTGCTTTCTCATCAATTTAGAATACAACCATTCTCTCTCTGGGAACAGAGGTAGGATACATGTAAAGCACAGCAAGGTATCTATTCTTCTCCAGCCATTGAGACAGTAAGTTCTGTTGCCATATTTGTTAAACACTTGGAGTACACAGATGAGAAAAACATCAATCTTGGTCTGTTTTGCTGACAGCAGAAGTTTTCAATATGGTGTTAGAAAACTAGCCAGCAGGGAAGATATACAGCATGGAAAGAAATTGAGAGAGAGAGAGAGAGAGAGAGAGAGAGAGAGAGAGAGAGTTTGATGACATGCAAGGATGAATTTGTACTGGTTTCACTTTGAATACTGACAACCTCTGGAGATCTAGTTAAACCTTTTGTTCCTGTGCTTAACCGTGCAAAGATTTCAATAATTCTGCTTCAACAGGAAACTGATACTGCATGGTGTCTATATAAATATTTGCTATATTTAAGAGTTCCTCATTTGCTATGTAATACTCAAAAGTGCCATTCTGCTGAGCCATCTATTTTCAGTCTGAGACAATGAAAGCAGAAAGTCTTTTCAAGTTCTTTTCAATACTTCTGCAGCTTAGTTACCACATATCATAATGAACTTCTTCTCAACGAACTCCTGTACTGACTGAGACACCACCAACACAGCAAGAAAAAAATTTGTGAACATTAAGTGTATTTCTCATTTCATAAATAAACCACAAATGTCCACTCAACTTCACAGCTATGCAAAGTGACACACGGAGGATTCCCCAGAATGGAATTCTTCTTACAAGTTTTATAAGTAATTGGAAATCTGCAACACGAATCCATAGTTTATATTGTTTTCAAACATTTTTAGACTAGCATCATTATGTATGACAATGAGATATTTAAGAAGAGACTGGATGTGGCACTTAGTGCCATAGTCTAGTAACTACGGTGGCAGTGGATCAAAGGTTGAACTTGAGGATCTCAGAAGTCCTTTCCAACCCGTCTGATTCTATGATTCTATGACTCCAAGTTCTGCAACCTCAGTGAAGAACTGTGAAGCCTGTGGACTATTAAACACTGTTCACAGTAAGTTTTAAAGGTAACACAATGTCTTTACGCACCTAAGAGGGCACAGAAGTAACATCTAATATGTGACAGAACAAGAAGGTTTATATCACTGTGTGCTTTGGGCCAGTAGACTTGGGAATTTAGATACAGATTGTCAGCTAAACTGAGGCAACTATTAGGCTTGTTGCCAGAGGAAACCAGCAGATGCAAGAAACGAAAACTGTGCAGTCACCTCCATAGAACCTAATTTTACAGCCAGATCCTATTCAAATGTAGGGTATTTTCCCACAGGCCTCTACTAAATTATGAGGTCCCTTACAGTTTCAAGCTCTGTCTACTGAAAAAAAACCCTCTTGAAAAAAAACCAACAAACCTCCCCTCAAATTCAGCCTTTATCGTACCAATACTTTATGTTACTTACTAACATTATGTTTTGTACTTCATGAAGCATGCAAGATAATTGCTTTATAAAGTTCAGAAATCACAGAGATGAACACATTTATGTATAATTAAATGTGGCTTTGAAAGACTGTTGGTTACATCTACAGTTCTTTAAGCATGTACCTAACCTAGCACCTACACCTCCCCTACAAGGCGGATATTTTGGGCAAATATTTTCTTTTCTTA
This sequence comes from Empidonax traillii, assembly GCF_003031625.1. Taxonomy (NCBI): domain Eukaryota; kingdom Metazoa; phylum Chordata; class Aves; order Passeriformes; family Tyrannidae; genus Empidonax; species Empidonax traillii. Next base: position 502,845 of record NW_020955282.1, read on the forward strand.
TTTAAGGAATTTTTAAACCACATTTACAGAGATTTGAGAAAAAAAATTGCTTTGATGTTAATTCATTGTTCTGCTTTGGGGTTTGTAAACTAGATTAGAAATCCTTTGAAAAACTGAGGAACTTGCTATTGCTAAACTATTGTAATTCCTATGCTATTATTTTAAATCAGGATATACAGTTTCTTCACCAAGATAACTTTAAATGTCTTACCCACAAAGTAGATAGATCTCAGAAGAAATATACAAAAATATCTCACATATCAAACATACCATGGACACTAAATTACCTGCTATGGGAAGAGGTAAGGAGACTTTTTCTCACTTAACACAGCACCACAAAAGAGGTGAGAGGAGAGCTGCTTCATGGCTTGCATCCACAGTCCCTCTTCAGCCCTGATTAATTTCCATTTTTCACACTCTGTTTACTCATCTTGCATACATTCGTGCTAATGACTGTTCAAAAGTGTTAGATACCATACTGTGAGCTTCATTTGCTTTAACATTTTCATTACATTAACATTCTTCGGTACAATTAATAGTCAAATCTGTTCAAATCAGTACATCCTTCATGCATTAGTCTCCTTAAAAATGCTTTTCATTTCCCAACTGTGACGTCTTTTAAAATCAGACTAATTTCAAAAGGCTTTGCAAAATTTTTAACCTAGAAGCTGAACTCATATAATGTGTCTGTTGGGGTGTTCAGACTCCAGGAGGAAAGCAAATAGTAAACAATGCCAAAACTTGCCTTAAAATTAATGCATATAATTATTTATTTACTTAGTTATTTATTAGTATATATATTTGTCTATACAATTTACCACTTGAAGAAATAACACTTTAGAGCAGAGTATCTTTGTATTGTTTGAAGTAACAAAAATAACTGAAATTGAAGTAAAATCACATAGAGCAATAGAAAAGTTATTTCCCTACTTTAAGACTGAACACTAAAATTATGTAAATAAAATACTTCTATAACTAACACTGCAATCACATTCAGGACATATTAATAGCTTTCCTAGATAAAGACAATCACTTGATCTGACTGTACAGAACTGAACCACACACCATGGTTCAGTGCCAAGGCAAATATCATATTTAGAGTGTTACATAACACATACACACTACAGGGTTATCACCAGGATATCAGATTTCAGTGGTTTCAAAATGCTAGTACTGAATTATGAATTAAAATCAGAATAAAAAGGAGTGAAGAACCTTTGACTCCTGCACTCTGAACAAACTTTTAATGGGAATCAGTGTGACATATACTTTTAAAACTTTAAGTTGTGCTTGATTTTCTCTTTGATTTTGCACTCTGAATGCCTCCACAAAATGTATGTGCTATATACAATGAACACAAACAAAATAATTTATAAATAATAATATAAAATACACAGAGGATGAAGAAGACCTCAAAGATCATCAAGTCTAACCTTTGACCTAATACCCCCATGCCCACTAAATCATACTGCAAAGTGCCATGTCCAAGTCTTTTCTGAACACTTCCATGGATAGTGACACCACCAATTCCCTGGGCAGCTTGTCCCAATGTTTGACAACCCTTTTGGTGAAGAAATGTTTCCTAGCATCCAACCTGAACCTCCCCTGGTGCAACTTGAGGACATTTCCCTTGTGCTATTACTAGTTGCCTGGGAGAAGAGGCTGACTTACACCTTGCCACAACCTTCACCCTGGAGCCTCCCTTTCTCCTGCCTGAACAACTCCAGCTCCTTCAGCCACTCCTCCTGTGCTCCAGACCCTTCATCACTTCCGTTGCCTTTCTCTGGACACGGCCCAGCACCTCAATGTCTTTCTTGTAGTGCAGGGCCTGAAATCAAAAGTGGGATTCAAGGTGCAGTCTCACCAGTGCTGTGCACAGGGGAACAAATACTGCCCTAGTCCTACTGGTCACACAGTTTCTTATAAAAGCCTGGATGCTACTGGCCTTCTTGGCCACCTGGGCACACTGCTGGCTAATATTCATACTGCAAAGCAAAGCTAGTGATCATATCAACACTCATCTTTAGAAACTGGTTAACATTATAAGAAAATTTTACTTTGCAAATTCCAGTCTAAATGTCTGAAAGTCATTAAACAAAAGTATCTCCTTTCAATTTTGTATTTGGGCATCCGTTAATTTTTAAATTGATTTTTGAGATCCAAATATGGAATTGGTTATTCTGTTGTCAAAGAAATTTTACACAGAATGGAAACACAGGGGCTATGCTTACCTGTAACACTGGTCTTACCTCTACTATTCCCAGTGACCACTCGCTACAGGGAAACTGACTGAGCCTGTTTTCTCTCATGTTACCAGACAGTCTTTCTGACAATATCTATAGAAACATTGATGACTTCTAATTCTTGGCATAGCCTTTTCATGCTTGAGATCAACCTAGAACATAATTCCTACTATATTTCTTCTTTGAGGAGGCTCATTTGAGATAGTTTATTCCATCACACTTGTTTGATCTGCATACTGCAACTACAGAAGGTAAGAGGGCTGGCTAATGCTGTCTGGTGCAGAGAAGTATCTCCAGAAAGTCAAGTAACTGCCCTGACCATTTGAGACAGGCCACTTGACAGCAGCTTAGTATGACAGGGTTCAGTCTGAGATTAAAACACTGTAGATGTCTACATACAGATCTGTACATCTGCAGGAGGAGTCTGAGCACCCTTCACAGTCAATGGGAATCAGGTAGCAGGGCTTTTGCAGAATTTCTGTACCCTGACTGCCCCATGTCTGCTCAGGGTTGAACTCAAGCATGCCCTTGGCTCCACTGTTGAAATTCAGTGAACTCCACCAACTACAACAGGGGCTCAGACACATCACATATTTGCAGTTACCATATGCAGTCTCCTAAAAGCCATGTGCCATAATTTTAGCCTGAAAAGCACTTCATGTTTCAAATTTAGACTAATGAACATGAATTATCCTGGAAAGAATAAAAGACAAATTAGATCCTCAAATAACTTTCCATCGCAACAAATTTCTTTTGTAGCTGACTCAGGTGGCATTGTCTCAACACTCCCAGATGGCACACATCACTAATAACTCTTAATTATCACTCAATATTGCAAGCAAATTGGAACTTACATTATCTGTCTTCACACTAATCTCTGCTTATTCTGATACACATGCATTAAAATTAATCAGATCATCCCACGTTTTAAATGGTGAACATAACAGAACTGAAGAACATCATTATAAAAATAAGAATGGAGACTTTACATCCTTTCCTTTGATGACAGTGGCAACTTACTCAGGGGACATTATTTATTATACATTAATTTCAGACTTCTTAGAAACCCCAAATATAATTATGCACCCCCAAAATTACATCCCTATAGCCCTTTCTTTGCCATCAAAAAAAAAAAATGCAAAAAATTCATAGAATCTGGCATCAGCAGATGTACAGGTTGTAGTGCTACTTAAAAGTATGATGCGGTACAGTTTTTCTCCATGTGACAAAGGACACACCACAACTGAAATGTTCTGAAACTGTTGTTGTCAGAAAAATAACAGGATTAAATGCCTAGTTAATCTCATTTTTCCCCTAACAAGAAAAAAAGATAAGAGTTAAGTGATTTTTCTTATCTGTGCATTTTCTACAGTTACTGGTTTAATTTTTAGTTTAAAAGTAAAATTTAAGAGTTTTGTGTTTGATGAAATGAATTGACTGTGAAATCCCAAAGTTGTCTGAGATTCTTGAGAACAAATTCAGCCACAGAAGAAAAGAGGTTTCCACTAATATCAGAAGTAACTATAAATCCCTTAACTCTACTGCCTCAAAATCCCAAAAGAAAATGCTTTGTAGAGTACTGGCACTGTTTCAACCTCCACTGTTACAACACAGTATATTCTTATACTAAAGAATGGAAAACTGAATCAGGGAAATCCAGATTGTTGCTTTAACTGATGACTTCCCATATTCACATTGGCCCCTTTAATGTCACAATAAATGTTGACATTTCTCCCCCAGAAAAAACAGGAACTCATAAAGCTATTTTGCAAATCTGTGTTCAAGAGTAATCAATTAAACCTCATGTGTTTTCTCCAACTAATCCCTGTTCTGATGCCTGAGGCTAATTTCATAAATATATTTCGTAAGAGTAAATAAAAACTTCAAAAATATAGATACTGCTTTTTCATATTTACTAATAACTGTTGTTTTGGTAATCAGGACAATGACTAACAGATATAGAAAAATAAATGCTTAAAACTGTCAATTTTTTTTAGCTTCCTAAAACATGCATTGTTCAAGAATTTTTTTTTTTTGAGCAACAGTGAACACAGTCCATACTACACTAGTATACATATATAGATGCATGTACTATACAAGTATATTACACGTTATAATTATTACATATGTATCTTATCTGTCTTGCATTTTATCCTATATCCATTAACGTATGCAAGAAGAGAAAAGGAAAGGAATAAAGTAGGAAACAAGAAAAAAATTATCTCAGAAATTTCACACAAACATAAAGAACCCATCCTTCAGGTCAGGCAGAGAGCTGTACATCAGGCTAGATGCCTGGAAGTCGAATGTATTTTTGTATTTAACACTCAGTCTTCACCATGCTCTGAAAACAAGAATCAAGGGCCTTCCACCGACCATAAAATCAGCATCATACACGTGCAGTAAAAGGTACGGCCTCAAGGTGGCTCTCATTACTCACTATTGGAAACTAGGACTCTGAAAATGAAATGAAGAATCTCGATTGACTTTGTTTTCGTAAAATTGTAACAAATATGTTTCACCTCCCAATTTTTTAGACATTTTTATTTCCTCACTAGGAAAATACTTTGAAGGTATTTTAAATTTGCTTTGTTCCTCAATATTATAAGCCCTTGTGTAAAGAACTCCAACAAGAGATTTCCATGCTCAGTCTATAACAGCATCATTTTCCTATAGTCACACATTTCTCCCAAAATCAAAGCCCTTTTGATGGTTAGAATTTACATATACATAACAGAAATAACTTACTGTTTCTGATTAAATTAGTGTTCAACTATTTATCAGTACTAGTTCTGTTGCATGATGAAAACTATGAAGTTTCTACCTAGAATATGAATTTGGATATGGACAGCATCTTACAGATCTTGATTTTTTCTGATATATTATTTATGTTCTTAATTATCACTTTATTTTTCCTTTTAAAGGCTTATTAATAGTTGTGAGTTTTGCTAGCAACCTTCCACCCATTTCTGTAGTCATTTTAGTTTCAAAAATATGTGTTTTCATATAATGTGTATTTTTCTCACAAGTGTGAAAATCTGAAATTTAAATAAACTGGACCATGTAGGAAAAACTAATAAATAGGGCTATGATGGTCAAATCCATAAATGTTACAGTAATCAGTAAATACTTGATTCTGAATTAATGAATCAAAGACTCGTTTAGCAGTCTGAAAATATAGGAGTCTCCCAGGACAATCATCTTGGATATTTTCCTTAGACAAGAGATCTTGGTGGTTACTTCAAGGAATATGCCCACAGGAATATGCTCACAGGAACAAAATCTAGAGAATACCTGAAAACAACTGTTAGAGCTGTTTTGAAATTGCAGGCCCATAGAGGGAGAAACTGGATATGTTTTCAATACTGCACTATGGTACAAACACTTCTTAACTAAGCTACAACTATTGAATCAAGAGCCCAGATAATAATTTCTGAGTGTAAAGGATCATTAAAAGAATTGTAAATAATACTAGTGAATCTATATGAGTGTTTTTAATCCCTGAATCACTGGGGCAAAATTCACATTTTCTTACTGCCTTAAGTTCCAGAAGCTTGCAGAAAATCCACATCTGCAAAAAGTTAAACACTGCACTGTGTTTTCTCTGTGAAACACTATTTTGTGCTGTATTAAGTTGTGTCCTTAGGGCTTACTCGAAAGCCAACAGTCTATTTTCCATTAGTTTTAGTATGTTTTCCAATGAGATCCTTCAACTGCAAACCAGCCAGGATGCTGTTGAATTATTCAGCAATACTACAGTTTAAATGAAAGCACAGAAATACAATATTAAAGCTTTCAAACACTTCAAATTTCTGATTGTTGTCCTTGATAAATATACAGAGCACAATACTCAAAAAAGAATCAAAGACTTTGCACTAGAATTCTACATTTGATTACAAAATTAATGCATATCAAAGCCAGAGGTAGCTGCGAAGAAAAAAAAAAGTGCAGTATTTTTTATCCTCATTTTCATGCAATGGCCTTTGATTCCTGAGCTGCTATTATTATTACTTTTAAAATTATTATTATTATTACTACTACAATTACTATTACTACTACTAAAACAAAGAGTTTAAAAAGGCTTTTGCAACGCTTTTGATAATCTAAAATCAAGAACCTCAGGTTTGCAATCCAGTACTTGGTTTTTAGCATTTGGTGAACACTTCTCAATATTTGAGAACTTCCAAATTTATAAGCCAATATTGAACTAACTTCCTACAGTTTTTGCCTGGAATACCTAGCACAATAATTACTAAACTAGAGGTTATAACCTTAAACACAGAAATAATGTTAGTTTTGAACATGGCAAATTCAAATTTCACCTCCTAGTGTTCGTACTCATAAATCATACAGAATCCCCTATAGAAAATGAGGTACCCATAATAGTTAGCAGAAATCAAAATGGCTTCTTAAAAAGTGCTGCTCAAGGTCATTATTCAAATAGATAACATATTTTTAAATTAGAATAGAAAATGTGTTTTTATAGAAGCTCTTAAATTTTCTTATTTGGAAAAAACCCCAGTATAATTCAAAAGAAAAAAGCATCAGAAACTCTGACGCTTTCAAGGTTGATGCATAAGATTTCAAAAGTGGAGGTTGAATTTACCAGCGAAAACTGAGCAGCAACCAGTAAACACTGCCCTGCAAAAAACCAAGACGCTGCAAACTCTTCTGCTCACGAGTATTTTGCTGGTGTGCAGGATAGATTATTCCAGGTCTTGTTGAGTTCAGGCAATCAGCAGTTGTACACATAACATCTTCCCCAAGGGAGCAACTACTATGTTAGCCCTATTTATTCTTCTTATTTTAAGATATTTATTGATTGTTAGGAAAGAATATCTTGATAATTTTTTTTAACTTATTTTTAGCTATGTAAACTTCATTTTGGTCTTAGTCCTGTTGTACCTATTGGAAATATGGACAATTTGCTTTTTATTTTAGAATTTTTGCTAAGCTTCATCAAAATTTTCTCATATTTAAGGAATTTGCTGGTCTATGTTGACATCTGTTTCAGTAACTCATATTTTCTCAATTTCTGCCTTATGACACTGAAAATATTCCCTAGAGAAGCTGAAACAACATATGCTCTTTTCTTCCAGAGGTGGCAAACCATCACAGTAAAGCAAAACTTATGTAATGACTATTTTCAGTAATGCTTCAAATATGATTCATTAAACATTTTTAAATGGTTGGGCAGATCAGAGATCTGAAAGAGGGTTACAAAAGATATTAACATTTTGATTTCTATCGCAAGGGACACGAAACATGAATGTGAAAAGCTTACTCATGAGGTACTGGGCAGGTTAGCAGTATGGGGTGCCCTGGCTGCATGAGCACCATCAGAAACATGACAACTCTACTATATGCTGACATTATTTGTTATTAAAGAGGCAACAAATATCTAAATATTTTATTGAAATTAAAATGGACCAATGGCTGATTAACTAATTGTTGACATAAATATAAATATAAAGATACCATAATGCCTATAATCACACAATAGTTTTAATACATATGTAATCTATAAAATAATCATAATTTAAGTTCCAGTAGTTTGACTGAAATAAAATATTTTAAAACCTTTCCTAACATCTCCTAACTATTCTAATTATCAAAAGAAAAAACTATTCTTCCACAAAGAGAGGATGCTGTTGCAAAGTTTTACTTGTCTAATTAGAACTGTTTTAAATGCGAACTATATCAAGAAATATAAAATTCTAAGCCAAAAAACTTTAAAATCTGAAAGTCTTGTGCAATTTTTTTGGAAAAGTTTGCAGGCCATATGTATATCATTTGCAAATATGTCAAAACAGGATCTGTCCTGCTTGTCTATTGTTGTTTTTCTAGTCTTCCTTACAGGTTAGGAATTATTTTACCCAACAAAAGTCTGAAGCTGAATAAAACCATGCCTTGAAATTCATTCCAATTCATCCCACACATTCGGTGTCCAAATGTTATAGAAATATCACCCTCGTTCTTAACATTCTCTTAATATCCTGTTCTAGAGAATGCATAAGAAGTGTTAAGGCTTCTCCATTTGGAGTATGGTAAACACTAGGACATAGGACTCCTCTGTTTTTTAGAATTTCTTAAAATATGTAGGGCATATATTACATATGACTTGTTTGGGGAAGAAACCTGTTCTGCTGGTTCCACAGACTGGAGAGCATAAACCAAAACTTGCTTTTTATTCAAGATGGTTAACCCCTTCAGTAAAGTTAATATTTGATACGAAGAAAATATCCTAGGCAAAAACTTACTCCAGTATCAGTGCTTTTCAGTATGTCTTATCTGAGTACTAAAACTGAACCAGTTTAAGACCTTGTTCTATCAAAAGCCTAACAATTTTCTTGCAATTTCATATAAATAAAATACCAAGTTCTAGAAGTTTAGAAATTTTCCATTTTTAAGCTTTATTGGATAAAATGAATTCTTTAACTACTTGTACTGGCATTGACCAGAGATGGAGGTCTGTTTGGTGGGATGGGGATGGTGAATGTTAAGTTTTCTAAGAACTCATAGTTGAGCACTGAAATTCATAAATCTCCCAACACTGCTGTCTTCTTATCTGCACTCTTACAGCAGCTTCTCAGAAGCCATACACTTCCAATTTTGCCTTCCACATTTTAAGCAGTTTTATTTTTGTTCCATAATACATTATTTTCATTCCACAATATAAACTTCATTTTTTCCCCTACCAGTTTTCATAATAGTTCATGCCCAGCTTGTGTATACTCTAGACTTGTCAAAAACATGATGCTCTTAGTCTAGTTCCCACTAACATAATACATAATTTCTAGTTCTAATTCTGGTATTTTGCTCAAAGGAGCCAAAAATTACTAACATGTTACATGTACAAAGATGTACTCAAATACACATTTATATGAAATTCATAGTTGTGGGATCAAAAGAATACTGATTCTCAGATTTATTTTTTTTTTAATATTCTATAATCAGTTTCTGCTAGTTTTGATGCAATAAAAAGAGGTTTCTGAAATAACTGAGTTGTTCAAAAGAGATTTGGCAGATTTAGGCAAAATTACAATTTTATTTTGATAAAGGTAATATGCAGTGGTATCTCTACATTCTAAAGCATAGCAGTTTGTGATTTTACACAATAACAATGCTTTTCTTCGTGACAATGTTTTCCAACAAGCAGGGATTCTTCTGATTCTTGGCTGACTTTTGAAATTCCATTTCAAAGGATCTTAAGATGAATTCAAACCAACCAGAAGATAAAACTAATGTTGCAGATGCTGAGGCTCCTATATTTTCTGGGTTCCTAACTACGGAGAAGCGTTGATAACATAAAAGACATAGAGGAAATGCTAAAAACCAGAGAGTGACTATTTAAGTAATTCAACTTAGACTGGAAAAAGAAATAAATATTCGGCAGTGCTCTAGCAAAAATCTGCACATCTTTCTGAAAGTATGCTTAATTACTTTTTAATTTGTTTTGTTTTCTCCAAAGCACCTCTGGCTCTCAGTATGTGGAATTCATGGAATGTGGACCAAATTTAAATCACTCTCTCTTTATAGTTGATTCTAATTACTTATTTAAAATTCTTAAAAGTGTGTGCTCATTTTACTTATTATTTAACAAATCGTTTTTATTAGATGTCATTGCCAGTTTCAGTGCAAAACTGCTTCTGTCCAGTTCTGATCTACTCTAAATCTTGTGCAAATAAATTAAAGGAATAGTTCAAAAGCCCAAGCAAATTTGCCGAAATAATGGTATTTAGGGGAGTTCGAAGTGGAAAGTGGAGGACAACTGAAATAGTGGACATAGATAGCTAAACAATTCCATCAAACCATAATCAAACTAAACTCCGTTTGGAAAGCTTTCTTATTTTGAAAATAAATGAAAAAAATTTGAATCAAAATTTAATATTTTTCTCCATCTGTTAAGAAAATTATGTTTTCTAAATGAAAAAAACATCTAAATGTACCTTGGGGAATTTATTTACTTGCACTTATTCTGATCATGTTTTTAAAGAGACAGTGTGAAACAGTTTGCAATACTGCAGTAATGTTTTCCATCACAGTAGGTGTTTATGAAAATGTATTTTTCAATTATAATGGGTCGAAAACTTAAATTTTATAAAAATTTGACAGTCGAAAGGTGTCCCATGCATTTATTTTTTTACAGTAATAAAAAAATAAATTTACATGAATCCTCGGAGAGCAAAAGGAACATGGTCAACTAACAGTGCTATTCTGAAGGAAAAACTTCACGTAATCCCAGAAGAAAGCATATATTTTTATTCTACAGGATAACTGTGAACTACAGGTTTTGTTCTGAATTTTATTTCAGTAAAGACAACTACAAAGGGTGCTCTCTGATGGCCTAAGTCTTTAAAGCAATCATCAACCGCTTAAAAAAAACAACGCACTACATCCTTCATTTGCAAACCCAAAGAATAGCACTTAAGAGAATTCTAAGTCAAGTGTGATGCAAGAGAAAACCTAAAATCAAGTATTGGAACTTGCAAAATTTTACTCTCTTTAATTACTGTAAAAGAAACCAAATATAGTTTCTAACAGAATGCCAGTCACTGAACAGCATCAAGCCTGCTGGAGAACAACGTAATTACCATGAAATACAAAGATCAACAAGCAGCATCGACTGTCAGTGTACAATGCAGAAATGCCACAAATTCTTATTAACTTTTCAATCATTACTCTTCATTACTAATAACTACTGTAGCTACACTATTTTGTGGCATAAGGATTCCTAAGTACATAGGATCTCTTTAAACAGTATTTTCTAGTCAGCGTATGGTTTCCATACTAAGCCATTTAAATTGCATATGATCAGAATCATTTGTCAGTATGGTTTGGTGCATCTTAAAAAGGAAAGGTGCCTGAAAAATATCATTATCGTCTACAGGCTCACTGAGAACATGTTGCACAAGATTACACACTGCAGCCAAGAACAAATTGGCACATTTTGGAAAAAGAAGTAAGACTAGGGGTCAGCAGTAAATTAAGTATTTGGGGTTTTTTGTTCATTTGTTTTTTTCGCCTGGGACAATCCCTATGGATTGAAAGCAGCTGAAAACAGGCTGAGCCAACCAAGCTCTTTGGGGAAGGGCTGGAAAAGAGCTAGGGCAAAGAGCACTTATGCTGACCTTAATATTATCTTATAATCTTTTCTTGCTGGCCTTTGAAATTGCAGGCCTTTGAACCAGTTAAATATAGAACGAAATGAGGAAAATGGAGCTTTATCCTCTCAACATGCCTCACATATTTTTAATATACATCTGAACTTCTTGACATGAAAACAAGCACTGGCAAAAATCAAAAGTGGGCTGTGCTGCTGAAGTGGAAAGAGTGCAGTCCTGTTCCCCAGAGCTGTGAATATAAAAACAATCATACTGGTTTTGTTTTTGCTTTTCCCTTCCAAATGTTTTTTAAGTTTGAAATTTTTTTCTTCATTATCGGTGTAGTTATTCAATATCCACGTATACGTTATATAATAAATGAGATTTCAAGCTGAAATCCTCTTATCCAGGGAAGCTATTGATTAATAACTACTGGGAAAAGACATGGTGAGCTTTTCCTTTTTGATCTGGGTTACATCTTAAAAATATTCTCACAGCTCACTGAAGGAAAAAAGAATGTTGCATGGTTTTTCTGTCTTAGTGTCCAGAATGAAGTTCAGTTTTCAGGAAAGACAATGAGATTACAAATGCTTACATAAGAAATAGTTAAGAATGTGAAGGAAAAAAGCAAAAAGTACTCTTAATATATTCACTTCTTTGTGTTTAAATCAGTTAGTTTTACAGTAATATCAACATGTATGCCAATAAATGTTACAATCATAAACACATATGCTGCTACTGACTGTGCAAACCTCTATGACTGCAGAATCAACCAAATAGTTTGTCAGAACTACTCATTACAGGAAGCAATGACTGACATAAAGGAACCTCTATTAGCCTAATATTCTGTCCATATCCCAGAGAGAATGAAGTTTCCGTGTATTTTGATTGGTCGTAAGAAAAAGAGTCTAAGATTCTTTTAAACAATACAACTTTGAATTTATAAAAATTATTTACCTTAAGGTCTGAATTTACTGAATGCAAATACTGCACTACCTTGCAGAAGACTGTGGTCTCATTTAAGGAGAGAAGCTTAATCATATTAAAAATATGATAACAGTTTCAAATGATCTGACTAAGCATATTTAGTATTTAATAGAAAATTTTGTCAACAATGAAAGGGGATGCTATAGGGAATACATTATCCCAGAGTTTATCAGAGCATTTCTATGGAGGATTAGTATGAAAAGGCATTACATATTATATTTACAGTAGTGCAATCCATTACCGATTTTAACCTGAATAACTCTCTGAATTGCTGTAAAGTTGTGTACAGAAGCATAAAATGTCTTTTAGTAGTTCCTAGAAGAAAAACATCAGCACCCCTGTCAGCTGTATTTGCAACCTCAGAGATCATTCCAGAAGAAAGTTTGCTAACCTATTTTGCTTCTAGGAGACCCATAACTAATGCAGTGCAGCTTCTGGAAGTAGAAAAAATATTCATGAGGCAGCTTTCCAGTGATAAACAGGATGAAACTAAGCATTGTTGCATATCAAGTTGATGCTTATGATAGATAAAACAGAATATGCAATCAAGCCCACATATTAGGGGGGAAAAAGTCCATTTTATTTTTCACAGGATAGCAGAAGACTGTTACTTGTTACCCCTGTGCTGTAACTATCAGAGCCTGAGAAGCAACACAAATGAAATCCTTGGACCAGAGACTGATTTTCAGAAACACAGTTGATAACAGAATTAAATCTATACCACACATTTTAAACTTTCTGATTCATAATAAAAACACTAGAAAATTCCTGTAGACTGTAAATAATAAAGAGGAGTACATAGTGCTTCAAACTGAAAACAGAACTACAAACCTAAAGCCGTGCAAATACAATTTCTAGACTGACATGTAAAAAAGTAACTATCATAATAGAAATATACATCAAATTTTATCTGTTTTCCCCTTCTTAAAGATCAGGAAAAGCAAAAGCAAAAAGAAACTATTTATTCTTTCTGTCAACTTTTTATTTCATTTTACAATAGTTAACACTTAATTCTAACATACAGGAATACTGCTAAAAAAACCCTGAAGGCAACATTTTGCTATTGTTCACATTACAACTCTGCGTAAATAGGCCTCCCCAAAACCTAAGTGCCCATCTAAATAACAATGCTAAATTTCACAGGTCAGGATTCATTAAAACATTAGAATCACTCTATACAAAACATATTTTTCTTTAATCTGTCAGTTATTAGGACCACATCTTATCATGAATTTTATCTCTTGCCTTTAAGTTGCACTACTGAATGAAATACACCATGAAAGAAATACAGGGAGCTTCATTCCATTCTCTGAGAGATAATTAGCAACCATTATTCAAAACTGAAAAAAAAATGGAGCAATTATAAAACAAATAGGAAACTTCAATATATGTTTGGCATTTAATATAGCCTAATGTATTTGAATACATATCCTCATTTGATTTTTACAGGTTTTTTAATGACATATCAAATATTAGATATTTTATTAGTAAAACAAAAATAAAATGAGGATTGCTCTGAAATAATTAAATGTCAAGCAAATGATTACACATTAAATATTTGATGAATGCTCTCTAAAAATTAATTTCTAATACTTTAAAAATGTTTGACAGATAATTAAGAGGATTAGTAAAATTGCTTTCACATTTTAAGGTTGATAAAGAATACAATGCTTTTAACTATTCTATTTTTTTAGTTTGTCCTGTGAAGTAGCCTTTGTTTCCACTCACTGTGTCTAGACTAGAACATCCATGATTTGGGAATTACTTATTCTTGCAAGTCATACACTGGATTTCAGGTGATTCTAAACATGTTATTCATCCATTACAGTGAACACTGCATACAGAATACAAAACAAGGATTGTATTACATTATCAAGATTATTCTCTACCAGGTATTGCTAAATGAATTGTCAAATGAAAAGGTAACACTGAATGGCCCATAGTCTGATAATTTTGGGAATGGTGCCAATAAACATCATTTTATACAAGATAGCTCTTGTCAGACAAACATGATATTATCATTATAAAGTTTAAATTAATCACTCTGCATCACACAGCATTGATATAATACAGTTAGACATCTGACAGAAATTTCATTTATATGATAGGCGTTGGGAATTTAGTACTATATAAAATGAATTTCATTTATTAAGGAGATTAAAATCATGCAATGATGATCCAAGAAATTAATTGTATATAGAAACACTGACATGACAGAACGTCAACGAGTTTCTTCAGAGATCCAGTTTGACCCACGATATTTCATATTTGTACTAGTGATCAAAAATTTAAAATACGATCATGCTGATTAAAGTTACAGTTTGGAAATCAGAAGCACTCTGAAGGAATGGTAAATGCAAAGCCTTCTTGCCCTCAAACAGATCAACATTCCTGCCCAACTTGGCATTGTCTGCAAACCAGGCTGTGTCAGGAAGTTATCTTCCACACATTCCAGGAATCTCCTAGACTGTGCTGTATTTCCAGTACACATATGGTAAGTTAAAGTCCCCCATGAGAGCAAGGGTTAGCAATTGTGAGACTTCTCCCAGCGGCTTATAGAATATTTCCTCTGCTTCTTCATCCTGGTTGAGGGGTTCCCATCAGGGTATCTACCCTGCTGGCCCCCCTCTTGATTCTCACCCACAGACACTCAATTCAACACTCAATAGTAACTGTCATTAAACTCTGTAAGTATCTTCTAAAGCAAAGTCAACTTTTCTACAGTCTTTCTCACAGATCAACATTTGGAACTACAAACCTCAAACAATACAAAATTTGGGTTAGAACCAATGCCAGAAGGTGACAGAAAAAAAGAAAAGGGAAATTTTCGGTTTTCTTCAGTATTCCCTAGATTCTATTGTGATGCATAAATACCCTTAGAAAAAAGTTATTTCAGATATGCAGTTAGCCAACCTATAGGTCATATTATCTACCACTCTTAATTTGAGCTATAAATGCTACCTTAAATGACTACCTAACCACAGGAAGCAACAACTGGTATTCCTAATAGGTTTAGAACATTCCTCAGTGACAGTTTTGTGCTTTCCATAAACATAAGAGTATGTTTTCTAATTCATTTAATCCCAGAATGAAAAGTAAAACTAAAAACACAGGAGCAGTTTTCACTGGCATACACAGTGAGTTGGATGAATATTTATTTGACAGATACCTCACATAATACGCACTGCTGAACTAAGTATATAATTTTTCTTAACTTTAGCAATAATTTTGACTGTCTAAATAAGTACTGGTATTTTCAGTAGCCTATTTTTTCCCTTTTATTAACATTAAAAACCTAATATTTTTAATAAACAAAGAGTTCTAGAATTTTTTTTTAAAGAAATCTAATGAAAAAAAGTTCAGCATTAATTATCAGTGTCATAGTAGAAACATGGGGTATTCAGGTTCTTGGTTTGATGTTATTTTTATAATGCTGCAGATACTAGCATCCACTAGGAAAAGAGGGGCTTTTTAATATGCTATTTTATGAAATATAAGGACATACCTTATAAGAGCATAGTTTTAAAATAATTATTATGGCTCTCAGAAGCATCTTGACAAAAAGAACAAAATTTTCTGATTTTGCATTTCGGATATCTCTACATTTCAGAAATCTGTAGCATCTATGCTCCATTCATAATTACTAAGACTGAATGAATCTTTCCACATTCTCTTCAAAGGTATGAAGTAAGGTAACATATTTATCACAACTAAAGACAGACATAAGAACCTAAAACTCTCACCAAATTCCAGTACACAGGGGTCCAAAAGATTTAAGAGTTTATCAATACATTTCCCAGTGAGAGAAGGTATCTCATACGTACATTAAACTTTTTACAGTGAATAAATATCTCCTCTATGTTCTTGAGGAGAAATCAGTTGGGGAGAGAGAACATTATTTTTCAAGGGATATTAAAAAGACACTGCTAGCTCTAATTTTTAGACCTCAATTAACATCACCAAATGTAAATGCCACATCCAATATAGAATTAAGAATTTTCTAGAAATTTCAGCAGGAATACTGGCATATTTCTTGAAACTGGTGGTTTAGGGACTTCCTGAGCTCCAAATTACATGAACCTTACTGTCAAATAGTACAAGTCGTATAAAAGAGAACCAATTATCAGTTTATCCTTAATGAACTGAAAGTAACAGGACTTCCCTCTTCCTTCATCATTACTCTTTCTGTTCCCCTATTCAATGCAGCAATTTCACATGACTCTTCAAAGTAAAATATATCTTCCCAGAAGCTCAAAAATGCTTTATCTATTTCCATCTTGGATTTTCATATGAAAACACTGAAAATACTATTGGTGCAAATTATTCACTTACCTGTTTCTCAGCTTGACCATATTCCGAACCTTGTGGTGACAAGAAGTGACAAATATGACCATTGTTTTTTGCTTTTTCTCGAAGACCCATAGCAGTTCGTACTGTAGCATTTCTAGCGTGAACAAACACCATCACCTTTAGAGAGAGAAATAGGGTCAATGAGACAAAAAAAGTCTTAATCAAATAATAAGAACACTTTAATTACAAAATATTCCCTATGCTAATAACAAAACCTAGTTAATACATGACATACTGATGAAAACTAAAGTCGCTTAAGGGAAATTAAAGGATCATCCTGCCTATATTGTATTTAA
The DNA here is from genome assembly GCF_003031625.1 of Empidonax traillii. Taxonomy (NCBI): domain Eukaryota; kingdom Metazoa; phylum Chordata; class Aves; order Passeriformes; family Tyrannidae; genus Empidonax; species Empidonax traillii. Next base: position 519,825 of record NW_020955282.1, read on the forward strand.
TATTTTCAAAGAGCTTTTGAGAAGGCTGTATTTGTTTAAAATTCTTTGGTCTTTAAAAAAAGGGAACAATTGTTGGCAATAAATAGTTCATCTTCAAAAAGTAGTGAGATTAACATTGATGTAAAGAGTTCTATTTTTCACATTCTAAATGATCTGGAAAGTGAATAGCAAGGTGATAAAAATCCTGATGGTAGGACAGCTGAAACACAAACTGATTATAAAGAGCTTCAGAAGGATATTGCAGTCCAAATCCATTGGACGATCAAAGAGAAGAACGAGATGAAGCACCAACAAATGAAAAACACATATGGGGATACAATTTTTATAGTAACAGATACGACTATGGATATAAAACCATACTATCCCTCAGTAAGATACCTTAGAAACATTGGACATTTCCCTGAATCTATTGACAGCTGAGTGGTAATCACATGTGCTGTCTGAACCAAGACACAGCAATGAGATGTTAAGGAAGGAATACGTATCCTTTACATATGCATATGAAGCAATATGAACTGATATTAAAGCTCACTGCGAGGCACATTTAAGATGAATCATGGCATCAGTATTCACCCTGATTGGTAGAGACAGGGAAAAGTGGTTAAATACCATTCAATTCCAGTGTAATAACAGTTCTGAATGCCTGTTAATCACGTACTGCTGGGAAAGGTACAGCATGAAACACACTTTAAACTGTCCCCCTATGCATTTTGTATTGTCCAAGGTTTGCTTAAATTGACCACACATACTTGGTCAGTCAGCTCTTCAGCTTGATCAAGTATGACAATTTCTGTGGTATTAAAACTCACAAATGGCAAAGTTTGAGTACCTGGCTCTTGAGTAAATGGCAAGCACTGTTTTGCAAGCTGATGTACTTTTCATTAAAAATGTAACCATGGAGTTACAGTTCTGTTTTAAGATAGTTTCAGTTGAATTTTAAGATATGTCAGATTCCTGAGAATTGTGTGATTACTTTAGGCACCATCACGTTGTAGAAACTTGCAGTATGTAATTGAATTCTTTTAAATGAATTCTTTTAATTAAGAAAGTAGCAGCATTTAGGATATAATTAATCTAGTTATAACCTTAATTTCCTAATTTAATTATAAATTTATAATATAAATATGATTTTATATAAAAGAAGACATAACTGTTGGGTATTTATATAAATTATAGATTCATAATTAAACCAAAGCAAATTATTTCAGGTGCCAATACAGAAAAGAGATAAAAAGAGAAACAATGGGGACATAACTATTTGTTGCAAGGAGCAATTACTCCTTACCTGTTTTAGCTTATTCCAGCATTGATGTAGTAACACTCTGGCTCAATTATTAGCTTTCATATTGGTAGAAATGTTCTCAGATAGAAGTCACAGTTAGCAACATAGCAATTTTCTCTTAAAATCAACATGCTGGCAAAATATTTTTTAAAAAGAGAACCACAACATAACAAAAGTACAGTGTATGCCCTTTCTCCATTAATTATTTAAGAATTCCTTGTCTATTTACATTTTTGGAGTTTTTTTCTATAAAAAGTCTGAATAAAAATACAGAACTATGCCAAAACCCAAATTTTTATTATTAACAAATCCACCGCATCTTCTTCAGTGAATACAAACTGTGTCAACAGGTTTCACGGAAAAAAATCTTCACTTTTAAAATCAATTTGATTTTATAGCTTACTAACTCATGTCCTTTTTAAATGCTGTTATATTAACGTTTGATTCTTTGCCAAATAGATTAAAATCTTATCTTCAGAAAAGAGCTAAATTCTGACAGTTGAGAAACTGAGGAAATACAGTATCAGGCATTAAGGTGAAATAGGAATAATCCTTCTTATGCAGGTAATTTTGAAGCTCCTGAGTTAGGAAGTGTAAACACATTTGAAATATTGATTACTTGAGGGGAAAAAAAAAAAAAAAAAGGTCATATATGCAGCAAGGGGTTTTATGATTTAACCACAAGATAGGTTTGGTGATTTGCTTTACAGTGTCTTCTAGTTTTTAGATTCAATTTCATTTGAAATTCTTATCTGTAACTTCAATCTAAACTGGCAACTTTGAGAACTGTGTTGACCCAGCATTAATACTGGTTAAATTCAAACATCCTTCAGGAGCTGGTCCAGAGAAGAGCAACCAGGCTGGTGAAGGAACTTGAACACAAGTCCTATGAGGAGAGGCTGAAGGCACTGGGGTTGTTTAGTCTGGAGAAGAGGAGGTTCAGGGGAGACCTCAACACTCTCTACAACTACGTGAGAGGAGGTTGTAGCCAGGTGGGGGTCGGTCTCTTTTCCCAGGCAGCTATCAGGAAGACAAGAGGGCATGGTCTTAAGCTCTGCCAGGGGAGGTTTAGGTTGGATATTAGGAAGAAACTCTTTACAGAGAGAGTAATCAGGCATTGTAATGGGCTGCCCAGGGAGGTGGTGGATTTACCATCCCTGGAGGTTTTTAAGCAGAGACTGGATGAGCCACTTAGTGCCAGTAACTGTGGTGGTAGCGGATCAAGGGTTGGACTTGATGATCTCACAGGTCCTTTCCAACCCATTTGATTCTATGATTATATATTAGACTAAAATATTCCTGCATGCTTTAACATAAAGTTACTAAATATCTTACTGGTCTCCTGCTTTTTTAATATTTTTAATCAAAGACCAAATAAAGATTTTTTTTTTGAGTGGGTGTGAGTTATATGGCTGGAACGACAAGGCTAAAAGATCAGCTGTGAGCAGGAATTCTGCACACAACTACATGTATATGTCCAATAGATTTCTATTTAACCAAGGTATAATTATTTATGGCTTGTGTGTATAAGATACACAAAAAGAATCAAACTAGAAGGTAAGTTCAAACCTAACAAGTTACTTTAAAAAAAAGTAAATAAAGCTGCTAGGGAAATGAGAATAAGTTACACAAAGTAGAGCACAGACTGCTAGTCACAGAAAAGCTGATAGTAGAAAAAAGGCCTTTAATTGAAGAATATTTCTTTCAATTATTATATGAATGAACAGTAACTGCAATGCTTGTAGAGAAAGTCCATTCCTGAAACCTCTAAGTGAGAGGAAAATCCCTCTTAGTTTCAGTCATAATCAGGTAGAGCCATTAGGAACTGATACTCTGAGTTCAGCTGTTGCTATGATGTCCTGGTCCTGCTAAGACGACGATAAGCAACAACAAAAAGGTAAGAATATATTATTTTGAAGACTTAGAAGAAACTTTGTTGTTGTTTTTCAGTTTTTTTCTGCCTTTAATTCTACCTTGAAAGCAAACATGATCCAGTATCTTTCTGAGGATTATACTGAGCTAAAAGCAGTATACTAGTGGATGAAGCAGTAACGTTCATATTTTATTTTTACTAGTCATAGTGAAATATCAGAAACTCAAGAACTTCTATAGGGAAATAAAATCTAATTGTTGACACTTTGCTATAGAATATTATACAAACATATAAATGTACATAAATTCTATAACTCAATCTTGGCCACTGAGTGGCTAAAATGACTGTATAGCATTCCTTTCGCAATACTTTCCTTTCAATTAACATACCTTAAAACACATCACTCAATAACCAGTTTGTCTAGTAGAAAATAATCTGAACCCTTTTTCAAAGTCTGTCACTTTATTTCATTTGAAATTATGAAAAACTTGAGGGTTAATCTAAAAAATTATTAAAAGTAGTATGTAGCACTACAGAAGATTTAATAATGTAATTGTACAGTTGGACATACCTGCAGTCATCTACTAGAGATGCTAGATAAGATACATATGAGCTTAAGGAATGCAGATATTAAAAGCACAGACATGAAGGGTTCTAGAAAAGACCAAAATGTCCTCAGAAATAAGAGCATAAAATAAATTAAATTTGTATTTCCTAGAAAAATTGAATACTTGGCAGAAGTGAAATAATATAGTCCTGGGTACTGGACAGCCAAGTGAAGAAGAGAAGGGGAAAAAGCACAACCTGTCAAATAAAAGAGAACTACTGTGTAACGGTCACAGTTAAAAGCCCACAGGAATATTACCCCTCTTAACAGCAGGATCACTGATACAATATTTAAAAGCCATGAAAACACTAATCAAAATGTTTGAGAGAAACATTTTCACATTTTCTTCTTGCTGCTGAGAATGTCAAGAGTCCTCAAAAAAGATTTGGAGCTTTTTACCTAAAAACAACTAAAATATTCCTTTCTGATCACAGCCTGTCATAATATATGTTTAGAAACAATTCTGGAAGCTTTAGAAACTTTGATAGGAAGAGGCGCTTCAAGAACTGGAAGACAGATGGATTGGGACCACATGGTATTTTGTGCTCCAAGTTCCCTTTCTCTTCTATTTTAATTATTGTAGTCAATAAGTTTCAATAAATTTATCGAGTATAATCAATAAAGTGCATATGTTCCTGTTTTCAGTTAGCAGAGGCTTGGTACAGAATTGGTAAAACTTCAGTTACGATTTCTCTAAACTTCTGCCTACATGTATGAATGTATCTGACACCACAGTAATCATTCAGTCAGAAGGATGGTAAGATGTTATTGTGCAAACAATAATTAAGAAACAAGCATTGTATAACCGTCCTCTACCCAGAATCGCTTCTTACAGATACCTAAGTTTCAGAAGTGCACCACATTTCGTTATGAAATTTACTTCCCACTGTTTCAAAGTAATAATGCCCACCTGAATTCACTGACTTTTATGCATTTCATGATCACATATCACCACCGGAATAAATTTTAAATGATTGTACAAATCGTTGACAGTAAAAAGAACTTCTCAGTGAGAGGCAGACAAACATCAAGCGTGATTAAAAAAAAAAGACTGCTTTATTAGCTGATTAGAGGTGCTCAGTCTTAAGGCTAATGTTTACTTGTAATCTCTGTATACCACCAAATGTTTGTAAAGAACCAGCCCTAGTAAAAATTGACATGTAACACCTTGCTGAGCATTTGGTAAGCATTTACCAAATATGTTGTAAAATAACAATATAGTCTTAGGAGGGTTAATTTAGCCTGTCCTAACTGTGTCAGGGAATATTATATTTCAGTGGCAAAATCTCCGTGCATTACATTATGCAAATAAGTTAGGAAAAGTAATTTAGAAGAGAGAGAAGCGGTTCCACAGTTACAAGCTGTGTAATTAGATCTGTAATCTGCAGTTCAAAGCTAGCTCTGGTATATATAGCCCGAGTGCTGAAAGCGTCTGCTGTTGCTGCTCTCCTGAAACTAAAGCTTTTAATAATAAAAAACATACAATAAAGGAGAAAGCAAATGTTTCGAGCTAGGTTACCTCCTCAAAATTGTCTCAAAATATAAAACAAATTAAACTTTTTCACCAAGAACTTTGTTTAAAATTCACACTGGGAAATGCCTGCATTCCCCAAGACCTGCATATTCCAGCTTTTAATCTTTATGGAACATGTTAGTGTATCATCAAAGCAGTAAAAAGTGTGCTATTATTAAAAATATCTACAAGAACTAGTACTTTTATCCAGACGTAACTGGATGCCAGCAGGACTTCTATTTTCACTTAGAAGAGAAAGAAAAAGCACACCACATATCCATATAGCAAAAATATAAAAAATAAGTACTGAAAATTTATAATCACAGTAACTCATTAAAAACTATCCAGAACTAGTAACTAAAAGAACAGCAATAAGTATAGGAAATTTTATAAGTTAGCCTATACTAAAGCTTAATAAGTTTAATGCAGAAATCTTACTTTTACTTTAGCAGATTTTTGTGTTTTGCATATTTAAGTCTTTTCGCATATCAAGCAACACCATAGGAATAGAAAAGTGAACAGGCTGTGTCACTTACTAGGGCAACATGAGAATTTTAATTTATTTGCTAATTATTTTAATTAATGTTAGTACATCTTGTATTTAAAAGAAATATTGATATAATTTGCATGTATACTAAGATCTTCTTTTATACTACAGAAAACTGAAGGATTACTAAGCTGCCTACAAACTGGTCCTAATGACACATTTTGTGTATCCTTCCTTTTCTATAAAAAAGTCTTCATGAGTTAAAAGCAGGCTGCATTTACTCACCACATACAATTAAATAATGTGCATTAGAATATAGGAATTTTCATTCAAGTTTGAGGAGTCAAAAATGACAAAAAAATCTTCAGCAACAGTTACCATTAAAACATCTGTATATTCAAGAGAAACATTCAGGAAACTGTGCCGAAGAACAGTGCCACACAATACTATACAATATTTTAACAGAAAGTATAAACTAATAAGAAAGAAATATATAATGTTGCTGTGGCTAAAGAACAGCAAAACAATATATTTTGAACTCTTGATAGATTACCACTAATTGCTCTCTAAATTTTGATTTAACTATTCGCTCAAATAAATTACGTTGGATCATCCCTGTTTAAACAAAACCTAAGATTTTTTAAAAAGCTCTACATAATCTAATTTAAAAAATCTATTCAACATCACTATTTATCTAATTATATTTCTATTTAGATATAACAGGTTTTAAGGGGTAACAACTCCATTTTGCAAATATTTTTTCAATCATAATGTGCAGTTGATCATTTATTTATTTACAATAATATCTCTTTTTAAAGACGTGCCCTATAATTTCAATTTTTGTATTTTTTTTAATGTGAAAATGTATATTTACTTAAGATGTGACTACCCCAATGAACATTATATTGCACTATGCTGTCTAATTTTTTTATTGCTCATGAATCACAGAATCTTCCGAGCTGGAAGGGACCAGCTAAGTCCTATTCCTGGCCCTGCACAAGACACCACAAGGATGACACCGTGTGTCTGAGAACATTGTTCAAATGCTCCTTGAACTCTGTCAGGTTTGGTGCTGTGACCATTTCCCTGGGGAGCCTGTTCTAGTGCCTGACCACCCTCTGGGATGGTTGCCCCCTGACACAACTTCAGGCCATTCATGAAACTCTGTGTAAAGAGTTATGGTAAGGACAATGGAACTACTTTACTTTTTTCCTATTGGCCCTTCCTACATTTTGCCTTCTGTGTTCTAAATTTATCCATAAAAAAGGCTCTACCACACACATTTTTAAACACTATCAACTTTCTTTGTATTACTCCTGGGTTTCCTCTCCCTGTTTAACCTCCTGTATGCTTCCTTTTAATGTTTGAGTTTTGTCAGGAGTTTCTTTCTCATCTAGACTGACCCTGAGTCATTTTGCTTGATTTCCGGCACAGCAGGATGGACCGTTCTTGAGCTTGGTAGATCTGATCCGTGAAAATCCCCCAGCTCTCCAGCACTACCTGTCATAGGATTCTTCCAAGGAGATTTCTGAAAAGGCCAAAGTGATGTCCTGCAGCCCAAGACAATGCGGCTTTTTGCCTTGTTTCCTCCATCAGAATCTTGAACTCCACCATCTCATGGTCACTGCAATCAAAATATCTCCCAGCATTCAGATCCCCAACCTGTGGTTCCCTTTTTTGTAAGTACAAGGCCCAGCACAGCATCAACTTTCATCAGCTTCAATCATCTGCGCTGGGAAATTGTCATCAACAAGCTCTGGAAACTCCCTGTACTGCTTTTGCCCTGTTGTCTTGTCTCTCCAGCAGATATTGCGATGGTAAAGACCCCCAGGAAGACAAAGGACTACAAACATGAGGCTTCTTCTAGTTGCCTGAAAAAAGCCTTATTTACTTTATTCCTGGTCAGAGTGTCTGTAGCAAAGTCGCCCAACAATGTTGCTGATGTCTGTCTGCTGGCTAACCCTCCTAAATTCTCAGGTGGCTCATTAGCCATCCCTAGACAGAGCTCCAGGTATCCCTGCTCTACTCTCACATACAAGCAAGTTTCTCACCACCCTAACCTTGACCATGCTCAAGATTCTCTTTCCACCCATTGCAGCACTCAGTCTTGTGAGGCACCACATCACATCTCTGATCTCAATATGATCTTAGCTCAGCAACTGGATGGAGACCCCTAATGTCTCCCTTTAGTTCCATATGCTGCATGCAGTAGTGCACAGGCATTTCAGTGAGGCACCCAGTTATGCTCATGTAAAATGCGATATTGTGTCCTCTGTCGCTATGAAAATAGAAAGATATAGGGGGTTGATATAACTTCCTTTCAAAGCTGTCGATAAAAGACTTATGGATCCATAAGTTTGACATTGAGACTTTAGCATTAAAATAGGAGATTCTGATAGCAATAAACCTTTACAGTGAAGAACGCTCAGTGTGTATGCAGCAGCACCAATGGGAGGATGCTTTTGAGTAAAAGGTACTTGCCCCTATGAAATGTCATGACTCTGCCTTTATATCTTTGTACAACAGTTCTATACATTTTCCACTAATGTGGAAATGGTTTGTCTGCTTTAAAGCACATCAAAAAGTTTTAAATTATTAAATACTTAAAAAAATATGTTTACAATACTTTTTAATTATATTTTTAATTATATTAGATGACATAAAATAAATACTCAGTTTTGGAATCAATGCTTAAATATGGATTCTGGACACTAAAGAAAACCTGTTTCAGAACAGTATAATGGGATCTATGCTATCTTCCATTTGTAGCATTAGCCAAATATAGTACAAATTGCAAAGGAAAAATGAATAGAGTGAAAATTAAAGCAGAGGGCAAATTATAAAGTAAGACAAACAAATAATGCTTTACTGACTCCTATTGGTAGCAGAAATTATTCTGCATTTTAATTGACAGGATAGAATAGAAATAGCAATAACTAATCTTGTACAGAAAATTAGGCAGGAATAGCTAGTCTATTACTATGCAAATATATGTCATTAGGCAGTTAATAATTGCATTTTTGCAGATGCCAGTGGACCTGAACGACAATTATTCTTCAAAATTACAAGCAGCTTTTCACTGCATATTTTTTTTTCAAAAAACAAGATCATGCAATAATTTGTTTCAAGCATTTCCCTTTGTCCTGTTTTGGCATTAACTACTTTGACTTTGTACAATAAACTATGTTTCTACATTATAATAAATTATATTTTTAACAAAAATCACTCAAGAATAAGAGTTGTCATGTCTACTGTGTCTCTTCTTATGTTTTCAAATCTATTTATATTTATACTTACATGCATACCATTCATAATATGCACAAATAACCCAGGAGTCAGTAGCGATAAGCAGATTCTATTCAGCTTTCCTAAAGGAAAGGAACATAGAGGACACTGGAAAAAACCTCTATAACTATTCCCATTCCTTCTACCACAGTAAAAGAAGATTAAGAAAATTGCCATGTCAGTCTCTCTATCTTCTGGCTTTGTATGATCCAGTAACATAAACTTAGGAAACAATTAAAGAACAGAATAGTTATGTGTTCTAGTTTATTTATCAGCACCAGTTAAAAAACAGATTTTAACCAGATTTTTGCTCCTAATCAACAGGTTCTCTACATCATCAGAAGAGCAAAAAATTGCTTTCAAGTATAAGAAATGTTTTTATATGAAAGTTAATAAAGTTATGAAGAATTTAAATAATGCAATAGTTTACTAATGGTAGTAAACTGTGCTAGAACAAAGAGCATCTCTCTCCTAAACCCACACTTTATATATTTAGTCCTTCTCAAAATACCCTACCCTAAATAAGCATGTCGTAAATACCTCCTGACTAAAATGCATGCAAGTATACAAATGTCATAATATTCTGGAATAATCTTTTCAGTAGCCACAAAGAAAACTATCAACACCACAGCATTATGCATGCGAGAAACTTCATACTCTAGAAAGTGATTGGAAGTATAAAGTCAAAAGGAATTTCCTAATGCATTTGAGTGAAAATTTACTGCTCATTCTCATGGATTTCTCAAAATACCTTATTTTCTACAGCATCCTATATTACTGCATATTTCAAATTAAAACTCACTAATGACATTACTATTTGGATTCTCTGGTGATTTCTGTTAAAAAGTCTGTGACGGGCGAAAGGTCTTGGTGGACAGCAGTTGCCTTGTTATATTTTGAATGATTTACATGTGCTTTGACAATAATCAGGTAGTTTATTAGTTGATACTATCTATTATATTAAACTAAGCACACAGATCATTTTCTCTCAAGGCTACAGGGCAAGAATTTTCAAAAGCTTTGAACCACTAAAAATACTCAACATGTCTGCTGGAGTATCATTTAACCTTGTCATTGAATTCTTACTGGAAAACAATATGGAGCTGATAGGATTCCACAGACTTCCACAATCTTCTGGATTGCTAATGGTCTGCAGTATCATGTTCGAAAGACAGCTTTCAACATAGAGCTAGTAAAACTCCTTGCATACGGCTGTAAGATTGGTCAAGCTGCCTTTACCATACTTCTAAGCCATACATCTAAAATTTAACATCCACGTTAAATGGATGTGTGTCATCCACAAAAGGCCAACTGGCTCAAGATGTAACCATCTATTACTTCATTTAAATATAATTTTAGGCTATGAGAAGTTACTCATCTGGAATTAAGTTTGATTTTCTTTGTTTTAATGATTCCATGCAAATTCATAATATCAGAAGAATAATAATAGAATTATTCTTAAAATACAGTAGCACTTGCTACCTTAAACATTTGTATTACCAATACCGACAACACTGTGAAGCTGTGCAAGACTACAGACATAAAATGAACACCTCATGCACTCCTAATTAATGGCAAGATATTAAACTGGTGCTTCTGGTCTACATAAATTCATTGTGAACACCTGAGCACACACATGCAGCCAATTATATAGATACAAGCACATATGCAAAAATTAGCATAAGGCATAGAAAGATTGCACACATTTAGAAAGCAACTTAATTGAAGACTTATGGTTTTTCATATACGTAACTTGCTACAGCATCCATTTCCAGCAATTTCCTCAGCTGTTCATAGAGGCAGCTGACAAGGTAAATGTTTAAAGCCAAATAGATTCGACCAGAAAATATAGAGGAAAATAGTACACACATATCATTTGACAATAATACGAAACATCTGCTATAAAACACCTTTTGAAGTGTATCTTCTACATAACACATCAAAATAGGATTTTTAATTAAAGTAAGATATAAAATTTCATTTATACAGGCATAAGATTATGTTAACTGTTATATCCTTAAAATTGCAAAAGGCAGTTATTGTGGAAATGAAGTGCATAAATAAATGATGAAGATGCAGAACATAAAAGTAATGCACCATCACTGAATTAGTTTGTGATTTTGTTAAAGAAAGCATTCATAAAAATGGCCATAATTGTGCAAAAACTGCAAAAGAAAACTATCCTAAAACTCAATTCTTCACTTAATCAGTTGACAGAGAAATAACATCTAAAACCATCAGTCATAATTCAGTTATCCTGCTGGACCACTTTACCTTCTGTATTTGCATATTATTATTCATACATGTGCACATATACAAATACAGAAGCAATATATACACATATATATGCAAATAAGCCACACCAGATGATGAAAGAGAAGCAATCTGCACAGATACAGAGGTACAAAAGCTCAGGCTGAAATAAGTTTTTTAACCTCTGAGACGAATGTCTGGGAATAAACAAAAAATCTAGATGAAGAATAAGTTTTAACAACTTATAACTGTAACTTCTCGGAGTAATTTGTCCAAAGTATGCTACAAACAGTATTTCAACCAGGAAAAAAACACTAAGACAAGTTTAATTCTCAAGGTACTAAGTTCCAGAGAGATCTCTGAAGAAAATACTGTTTTATTAAATCTTATCTCATGACATGGCTATAAAAGCATTGTCAACAGTTCCAGTAACTAAGCTTATTAAACTTTTATCTTCACACAGCTTCTGCAACCAAATAACAGCTGAAAAACTGATAATAAAGAAATTTAATCCATCATTTTTACAGATGAAATTAATACCTGTCAAATTCACTTCTCACAATCTAATATAATAGATTTAAATTAGCTATTCTGTTTCTTTTTTAAAGATAGTGTAAGGAAACCAAGATGACACTTCTTAGTACTGCAAGGTTCAAGTCAATTATTGCAAGTAGAGGACAATTACAGAAAAAGTGAACCAGTTCTGACTGTATAAGGGTAATTTGTTTCTGACCTAAGACAACAAAAATCCTGATTCGAAAGAGTAAAGTATTAAAAATCTGTTCAAAGCGATACTTAGAAACTTTTCCAAAATTAAAAAAAAAAATATATCACACCTTAATGTTACTTCTAGTGAACTAAATGCAGACCAGTGGTGTAGAACAACATTCTAATTAAGAACATGAATTCTAATTAATAAAGCAATCCTGATCTCCAGAAAACTGCATAGTAACCACCCAACACATAGATTAATTAAAAATTTAACAAGTAAACACGACTGTATTCTGCACATTCATATAAATTTAAAAAGACAAAAGGTAAAGCTTGTCACAGGTATATCAGATGCAGTTGAGACAATACTGGAAAAGCAAAAGCAGAAGAGAACACAAGCCAGCCAAATGTAACCCAGCTCAAATGAGAAGAGCAAAAGCTCAGAAACAAAGGTACTTGAAATAGCACTTTCTACAAAAGTTAAGAAAACTGAACAGAGATAAACACAATATGGGTAGTCCAAAATCACCACTCATAGTGCACCAATGAGAACAGATGGTCTGTATAAGGCTGTTCATTGTTTTAAGTATTTTTGTTTACATTTTCAGTCCCAGCAGTGAGATTCCTAGCATGTTAATTCAAAAAAGGTTATATCTCCACTGTTTTACAGTTACTAAAACATACTCCACCCAAGTTAAGTGGTATTGTTGCTAATTTTGTATGATTACTACTACCGCATTCCCTTTTTCATGTTGTGGTGAGGCTTTCAATGCTATTTAGCATTTCAAAAATCCAGATTCTTAGCAACAGACAACTTGGCATCTCTGGCCACCTGAAAAGCTCTTCCCTGCCTAATGAAACCACTTCTTGTAAAGCCATNTAAACCAGGAAAAGTCAATAAGAGCAGGAGATATAATGGAAGTGAACCTATGTGTCAGAGTAAAAAAGAGTTAACTCCTCAAGAAACTAACTTAAGCAACTGAACCTTGACAAAGAGAGCAACAGCTCAACATTTTTTAGATGCAGGAATTTAACATAAAGTTAAAATTTATACATTATATGTTTCAGAGGAAAAAGCTTAAAAATACTGTTATCCCTCAAAACTCCTAAAAATACAGTTTTTTCTCAAATCATAACATGACAAAGGTGTTTTCCCCCTCATAATTTGTGAAGATAAAGACAGTATGATATGCATTGTCCTAAAGTGGCTAATAATGCAATGTTTCAATTTATTCTAAAAATGATGTTGCTAAGTGCAGTCTTCAGTCACTGCAGACAGTTCACTGTCTTTGCTGATCTTGTAAGGTTCTCTACTGACTCAGAAAGGTGCCACTTGCACCCCAGAACTTGCTGCCATTAAATGCCCTTCTCACAGGGCTGTAAAATGAGAAGTTTTTTTCAGCTCTGTAGCTGACTTAGTGTTGTTAATGCATGTGGCCCAGTACTGGTGACTGTCTGGCAAAAGACAGTTGTAATAACAGGGAATGATAATTTTCAGTCACTTAGCCTTCACCAAGCCTTCAAGTGAGCAGTATCCTGGAAGAAAATTGCTGGCAAATATATGCTACCTGCAGCTGAGCCTGGAGTCACATTCTTTGACAAATGGTGCACCATTTTTCCTTTCTTCATTAAAAGAATCTCTGATAGAGGTAGAAATAAAACTTCCAAAGTGCAAATCAGTCCAAGAAGACCTAGTATCTTTTCAGATAATATCAGGACATAGTTGAAAGTACAACATGAAACTAAATATTCATCAGCTAATATCAAGCATGGAAGGACAGTCTCAGGAAAGCAGACTTAGCAGCACTAGAGGTTCTCACTGAAAGCAGTCTTAAGAGGTAGGATCTGCCAGAGAAACCTTCTAATGGAGTTCTACATAATTAGCAATTCTCCAAATGAGCACACTGACTTAAAAAACACCTTTGGGACCTTCTCTGATCTTAATTCTTCAGTCACAATAAGAAGTTTCCAGAACAAAAATCCTAGAAAACTCAGTAGGGCAAGTCATCTATCAAGTTTCCTCAAGTTAAACAAGAGGAGAAGTGTGTTATAAGACAAATGTTATTGTTTCAGTTGCATTTGGTAATTCAAAGTGAAGCCTACAAAAGAGATATCTCATTAGTTTGAGCAGATGGATCAAAATTAAAGACTGAATCACCAACTCTTAATTTCCCAGTAGCAAGGAAGAACTTGAAGTCTTGCAGAAGATGAATGTTGAAAAATCAACATAAAAAGCTTCTCTCCATCTGTCAAAACACATGCCTGTAGAATGCAACTACCTCCTACCAGCCTTAGTCTTTAAAAATGAAAACACACGTATGCCTACTAAAAACACATGAACACATAAGTGCAGTCAAGCCTCACACTGCAACCCATAATATGACAGTGACACATCAGCATGACTTCCATAAGAATAAATTACTTGGTTCTAGAATGGTGGAATTCTTTGAGAATGAGTTAAAAGAACAGTAGATAAACAAACAATGTTGAATTCAATTCATCAAGACATTCCAAAGGCTCTGGTCAAGAATCATAAAAGAGACAACGTTGTGAAAGTTTGACGGCCACATTGAAAGGTGCTCATTAATTCAAGCAACTTTAGAAGAGGGAAAATGTTTTTTACTGATTCTGGTGTTTCTTTCTTGCACCTCAGTATAAAACAGAACAGAGAGGTTTCTGGCTCTCTGTCTCACATCGTTGCCTGAATAGATATAAAATCTCAACCATGTCCTGAATGTCATATAGATATACAACAGCTATGGAAATTTTTCTTTAATATTGGGGGGAGGGAGGAAAGATATGAATATATCTTTCTAAGAAGTATATTTAGGAACAATCACAGCTTTGTTAAAAATACCCCAAACTTTGCACACATAGAATGGAAATAAACACAAGTTTTATGGATCACACAAGCTAAAAAAGTTAACAGAGCATAACAACAGCCTGTGGTGAATGTAGACACAAGGTAATGGGTTTCTAGAAACTTAAAAAACCAGAAGAAGGTGAGATAACTTTAGAAGATCAAAAAGCATTATCGAAATTGTTAAAAGACACACACACAAAAAAGCCTTCTTAGTGTAATATTAATGATATTCACTCATAATACTCATTTTACACTATGAGGCAGTCATCTCTATGTAGATATATCTACTTGACCTGTGGTTTTTTCCCCTCACTTTTTAAAACATCTGCAGTTGGTTTACTGATTAGACAGATTTGTCATAGCACACTCATTAAAAGGAAAACGCTCTAATTTTTAATGTGGTACAATGCTACATACTATAATATAATTAAGTATATTAGATAACCATCTGATATGCTTGATTCTGCATTGTCAAAACCTGTATACCAGTATTTGTATATCATTCATTTCAGGTTATGAATTTTTGTTTTATAAATATCAAAACAAATATATATTAAATACTTCGAAGGAAAGTCCAGTGTAACCAGTTGCTATTTAGATGTGTACTTAAAAGAGTATATCTGCAACAGAGCAGAATGAACATTTTCAAACAAAAAAAATTCACAATAATTTGAATCAAATTAATCTAAGTGTTCTGAAATCAACATTTACATAGTGAGGGAAACCACACTTCTGCTTTGTCCACACAATTTTCAGAAACTGAAATCAGCAACAATGTCTGCTGCTGACACTGTAATATTTAGTAGACTACCATTCTTCACTCAACCTCTTACAGCTGTAGCTCATGCCTTAAAACAAAACACTAACGCGTTCATCTGCCAGTACAAGAACTAAAACTAGAATTGAACATTGTACTTATTATATAATATAATATTATATATGTTTGGAGTTAGTTTTTTCCTCAGTGTGAAGAAAAGAGAGGGGAAGAAAGGTGCAATAAACACACTGCAACAGCATACGATGACTTCCTGCCAGGAATCCAAAATAAATTACTAGACACTACTGATTTAAAGAATCTGCTACCTGCACTTCAGCAAGTGAAAATACATGAAATAATAACAAGAAATGAAAGATAAGCAACTTCAGTGCTAGGAATTTGGTGTAAGGCATGTGCATAACTGACAATGAGGAGAAAGCAAAGTTCCCTTGATATTGCTAACCAATGTCATTAACAGGAAAATAACAGCATTTCCGTATGTCATCTTCATGCAAGTTTCCTGAATGTAACAACAGTAACTGACAACAACAAGAGAAGTGGAAGAATGGTGTTAAAGCAGGGCAGGGGGGGAAGAAGGACTAAGAAGCTGTTGCTGAAGTATTTCCCCCTTCCCCTCAAGTCATAAACCAACTGTTCATCTTTCAAAAAACACAATGAATTTTTTGTGAAAAGGGAAAAATGTGCAATTCTTAATGTGACTGTAGGGGACAGAGTTTCTGTCTTTTATATATAGGTTATTTTGTGAAAAGCCTCTTCAAGCATCATAGTGCACTAGCATTTTATACTGCTCTGAACAGGCATCATACCTGCTTTATGTGCAAAGTTCTATCAAAAACAAGACATTATGTGGGAGTGATTCAGGAGCACAATAACAGAATGATAAACTATTCACGCAAATGAGTTAGGCCCACAATCTTAGCAGAGGAGAACATCAGATGTGAAAATTCACTGCAGAAACCTCTATTGTAAAGCAAAATGAAGGATGACTTCCCCTAAAAAGAAAACAAAACACAAACCCCAGGACATTTCAAATGACTGATGCTGAGCCCTTATGCACTATGACTTGAACACTGCATAATTCTCATCCCTCATGTCTAACAGGAGAGATTAAGATTTGTAAGATATGGGAAAGGCTAAGAATAATAAGTGCTGTATTTTTAATATTTTTAATCTTTAAATGTACCTCAGTGTAAGGTCTTGTAATTTTAAAAAAAGTGACATAAATATACATTAATCACTTTGAGGATATGTAAAGTGCCAGGAATTTTGACCTCTGTTAGAAGCTAACACTATTTAGTCAGTTTAGATTTTCTTGCATGCTATTTCTATGAAGTGTTCTCAAGGTTACAGATTACCTCTGAAGTGACAAATCTTAAAAAAAATATAAAAATTCTTAAGGCATCGCTATGATGATCAAAACTAACTTCTTTATATATGTTCGGAATGGAAACCAAAACAAAAAATGAATACCTGGTGTCCAGCCATTATTTGCTTCAGCACATTTTCATAACATACTTCATCCATATGATTCAGCTGCTGCACCTGAAAAACAAACACCATAGTCCATATTAAAATAATTTCTATTTTTATGTATTTTCTACTACATATCAAGCAATCTACAGTGACCTACAAAAGAGAAATTTGATTATGCAAATAAATATAGAATATATTGATTCCCATTCCTAACTATAGCATTTTTTTATTCTTAAGTTCAGAAACGGAATATGAAAATAAGTAGGTAAAATATGAGTAAGGGCAATTAATAGAAAATTTACTATGTCACTTTGATGGTGTTTTTTAATGACCGAAGAGAGCTAACTCAGTTCCTTAATTTATCTGTTTCATATTAAGGAATCTTACCTTACTTCTACAGGATATTGAGGAAATATCCATTTAATATATCTTATCTAGCATTAAGGCCTTCTATTTGGTACATAAAAATAGTTTCTACATTGCATATGTATATATTTATCTCTAGGAAATTACTGGTACTTCAGGATTTTTGCCACAGAGAACAGAAATTTCTTCACAGCTGGGTCATGCACAGAGAATAGTGAGAGTACCATGTAGAGAATTTACAGCTAAGGATAAATAAAATGTTTAAGGAATATTCTGGCTGAAATAAAAAGTATGTTTCAACCTACCCTAAAGATTTTTTTTTTCTATTTCTTTAATGCACTACAATATAAATAGCATCTATATACTTGAAAACACCTCAATATCAAGGTTGTGACAAATCAAAATAAATAAATAAAGTCCAAAATTAGAGCAATCACGCCATTATTTATTTGTGCGTTTGTGTCATAACCAAATTGTTTTGGCACAAAAAAATGTTTTACGAGAGCAAAGCATACAAAAATTTGAAAAAGGAAATTTAGTACTCGGAGTTATGTAGACTAGCTGAAAGTTGAAAATCACAGCTTTAAAAGAGCTTTAGAGGAAAGCAGACAACATTTGTATTTGAAATTGTATTAATAGCAAAAGATGAAAAAATACAGACATGTGTGCAAGGGACAAGCAGCCAGTCTAATTATTCTGAAAATGAGAGGTTAGCATTTTAATGAAATTTTTTTTTCAAATAGTAAGAAATTAAAATCATTAAGGAGAAACATATATGAGCAGTGCATAAATACACATGGACATACATATCACATACACATACATGCAAACATTATATTTTCTTTGCATTTAGACCTAAAGAGAAAAAAACCCAAAACCACATAAAGAAAAACAATCGACATTAAAGAAAAATATCTGACATTAACAGACCTCAACTGAAGAAGCCAAACTTTAGTCTTGGTCCCATATGCTCTAAGAATTTCAACATACAGAGTTTGAAGATCTTTCCCAGCTAACTTCTATGCATAATGAATACACCAGGCTGTCCTTGCCTTTGAAAGCTTGCCTACAGTTTGCACGTGATTCTGTAAATAGCTAATCAGGTTCAAATTCTGGGGGAGTTTTTTTGGTGCAGGATTTCAGAAAACTGTGGCAAAGTATCTCCACAAACTAATAACTTTCCTTCTCCTTGCAACTCATTAGTGTGGATATAAACATAGCATTGACTGCACTTGCTGATGTCCTACAATAACTTCTTTTGATCCTGTGGTTTCTTACATCACCTTCCTCCTCTCAGAAGAATGTTGATATCAGTAATAATTTGGCAACTTTAGTATTAGTGTTACCTTGAATCCTTTCTCTAAGAGGTTTAACACTTTTACCTTTTTGCTTGCTATAAAGTGTATTATTTTGATTGCAAAATATATTATGCTCTATGAAATTTGTTATGACAATCTTCTGAAAAGCAAAAGAACTCCTGGCTGTGGTATTACCAAGACAGTCTGCCAGGTATTCACATTTCAAAATAACTACTACCTTCTAATATTTTGTCACTTCCTTATGCTTCTTTAGAAAACTACTTTTTAATTTTTTTTTAATAATTTCAAATTTTCCAGGACTATTTATATATTTCTTTGATTTTTAAATCACAAATGCATTCTGAAGGGAGTATCTTCTTTTTTCTTACTATACAGTGGAATTAAACTAAATATTAAAATCAAATTGCAGTGAAAGATTAATGAAAAGCCACAGCAAAAAACAGTGAAGGTACTTAAAACAATTAATGAAGGTTAAAATATGCAAATCATGGTAAGCACCATATGGCAAACTATTCTTGTGTGTATAGATTTAAAACATCTCCCTACAGTTGTAAAATAAGTTCCTTTCCTGCACTGCAGATGGAATGACTACTTAAATAATCGAGTAAGAAAACCAATGGCCACTTTTACAAAAACTAAAAAATATGCTATGATTGATTAAGCTATGAAATTAACATTTGATTGAAAATGTTTTGATTTCTATTAATTTCAATCACAGATGAACAAGATTTTCTAAAAGTTAAGCTATAAAACTTTAATTATCAGCTAGTTTGTATAAATTCCTGTATTTAAAGAATTATAATTTACATGTCAAGTGGCACTGTACTTATGATTTTTAATAAGAATATGATACCTTACCAAATTTATTAATGCTTCCCAAAATGAGGAAGAGTACAAAGAGTAAAAAGCCTAGTTAGAGATTACTTTAAATACAGTTTCTATCAAATATGTATGTATGATAATTAACGGCTTAGCACGCTAAGGTTTTCATCAGTAACTTATATCCTACTAGTATTAATGCATGTCATGTTATTATATATATACAGATTGTAAAAAATAGTATTTTTTTATAACATTCCTCATGCATCCTTATAGCTAAACAGGAAGCACCACTGTTTCTAGCAAAATGGAAGACTGAAATGAGATAGCAGCCGCTGCAGTGACTTTGCAGTTGAAAATGATAATTTCTTCTTCAGCAAGCAAAATCTGGTAGCGAAGCAGAGGCAGTCCAAAGCTAGATACCATTCTATCCAACTGCAACAAGGCCTACTTACAAGTACTGTAAACTGAGGTAATAAGATTCTTGGAGCAACTTTCACTTATGTGTATCTTTATACAAAAGAAAATATGCTTCATGAAACATACACGGCATAATAAACCAGTGCCTCCTACACATACTCACAGGAAGCATGATCAAAACACACAGCCACCCTTTCTTTGGTGTTCATGATTCTTTACCTTATTGGTCGTCTTAATTCCTATAAAGGTTTGCCCCAGAGGTACAGGTCGGAAACGGCCATCGAAGTAGAATAGTCCAATGTAGGGATTGACGTGCAGAAATGTAGCAACATCAAGATAATTGGGTAATGTAGCTGAAAGGCCCAAAATCCTAATCATACTTTGTGTAGATTCAACCTGTTAAAACACCATAAAAATTGTAAATTATCCAAGTGCTGTAGGCCAAGCAATCAAGCAGAGTTTTAAAACATCCCTCATAAAATAGCGACGTGAAATAAGCAGTTAATACTTTCTACAAAAGGTGAGCAATAGATGTGAGTTAGTGATTATCTGTATTGAAGAAACTAGAGCATTCTGCGATTTCATCAAATCTTGCTTATTCATCTATTTTATTGTACTTTTGCCCTCCAAAAGGTTAGCAGTCATTAACTGACATGAAAGAACAATAGCAGAAAACTGGCTTTGTTAAGAAGGGAAAGTCTAATTCACAGACAAAACTGGGACACATAATTTGGTATCTTTTCTTCCTTAGTCCAAATCACACCACAATTCTGAAAAGAAAGAAGAATGTAATTCATGTCACTCCTCCTTTTTTTGATTTTTGCTTCTGCAACTCTTTTAGACAATCTATTCCAGTTCCCTGTGAGAGGCATTTCTTCCTTTTTTCTTCTTTTTTTTTTTTTTTTTTTTTTTTTTTTTTTTTTTTTTTTTTTTTTTTTTTTTTTTTTTTTTTTTTTTTTTTTTTTTTTTTTTTTTTTTTTTTTTTTTTTTTTTTTTTTTTTTTAAATTACTCAAGTGTTTGGTTTACAGACCTTCCTATTTGATAAGGGACAGAAATGGTGCTTTACAACTAAACCCTCTGTTCCATATAAAAGCCTGCATATTATATGTATTTCCAGGTAATTTTCAAAAAGAATGAAACCAGACAAAAGACCTGAATGAGGAATGCATGCAAGAATTTGCCCATTTCCTTCTGCAACACTAAAAGTTGTGTAGGCTGGTTCACAACTTTCTTACTGGCATAATTATTTAGAACCAAAGTTCTGAAGGGTTTTTACACACTGTAACTGAAGCCATATATGAGGTTCTCAACTTGTCTCAAATGTGTGAATGTTTCAAGATGAGTAGGGCTGATAAATTCTACCTGGATAAGTCCTATTCAAAACAATATGAGGTTTTACTTACAATACAGATTTTTGAATCACTCAGATGTTTCGAGTTAAAGTGAAAGAAATGTAATTAAAACTGACAAATTAAAAGTTTTCAAAAAAGGCAACTAAAAAGTAAATGGAGAGCGTTCTCAAGGAATATAAAATACAACATAATATAAAAAAGACCTGAAGAATAACAAGCACACCAAAATAATAAACTAAATCCCCAAATAAACCATGACCCCAAACTCAAAATCACAGAATCAACTAGGTTGGAAAAGACCTCTGAGATCATCGAGTCCAGCGTATGACCCAACACCACCCTGGTCAACTAGACCATCTAAGAGCCATATCCAGTCTTTTCTTAAACCCCTCCAGGGACAGTGACTCCACCACCTTCTTGGCAGCCCATTCCAATACCCAATCACCTTCCGTGTAGAACTTCTTCCTCATGTCCAACCTAAACTTCCCTAGCACAGCTAAAGACTGTGTCCTCTTGTCCTATTGCTTGTTGCCTGGCAGAAGAGACCGACCCCCTTTCAGGTAGTTGTAGAGGGTGATAAGGTCTCTCCTGAGCCTCCTCTTCTACAGGCTGAACAACCCCAGCTCCCTCAGATGCTCCTTATAGGACTTGTGCTCCAGTTCCTTCACCAGCCTTGCTGCCTTTCTTTGGACACACTCCAGCACCTCAACGTCCTTCCTAAACTAAGGGGCCCAGAACTGGACACAGGACTTGAGGTACTTGAGGTAATATCCCTCTAATCATCTTAAAAACGATTATGACTCTAAATCTTTCCATCAATTTCTTTAACCTCTTTCAAGGCCATCCAAACAAAAAACCATCTACTTTTATATTTGCTTAGCAACAAAAAATATAAATAATTTATATGTATACAATATAATAAAAAAGCAAAAAGAGATATATTTAACCTGAAAGACAACATAACAATCCTTCCAATTATTTTACGCTCCAGATTGAATTCAAACTGTAAACTAAATGCCCATGTGTCTGCACATCATCACATGCATATACAGTGAGGTGCTTTTATTCTCTTAATTATACATGACAATATACAAACAGCAGTGACTAAAACTGTGCTAAACATAAAAATTAAAAAAAAACCCAAAACTTCCTGACGGTGAAACTAAACCAAATGAATTTATTTTGCATTTGATCTGAGATTATAATTCAGTTTCAACTATTTATCTATTATTCATCTGTTCAAGCACTATAGAAACTTTATTTCTTATAATGGTTTTAAGAATTTTAACACATTTTTATATCAGAGTTCTCTGAATACATTTTTCAACTGCTTTTCTGACTTTCCCTTGAAGAGCAAGCATTAAGATGTTTTGCCCTCAGATGCTTCTAAAGAACAGTAAGCATTGAAAGTGCACAGATGCCTTTTGTAAATACAGTCCATTCAAAAATTAATATTTTTCAAGTACTGGTTAACTTATTTGGTCCTAGAAGTCCCAATTAGAGATTATGACTTCATATACAAGACACCATGAACCTACAGTGTTTTCCTGAAATTGAAGTAAAAATTACTGAGAAGACATCTTTGGATGATAAAGCTTTCTATTTACATTCCCTATCACTGGCTGGTGGTATGCAGCTAAGTGCATTTTCTTCATTACTGGAACATAATCTCTAACCTTTTACTCTTCATATGTATTGAATTATCCCAGTAAAAATATGAGCACCATTTGAAACTTGCAAGGCTTTCTTTGAAAAACTGAACTGACACAGTGTCTGCACATCATGTTCTTTAAAAGCCTTATTATGTTTTATTGATTCGATGTTACACTGGAAGTAAAAAATAAAATTGCCATAACTATATTTACTCGACATATCTAATTAGTGTATCTAATTCAGAAGCAGTCATGATGGCACGTGGAGAATTGACAGCATGTTCACCAGACACGTTCACACAACACGATTACCACGCCATGAAATTCCACGTATACAATAAAAATAAACAGAAGAGAGCTCTCCAGTACCGATTTCCACACTCAAGCGTCAGCTGCGCTTACAGTATAAATGATAAGGGATCAGGTATGGGAAGTGCCTCTCTGGATTGTAAATTGATCACAGTAGGATCATTTTCTTCCTAATAAGTTTTAAGATTTGCATATCATCTCGTTACATTACAGCCGCCACTTGAGAGCATATGGAGTGTGCATAGAGATACTCTTTTATCTGACTTCTAAAGTTCTCCCTGAACTTTGTGATCTTGGCAGCCTTCCCATTTCCATGTATTAAAATATCACATTCACAGAATGAATTACAATCAAGCTGGAAAGCATATCCCTGATTGTTCAACTTGAGCACAGAATTAAGTGAAGCAGACAAGTTTACACATTTTAATCTTTGAAGAGTTGTCTGCTGGTTAGAAATTATTCTGATATTCAGAAGACCCAAGATCACTTCAACACACCCTCTACAGTCAGTCTGAATGTCCTTCTGATGTACACTAAAAATACTCAGAAAATTAGACACCAGCATTTAGTTATTAGTCCAGATGTGGAAGAAGATGAATTCTTTACATGGGTTCCTGAGTCCCCGATTCAACAGTAGTAAGAATGAAGTACTACATATGGGGATTCATATTAGTTACTAGGTGGATACTATCCTACCCACAGAATGGCTCTATGACTCATTCTCTCACAGGATCTATGTGACTTACATTATCCAAAACAAACGAGAACAAGAAATGGAAAAAGAACCAAGAAATGCTTAGTACATTAAAAAGAATTAAATGTGGTTCAAAATTACTAATCAGTTGTTAGAACGTTTCACCAATGTTTCCTTGTTTATTGCTATATTGGTTACTAGTAATTTAAGACTTTAGAAGTTGTCAGTCAGTCCACATAGGTGGCAGTCTTATAGTTTCAGGAAGAAGAATAGAAAAAACCAGTAAAATTGCAAAACCAAAAGTACACAGTAAAAATGCAATTACTAATACTGTTTTGAAGATTCTGTATAGGATGTTATCTGCACCTCACTCTTCACAGAATGCATTTGTTACTAGGCAACCATCCAGTTAAGTAATTTTATTAGTTTTACTCTGCTTCCAATGAACCCTGAAAATACTGTGATCTCAGTCGTCCATTTAGAATATATTTAAAAATCTAGAGGCACTGAAAAAATGTAACGATGCAGAAAGCACTATTAGAAGCCATATTATTTTCCCTCAGCTAAATATTAAGTATGCATTACTTTGTCTTAAGAAACGGCATTTTGCATATATCTATTAAGAGATTTCTATGCCTAGGAGGATAGTGCCACTTCAGTTTATCCTGACTGACAAAATGCCTTTTCATGTTATGCTTACTGTTTTGTTCCCAAACCAGGAAGCAAAAATGCCTATGTACCCTTCTACAAACTAGTTTCACTGCTTCACCATAATATGAAAGAACACAAAACATATGACAATCATTATTACCTTTTAAACTCCATGGATATATCACAAAAATGGAAAACCAGCCACATATCAATACCTTAAAATGACACGCAGAATGACTTCCTGACATCACTTCCATGCAAAATAATAGAAAAGCTTCTGAAGATTAATTCAAATATCTGATACTTAACATTTTCCAAACAAAATGGAGATTAGCTTTTGTTTTGAAAAAGTAGTTTGTTCTTAAAAAGTAATTTTTACACAAGTACAAGGCTGTGTAAAAGACAGCAGGATAGATCCAGACTCATGTAAGACTCATTAGACATATGGCTGCACAACATACTGTTTAAAAATAACAGCACAGAATACTAAGAAAACATATATTAAATTTATCACAAGCTGATGAACTGACAGGTTTTAAAGGAATATATAATTGAAAAAAAGCAATTAAAAAGGGATTCCTCTAATTGCTTTCTAAGACCAACTCTAATCAATAATTTTACCTATGACATGCAGTAAAAAAACAACTGGTGACAAGAAGAGCAGGCGACTGGCAGAATTAATATAACTGATGTGTGTGTCAGCCATACAGATAAATCTAGGTTGATAGTCCCATTCAAACTAAATTTCTTTTCATTTAGCTCGTAAGACTCTATTCTCAGGAAACATTATTAGCGATGAGTGAATCCTGCAGCAACCAGAAAAAGGTTTATTTGAGGACTTAACAAACAAGTACTTGAATGCAAGCTCTGAAGATGACGTGTTAGCAAAATTAAATACACGCAATTCTTTAGGGTATAAAAAGGATAGAACTGAGTATAGAAGGAAAACGCTCTAGCTCTGTACACACCACAACCAAAACTACACAAAAGTGGTATACACAGTTTGGTTGACTGGTTTTCAAATACAGTCATGAATATAAGAAAGTCCAGTGAAAAAAAAGTCCCAAGACAGTCATTTGAAAAATTATTGCAGAAGACTTCAGTAACCTTGTTCGATCTATCCTTTAAGAAAAGATGCTGAGAAGCCTGATTAGTCTATGTAGGGAATATCAAGGAGACAAAAAACTAACAGCACCGATTCAAGATGAGAATTGAAGAACCAAGAGAAATGTCAATGCCATTCTAGATCCAAAAGACACATATAGGAACTACAGTGGGTTACCAGTAGACACAAGATATACAGAGCTAAGCAGCTGGTTTTAGTTTATCAGCCATCAGTCTTGACTACTTTTTTTTTAAACTGATCAAATTTTCAATTCATCAAGAATGGGATTCCAAGCACATAGAATAGTCTAATTTGATAACAAATAGACATTTGGCTATGAGTGGGAAACATCTGAACCTGTTTGCTAATGACTCACAGTTAGAGGTAAAAAAGGGAACCAAAGGGACAGAAAAAGAAAGAGGCTGAGGAGTTAATAAGGCACATTGAAAATGCATCCAGAGATACTATGGCTAAGATGGACAGTTTTTCTATGTAAGGTGTCATGAGGAAAGAAAGCTCAGAAAGGAAGCATGAGAATTTCCAGGGGAAGGAGAACTTCAACATCTCATGGTCACTGCAGCCGAGGTTGCCTTTAATCTCCACTTCCCCAACGAGCCCCTCCTTTCTTGATGAGTACAAGGTACAGCACAGCACCACTCCCTGTTGGCTCCTTTACTGCCTGGAGGAGGTAGCTTTCATCAATGTATTCCAGAAATCTCCCAGATTGCTTGTACTGCTGTGTTATCCCACCTATTACTTATCGAGGAAATTTATGGATCTAATACAAAAACATAAAACAACTGAAACTTAAACTCGAAGAATAAGACAGTGATGGCAACAATACTTGTGTGCCTAAGATGGGAGCTTTGTACCCCACACTCTGAGAATGCTTTTACTAGGCAATTTCTTTTATTTAATTTATCATTCACATACTTGAGAGAAGGTGTCAAAAATTCATGCATCACTCAAGCATAGTATTCAGTATGCTTTTTTGTGAAAAAATATACATAAGCAGCAGTCATCAAAATCTGAATAATTATGATAAAATAATCCAGTGGCCTTTAAAAGCAGACAATTTTTTTCTTTCAAGATAATAAGCTTAGTACATTACTGTAGTGTGGAAAGTTTGATTAAAAAGTTTAAGCATTTCAGTTTTACATCTGCATTATGCTCTGGACTAAAACTTTAAACATCAAAGCTATAAATTGGATTCAAAGAAGTTGTTTGATGTTATACCTACAATATATAACAGAGCTCAAAGCAATTTTGCCACCAAAATGTTTAGCAAAGTCAATTTAAATCACTTGCAAAAACATTCCCTAAAATTTGAAAAGTGCAAACGTGCGCACAAATATGCTCTTCATTCTGCTATGAGTAAAACTCAATAATTCCAATATATATGCTCCTTCCAGGTTTAAATAAAACCTAATTCTAAAAAATGCCATAAGTAAAAATGAGCATGTTAAAGTCTTACAGTAAGTGGTGTGACTCAGTGTTCATCTGGGGGAAAGCATATCAATCATTCAAGTATTTTGAGGTAAAAATTAGGACAGACCTGCTAATGCAACAGGATTTTCCTGTTTAAAGCATATATTTGGATACCTGTATTTGTACCTCACATGAATACAGATCTCAAAACATTCTTTTTTGGCACAGTTGTTGGCCCAAGTAGCTCGCTGAACACTAATTCTTAAAAAGACCAAAAAAAAAAAATAATCCATTGTCTGGGTTTTTTTCTATTATCCACCATCTAAACAAAACCACTCTCCTACCTCCAACTAAACAAGAGATCAAGACATATGCTTTTTCTTCAAGACAGGATAATAAACCCTGCAAAATGTAAAAGGCACTACGTTATACATCCTGACCTGCACAGGAATCATGACATTGTCTCATATATGAGCTAGCAAAGTACAATCCAGATGAAACTAGAGGTACATGCCATTATTAGTCGCTATTAGTGATTTATTGAAAAGGCTGAAGTAGTATTCAAAGGAATTTCTCACTGTTCTGATACAGAAGTGATACAAGAAATGACTATTCCAGGTCAGATCAGAAGTTACATTCCTTCAATGCACTGTCTCCCACAGGGGCGAAAAGGGACAGTACAGAAAATGCAAAAATGTCAGTGATATTTACCAGAACAGCTCCCAGTTACTACAGTCCCCAATCTGATCTAGTGACTACTTCTCTGCAATGGATTTTTCTCTGAGTTACTTGCCTAAACACTGAGTCCCTTCGCTACAAATTAGGAAAGAATAGTCAATATTTCGGATGTCTTAAATCTGTATACAAATCAAATAATTGATTTCAGCAATTACTGCAGTGGTGTAATTGACATGAGGATATTTCAGATTAATATTGTCACTAGTATTTTTAGGTTTTTTTTCAAGAACTGAACAATTATTTGTACCTCCTGTGTACATGAATATTAAACAAACATGATATTTATACAGATATCAATGAAAAATAAGTTCTGGAACTACTTTCAGAAGGCTGGAAAGGAGCTTTAAATTCTCATAGAAAGAAGGAGATTCTCCAAGCATGGCTTGAACATCTTGGATTTACTTACTGCTCCTGGAACATTTATGAATTTGTATCAAAATGTATAAAACAGATCAAAGAAATGCAACAAAATATTTTTTCTTCAGAAACTATCATTAAAACATCAGACATGACATTTTTACACTTAGAACACCTGTAATAGAATTTTCATTAAACTCCAGTGAAATTCTTCTGTAATCAAAAATGTTATCATTTTTATTGACTGAGTAAAAGTTCCAGTAATTTCATAACTAATTATGGATGTATACTGAAAACTTCATAGAGCTATGCTTGCAGGCTCAGCTGCTGAACTATAACATTTCAGTGTAATTTTAAAAACTAATCCTCTTATTATTTGTTTTCATATTAAAAAGTAAAATAATTGTTCAAAACATCTCCTGTTTCTTTGTCCCTGGGCTCTCTGGGAGGCTTATAATTCAAAATATTTTTGTCAATTGTTTTCTACAGCACAATTCTAAAAAAATTTTCGAGTAGTTTTGTGTTTTGTTTAAATGTGTTGGGGTTTTTAGTGCTTTATATTGCAAATTTTCCCTCTCTTCTTGTGAGGGGTCTCTATTAATTATCTTACTTGTCTTTCTTATTAAATTAGAATAAGTAAGGTGTTCAGAAAGGTGGCAAGATGGTAATTTTCAAGATTTGTGTACTGTTTTACTTCCCAACTTTTTCACTTAAGGAAGGGTTACAACTGAGTAGATTCAACTCCAGATGAATTAAATTCCAACTCTGTAGGTAAAACAAGCCTTGAAATCCTAGAAGATTAAAACACCCTCGAGAGCTATTTTTCAAATGAGTGCTGAAGCAAAATACTATATTACAATAAATGCACCAAGGGTAGGATTCAATACCCAAGATATAATTGCCTTAGATTTTACATTCCTTACGTTACCCTCACAGGCCTGACACACACAAAAGGGAAGGATCTATGGGAGGGAGATTTGTGTCCAAATGAAGCAGAAACAGAATGCCAAGCTGAATTATGCAGGGCAGATAAAATGGCTCTAAACATCTATTTTGTACAGCTGAAGCCTATCTTACAAGTCTCACAAAACTTCGCAGTAGGAAACGAATAAGCCTTGCAACCTGACGTGAAGAAAATGGCCATCATGGTCACTGCTAAAAGCTGAGATGCTTTACTTTAAAGATACCAAAGGAAAACAAGGCTATCAAAACCATTTGAGAAAGAAAATACAATACCAAACAGGTTAAGCTTTAGTGCCTTTGAGGTAGTGTAAACTTCACAAAGCTGTACTCTTCTTAAAAAAAAAACAAAAAGAGATCTTTCTAAGTTTAGCTTCTTCTAAAGAATTATTACTTATGTTATTCTTCATAAAGGAAACTTGCACCTTCTGTACTGGATTACAGCAGACATCTATTTTGTTCTTAGCAGAGCTGGAATCAGATGATTCAGAAAGCCTTAACAAAGTTAGTGTAGCCTTACCAAGAAAAAAAACATCTTGAACGCTAAAATGCTTTAAACAAACTACAAACAGAGCCAAAACAATAATGACTGTTTGTTACATTTGTTACAGGTTACTTGCATTGACATTTGCCCTGCATGACAAAAAAAGAATAATCGCATTCTATCCTCCCTCTTACTATCATTTATTTGTCCTAATTCCTTCCTTTCTATTCGTCCCCAAATTCCATGTTTTATTTTACTTGTAAACAAACATCTAACGATTGAGACCAATTTCATTCACTCCTCTAGCTCTGGATCCTTCTTTTGTACAAGACTGAAAGAAAAAAAAAAATCCCTTTTCTCCGTTTGCCATTTCAAATCTTCATATTTAGAAAGCACCACTAAATCATGGGGGAACAAAAAAGGACCAATTATGCTAAAGTAAAAATTATGTAGTATTTTATTAGCATTGATGAAAGTTTTACTTAGATTTAAGACACTACTCTTAATTAAAACAAAAAAGAAACTCTCCTAGGAAAACTGCTAATTGAAAATGAGCATTCCTGGTAAGAAAATACTCTCAATTTTGGTTATACCAAAAAAGTAGCCTGATTATTATTTGCTTAAAACGTTTAATTTTGCTGTTACTTGTACAGTAAGTAAATTAAGCAAATAAATAATAAGAAATAGCTCTGTTATAAATTATTCATCTTGGGAATCTGATAGTTGATATAATACAGAAGGGAAGGCAGAAAAACATAAATTTTTCTTCACTCTTGGTAAATAGCTGTAAAATAGAATAGCTGTGAAATACATTGTAAACTGCCTAAGCATGCTAGTTTATTTGTCTAAGCATTTTACCCTTTACAGGGATATCTATCTATCTTGACCAAAATAAAGTTATATCCCTCTTACCTGTCGTAAAGTACGTGCTACTATACTTTCAAGCACTGGTCCCCTGTCTTCATGCAGCAGATGAACTTCATCAAGAATCAAGAGTTTTACCAGCTGAGAGAGGGCTACATCACCAACACTTTTTCTTGTCACGACATCCCATTTCTCTGGAGTAGTCACAAGCATCTAGCAGAGCAGAAAAACCAGAAAAGAAATACTAAGCATTTAGAAATTAAAATGCAGATATAAAGTCACAGAAACACAGTAATTTTACATATAGTAGAGTAAATGTAATGTTAGAACTCAACAAAGTTAAGTTTTATTACCTACTTTAAATATGAGGTGGACACATCTTGGTGCATCTACATGTGTTGGATGGCCATTAGTTGGATTCAGTATGGAAAACCATATAGAAATATCAACCAATACATTCAAACTACCTTGCATCATTTGTATATTGTGTATTTTCCACAAGAAAACCTTTAAGCAGCTATCAAGAATCAACTACTTATATAATCATTTCATGTTTGTGCCCCACTAAAATGGTCTGTGATGAAGTATTTCTAACCTTCAACACAGCACAGTAAACAACTAAGACCCTTCCTTCATGCCTAAGCTTGATCTGATAGTTCCCTCTTCTCTGTGAAATGCTTTCTCCCTAAGGAATACTTTTGAGCTGAACATTTAGATATCTTGATCCTTGCACTGGCAAAACAGACCGAACAACTTCCACCAGTCCTGGGTAAGGTAACTTCCAAACTTCATTGTTTCAGTAGATGTGTCTGTGGTAAGTCTATTATTACGGTGCCCTTTCTTGCAACCTGTTTGCATAAAAAGAGACTCTCAAACAGGTTGAGGTACATTCAATCTTCAGTTGCCAAAAAGCTGTAGCAGCCATCATTCCCCACAATGACAACTTAGCTCTCATTAGGTCTCATTTCACGTGACCTTAACACAAGAATTCAAGAAAGCACAATTTTAAAATGTAAAATCAGACAAAGTGATCACTCTAAAGAAAACATCTCACTCCTCCACCCAGAAAATTCTCAGCAACTGTTTCAAAGAAAAATGCAGATTACTCATGTACTAGTCAACAGAAGTAATTTCCTTTATAAGAGCCAGCTGCTATGTATAATAACACCATAGAACTGAATCTTATTCACTGAAATTCAGTAATAACTTGCATGTAAGTTATGACTATGGTTTAAGGTCAATTATTTATTACCTATTTGTAACAAATCTATCAAATCTTAAGGGTTTTACAACAGGCACAAAGCTTACTATCTATAACCTGGCTTGACAGACTTCATAGTTACAGATTCAAAGAATGGTTGGGGTTGGAAGGGATGTCTGGAATCTGTCTTACCCAACTCCCCTGTTGAAGCAGGGCCACCTAGAGCAAGTTGAGCAGGAACGTACTGAGACAGCTTTTTGGTATCTTCAAGGATGAGACTGCAAAACATCTCCGGGTGACCTGCGCCAGTGCTCAGTCATCCTCACAGCAAGAAGTGTTTCCTGATGTTCAGACATGACCTCTTTTGTTTCAGTTTTTGCTAATTGCCTCTGGCCCCATCACTGAGCACCCCTGAGAAGAGTCTGGCTCTGTGCCCTCCCTTCAGGTATTTACAGACATGGATGAGATCTCCCCTGAGTCTTCTCCGGGCTAAACAGTCCCAGCTCTCAGTCCTCCCCCATGAGGTGCTCTGGTTCCTTCATCATTTTTGTGC
Organism: Empidonax traillii; assembly: GCF_003031625.1. Taxonomy (NCBI): domain Eukaryota; kingdom Metazoa; phylum Chordata; class Aves; order Passeriformes; family Tyrannidae; genus Empidonax; species Empidonax traillii. The sequence goes on from NW_020955282.1 coordinate 552,223, forward strand.
CCCTTAAATGGACTCTCTCTGGTATGTCCATGTTTCTCTTCTACTGGAGAGCCCAGAACTGGGCACATTATTCCAGGTGTGGCCTCAGCAGTGTTGAGTATAGGGGAAGGATCACCTCCCTTGACCTGATGGCAATGCTTCCCCTAATGCAATAAGGACACTGAATCACTAATATCACAGAATGGTGGTATGTGGGGGGTATTTCCATGTTTGGTTTAAATATTACTGGGTGCATTTTGTTAGCAAATACAGATTTTTCAAATGCTTGTACAAAATAGGTGTAAAAATGTATGCCCATAATTTATGAACTGAATTGTAACACTACTACAGATGCAACTGTTAGCACTTTAAAAAATGAGCCACGTCAGCCACAAAATATTAGCAGCTGTACTTCCACAGAGTGTTAATTAGCAAACAGTGAGGAAACATATTTAGCAATGAATATTAAGGCTTTAAGGTGTGAAATACTACAAATTCAAGCTACTTAGCTAATTTGCTAAATCTAAATTGGCAATGTTCAGATCACAGCTTTTTTTTTTTAAATGTCAGTCATGTTATCAGGATATACATTTAAAATGGTATCGTTAATTCTTCTGTTTCTGAGTGATGACTAAATATTCGGCATAATGGTCTTTTACTTTGATCTCATTTTAAAATAGCAATGTTCTCAAAGCAATGACCTGAATTAAAAGCTATACTAAATGAGATAGTATACCAAATAAGAAGAGAGATCCCTAGAGAATGTTTTGCTGGAGAATATGAGTGGTTCGTACATTTATTTTTTAGACAGAAATTACAGTTGGGGGGAAAAATTCTCTAAAAACCCCACAAACAAACCAGCTTTGTAGTTGCAAATGATAAACTGAATTCAAATATTTAAAATGCTATTTATAAATATCAGCTAAAAGAAAATGCTGACATTCAGCAAACGCTAACAGAGATTATTTTTTCAATTAAAATCATAAACAAAACAGCATTATGAGCATTTCATTATTAATTTCAAATGCAGTAGTGTAATTTCTTCTTATAATTAATTTTCAGAGACAACATATTTTATTCTCAAAGTTTTAAAATCAAAACTCGGATTCAGCAAAAGGATTCTGCTTCCTGTTTGGGGGCAAGGGAAGGACACAGTAACCAAGTATTGAAACATTTCTTAATATTTTCTTTTTTTACACTGACTTGAGTTCTCAGCACACTGAAAAGTATGTTCATTTATATTGCTATTTCACCACTTCACCTCTTTCAGTATTGAAATAGCTAGAAAATAAAGTGTCACATTTGCTTAATGAACTGCAACTCATGCAAGACATTTCAATCTGGTTTCTGTATTAGGGTATGGCTGAATAGAAATGGGTTAACTGTCAATATTTTTACTGTCAACTTAAATTTCTCTAAGCACACACTCTCCTCTTTTTCCAATGTTTTCTTGATTATCATTAGTTATTCTGCACCAACTTTTTCCATTAGAAAAAACATAGGCTTTTCACAAAGCCTTCTCTCTTCAGTGAGTACTGACATTCAATTTCACTACTGCACAATTAAAAAAAAACAACCTATATATTTCAACTCAGAAGGATCTCATTTAGCTTTGGGGCTACTTAACATATCCCTATATTGTTTTACATAATGTTCAGGTAAGAACTCAAACAAAAAGTTTAATTACCTCACTTTGAAAAATTATGTCAAAAGGGACAACACTAGCTGATAACTTCAACATCAAGTGACAGAATTTCAAGAGACTGTGAAAATTCATTTTTCTATAATTGCATGATTTGCTAATTATTTTTGCCAGTTTCTCTTCAATCCCCTTTGAAGCTAGATTTCATGGTAGGAGGAAGTTACGTTTTCACCGTAGTTTCAGAAGATCAACATGTTGAAAAATGCTGGAGTTTGTTGCTGTTTGCCTAATCTGAAAAGGCTAATCTCCTCAAATTTACACTTCACACGTCCAAACCACATACAAAAATATTTCAGAATAAGCTATATAAAATGTAACCCGCACGACAAAATTCACTGCTTTTAAGTTCTTAAAGACCATTTTTGAGAACAGTTTTTCTCTCTTTAGCCACTTCAGCCTTCATGTATGTCTGTCACTTATCTGACCTGTTGTCCCTTTCATATGCACAACAGTGAATCAAAACTCAGACTCACACCCCACCCCATTCCCAACTTCCTAACTACTATAAGTTCCATAAAATAATAGTGCCAGGTATTGTCAAATCAAAATGTATAAAGAACTGTTTGACTCAGATCTCAGCTTAAACATCAACTAGAATGATAGGAGAAAGAGACTGGCGTTCCATTTGTTTCAAACAACATACCATTCTGATTACAAAAAAGAAGAGTCATTAGTAAATTATCAAGTAAGTAAATTAAATTCTCCCTGCCCCATTATCTAAAAAGTGAATTCTCAAAATAGTCTATCTTACAGCTGTTCAAACCTTTCTGGAAGGTAAGGCATCATGGCAGATTTCAAATGTGTTGTCATTTTGAATTTTTGCTTTATCAGAGACCTGCTGGCAACCTAAATTTTGAGACTGTCAATGGGTTTACATAAGTTTGCATATTGTGATTGAGTAAACAACCTACAAGCCAAATCTTACCTTCGGCAATTTCTCTTGAAACAGATTTTTATAAGTTCCTATTCTTGATGCACATGATAAACAGAGTTCAACTGTTACGTAAATACCAGAGTTTTGAAAGAATTGATGCAATTATGACAATGCAAAAGCACTGTTAAATTTCTTACAGCAGAGACTTAATGGACGTTACTGAAAATAAAAATGAAACATTCCCAACAAACACACATTTTAAAATTTAGACAACCATTGCTACGAAGAACCAACCACAGTAACAGATTTGTTCTCATTTAGGTGGGAACAGGTAAGTCCTTTGCTACGGTACTCAAAATTTTTCTACTACAACATACCTATAGCTCACCATAGATTCCACAAAGTCATCATTCTGTAGGGTTATAAGAACCTTACAGCACAGGTTCTTATGTTGGTACACACATATACTTTCAAACATTTGACCTATGAGTTTGAATTCATATTGTACATGCTGAGCATTGGCACCTATAATGCTTCCTAGAAAGAAACTGTAGAATAAACTCAAGATAATAATGAATAAATCCAGTGCCCTTTGCATGAAGGAAATATTGTGGATGTCAAATGATCACAGTAATAAAGGTGGTATGTTCAAGGAAGTTTCCAAAATGAAATTACCTTCCCAAAACTGGATCAAGATCCACAAACATGTGGATAACATAACCATATGTTATTGCACAGCTGCAGCACAATAGATATTTTCATATTTAACATACCTATTTAAAAGCACTACTTCCTCTTTGAAACCATTAGACTAAGGATAAATAAACAGCAAATAATCCATTTATATTTCTCTGTGAAGTTCACAATATTGCTTCTCAAAGCACTGATTAAATCAACAAGAAATACATATTTCCACTGTAATTGCATCCTTTATTTGCTTTCTCCTCTTAACATTTCCTTTTCATTTTTGCATTATCATTTGTCTGTACCTTTCCCACTTTGTATTAAGCAACTCTCTTAATATATCAATATCCTTAGAAAAGAAAAAAGAAAACTGAATCTTATCATACCCTCCCCGCCTCCCTCCAATGCCTGTGGCTATGTGAGCACCTGTCCTCTAAGGGACACCTCCTGTGCTCCTCCTGCTCAATGACCAACGATGCCGGAGTTACTGGCTTTGTTGTCAGCATAAGTCCCATTAAACATACCACAGCCAAAACTGAGGAGAGGCAGAGAGACCAAAACACTAAAATAGAACCTGGAATTAACTGAAATACATACTATGCACTGGAAGATGCATGTTAGGTATTTCAGAAATTTGCCTTTTAACAACATAAAGAAATTATTAGATATGAACAGAAATTATTTTATCATTTGCAGATTAGAAGGAATTTACTAAAATTAAATGTGATGAAATCAAGCATCATTTGAAAAATGTGAAACTTGCAAAAAGTAATATTTTTTGAAGTGCCTTGATGCTGGAGAAGGAACAATTTTAAGGCTGAACTCCTTTGTATATACAGTTAAAGAAAAAACATAGGACATGGATGAAATACAAACTCTAAGGATCTAATAGATTTGGAAAGTATGGAACCAGCCTCCTGCTATGGTAGTGCCTGTAGCAAATTTGTCTCCACCACAGTGATTCACCATGGATGGGTAGCAATAAGAATTCTGGTCTAGCCACTGCTGCTTTCTTGTTAATATTCAAAGACATTGCCTCAAATATCCACTTCCGTAGATCTGAATTAATAGAACTTCCTTGTTTTTATTGTTTTCACCTTGCTACTGATCTTCTCCATTCTCCTTCCTTTACACACATCTACAACTTCCCCTTACCACATTTGAAAACAGCATTTGAGAATGTGTGGTTGATCCTAGAGGAAGCTTTGCTCAGCCACAGCCAGAACTCCTTATTTTCTGACAGCTTTTTGGCAAAGGGCATGAGTAACCTACACAATTTACTCTCTTCATGTTGTAACTACTTATCTTGGTGCTTTGTTCTGGCAGCAAATTCACTGTAAGATCTTTACTTCTGCAGAAATGAAGACATAGAAGACTGTACACAACTGCATCTATCCACCCAGAGCAGACTGTCCTTGGAATGCAGCACTGGAATGCATATTCTATAGGGGGAGCTGTTATGCTGGGGCTTTGTACAATTTCAGAATATTTCCCTTCTCATCAGGGATGCTTTGGAGCTTCTCACAAATTTTAATATTAGATACCTGATACCACAACCTGCAAGGGACACTGTCTGAGGTAAAATTTCATAAAAGCATGTTACAAGTGCAGCAACCTGCAAGTCACTTTCATAACACTGTTTTTATTCATCTTTTTATTGCACTCTGTGTGATTTATTCAAGAATTTCACAAAACCTCATGTGAGCTGGAGCTCAGGCGGGAAGTGGAATAAATATATAGAAAGTAAAAAGAGGGCAGCAATTCAAAATAAGAATCTGAGGAAGGAAGTAATAAATAATGAATACAAGTATTTTGTTTTTCATAGATCAGAAACAACCATCTGATGCTGTGTTTTACACAATTAGAATTATATTTCCAGTAAAGTTTCTTTGTCCTTACCATACAAAGATATGCAGATGAGCAGTACGTCCATTTGAGTGAACAGATGATCTTGTAACAAATCTTAACACGTATTTGTGGCCTACAGTAACATACACACACACACACACACACACACACACACACACACACACACATATATAAAACGTCTTAGAAGGATTCAATAACAAGACTACACTTACAAGAAGTATCTACATAAAAGATTGAGTTTATCGTGTTAGAAAGGCTGACAGAGGTGCCTTATATTGATGCATATTAGCACTAATTAGCAAGTCACCGAAGCTAACATCAATAACAAATCAACAACAGAAATCAACAAGGGAAAAATAAAAAGTTGTAACAGATGCCATTAAAATGGTAAATGACTTTTTAACAGGAGAAATGTAATTTTGTTCACCATGTTTTATTTTATAACTTAATCCTAGGAATGCACAGTGACTCAGTTCCCTTTCAGAAGCTGGCCAGTCCACCTAATGAAAAGGTAACTGATTGACAATGTATCAGCAAACCACCTTAGCAGAGCAAGATACTTACGACACATCTGACACTTAGTTGAACTGATTTTTTTCAATACCACTTTGTTGTATACTCAGGTTCACAGTTATGACTAACAGATATTTAAGTTTGTATGTTCAGATTTAAAATTTGATGCTTTCAGCACAATCCTGGATGTCCCAGAGATTACAACCTTCATTTATAAGTTCCATTACTACTTTAAAATCTCAATGCAGTAGACCCTGGCACAGTCAAAATAAATTGGATACACCCAGTATAACCAGTCAGGATGATGAATTAGAGAGCAAAATTCCTTTTTGTTGTTACTGTGAAAGCCTTGAAGTTTTTATATTCTTATTAAAAGGCTATGAAGCTTTCCATGTGGAGTAGTTACATTATTCTGAAACTATAGAAAACAAGATACATTAGGATCACAATAGCTGTACTGTGAAGTAGTAGGATATGAGCACTTGCTCGCTGTATTTTTTTTCCCCATGATAAAACAGTCTGTTTAAAGTCAGTACAAACCTGATGTTAAAAACCATAGCGAGGAAAAACAGTTTGCATGCTCTCTGAAATTTTCCTCATATATTGTAAAATATATAATTAGCCACTCAGACTTCAAGTTTAAATAATGATCTAAATGCTTTAAAGGACTTTGATCCAAAACATTGCCCTCTTTTCCTCTTTGCTGTTAATCAGTTCACCAATTAGAGTTTTACTAACCTCTGATATACTACTGTCAGGTCTGATTGATGCCAAAAGCTCCCTTAATCAGATCTGACAACTTTCAGCAAGTCTCTGTCTCTTGAGACACTGCATTCAGCCTGCTTGTTTTCAAACCTTCCCAGTGTTATTTTGCACTTGCCTCTCCCCCAGCTCCTTTTTCATATCTAACAGAGACACAATAGAGTAACATAAAAACGTGACTGTAGAATATATTTGTGTATGTTTTTATAGATCATTATAGAAATATCTGGGCTAAAATTGCTAGTTTGTTTAAGAATTCACAAGGAAAAAGTAAGTACAAGAACATTTTTTGGAAATACACTGAAGTTTCTGAGAAATGCAATGCTATTGCTTGGTTGGTGAGTTTTTTGTTTGTTAGCTGTGGGTTGTTGGGTTTTTTTCCCCTCATTTCCTTTTGTTCTCTCACAGCTGCATGGAAAAGTGTTTCAAAATCATTATTCCTCTGTTCTACAAGGAAACTTTAGGCTTCGGTTGCACAGCTTCAGGAGACAAAGATAAAAGACTATCTCAGCTCCCAGTTTTTCCAACTTACTTATACTGGCACACTTTTAAGACTCATCACAATGGCCCTCCATATCTTGTTAACCATAAACATAAATAGTTCAGAATAACTCTTGTTGACATAATGATAACCTTTTATTTATTTATTTATATTTTAAGATTAGCTATCTTTTTCCCTTCTGTTCTGCTCCTGTCCAGCATGACCTCAAGACATGGATAACCCAACATTACGTGTAAAAAGACCATAGTGCAAAGGACATTTTGTTCCAAATATCCTTTTTCACATGCCTTTACTCAATAGTTTTATTTTCTATCACAGATTTGTATGCAAGATGAAGCAAATTCTGTTTTCATCTCAAATCAGTTTTTTCAAGAATCAATGCAAATCACTGATACGGAGCCGTACTAAGTGTAAGATGAAGAAAAGTTTCTTGATTCAGATGAGATGCTGATATTTAACAGATTAAAAGTCAATTTTGTGACACCTGTTCACAAAACATCTCAAACACCAATTCATTTGCTTGCATGCAAATGTGATTTCATGAAATTTTCTTTCAAGTCTACACTCCAGAGAAAATTATGTATGCTAACATTAATGAAACTAGTGCTGAAGGTGATTGTAACAGACCTACAGTATGACTGTCAGATTTATATTCTCCAGTTACATTACCTAAAAGCTACCATACACTTTGGATTTCAGCAGGATTCTTTAAGCATCAATAGGAAATACAATTGCATGTTTTTATGAGTAATCCTAATGACAGACTAAAGATTCTACCCACTAAACTTTAAATTGATATTACTCTGTACAGAGCTGTCAACACCTTGGAGGATGGACTAAGAACTTTAAAATGTCTTAAGTTAAAGAACAGATGCATTAATGCTTGAGTCAGTAATACAATTTCAAGATTCTACATTGAGGATAAGATTTATCTCATCCTTCTTACCTGTTAATTTCCAAAATCACTCTCAAAACTAGCTGTCTAGGCTCCTTCTAGCTGGTTCATTTCATCCTGGTATGAATCAGCCTTAGAAGTCTAACTTTCACATGGCTAAAGCCAAAAGAGATTAATCTGGCTCTTAGGAATAGTTCTCACAACAAATGCAGGATGTA